>NW_023270464.1:1908622-2108664 GCF_011800145.1 Mirounga leonina | reverse complement strand
ACCCCATCAAAAAGGAGAATTACAGACCAATATCCCTGATGAACATGAATGCAAAAATTCTCACCAAAATACTAGCCAATAGGATCCAACAGTACATTAAAAGGATTATTCACCACAACCAAGTGGGATTTATCCCTGGGCTGCAAGGTTGGTTCAACATCCACAAATCAATCAACGTGATACAATACATTAAGAAAAGAAAGAACAAGAATCATATGATCCTCTCAATAGATGCAGAAAAAGCATTTGACAAAGTACAGCATCCTTTCTTGATCAAAACTCTTCAGAGTATAGGCATAGAGGGTACATACCTCAATATCATAAAAGCCATCTATGAAAATCCCAAAGTGAATATCATTCTCAATGGGGAACAACTGAGAGCTTTCCTCCTAAGGTCAGGAATGTGGCAGGGATGTCCACTATCACCACTGCTATTCAACATAGTATTGGAAGTCCTAGCCACAGCAATCAGACAACAAAAAGAAATCAAAGGCATCCAAATTGGCAAAGAAGAACTCAATCTCTCACTCTTTGCAGATGATATGATACTTTATGTGGAAAACTCCAAAGACTCCACCACAAAACTGCTAGAACTCATACCGGAATTCAGTAAAGTGGCAGGATAAAAATCAATGCACAGAAGTGAGTGGCATTCCTATACACCAACAACAAGACAGAAGAAGCAGAACTTAAGGAGTCGATCCCATTTACAATTGCACCCAAAACCATAAGATACCTAGGCATAAATCTAATCAAAGAGGCAAAGGATCTGTACTCAGAAAACTATAAATTACTCGTGAAAGAAATTGAGGAAGACACAAAGAAATGGAAAAACGTTCCATGCTCATGGATTGGAAGAACAAATATTGTGAAGATGTCAATGCTACCTAGAGCAATCTACACATTCAATGCAATCCCCATCAAAATACCATCCACTTTTTTCAAAGAAATGGAACAAATCATCCTAAAATTTGTATGGAACCAGAAAAGACCCCGCATAGCCAGAGGAATGTTGAAAAAGAAAAGCAAAGCTGGCAGCATCACAATTCCGGACTTCAAGCTCTATTACAAAGCTGTCATCATCAAGACAGTATGGTACTGGCACAAAAACAGACACATAGATCAATGGAACAGAATAGAGAGCCCAGAAGTGGACCCTCAACTCTATGGTCAACTCATCTTTGACAAAGCAGGAAAGAATGTCCAATGGAAAAAAGACAGTATCTTCAAAAAATGGTGTTAGGAAAATTGGATAGCCACATGCAGAAGAATGAAATTGGGCCATTTCCTTCCACCACACACAAAAATAGACTTCAAATGGTTGAAAGACCTCAATGTGAGACAGGAATCCATCAAAATCCTAAAGGAGAACACAGGCAGCAACCTCTTTGACCTCAGCCGAAGCAACTTCTTCCTAGAAACATCGCCAAAGGCAAGGGAAGCAAGTGCCAAAATGAACTATTGGGACTTCATCAAGATAAAAAGCTTTTGCAAAGCAAAGGAAACAGTCAACAAAACCAAAAGACAACCGACAGAATGGGAGAAGATATTTGCAAATGACATATCAGATAAAGGGCTAGTATCCATAATCTCTAAAGAACTTATCAAACTCAACACCCAAAGAACAAAGAATCTAATCAGGAAATGGGCAGAAGACATGAAAAGACATTTTTCCAAAGAACACATCCAAATGGCCAACAGACACATGAAAAAGTGCTCAATATCGCTTGGCATCAGGGAAATCCAAATCAAAACTTCAGTGAGATACCACCTCACACCAGTCAGAATGGCTAAAATTAACAAGTCAGGAAACGACAGATGTTGGTGGGGATGCGGAGAAAAGGGAACCCTCCTACACTGTTGGTGGGAATGCAAGCTGGTGCAGCCACTCTGGAAAACAGTATGGAGGTTCCTCAAAAAGTTGAAAATAGAGCTATCATATGATCCAGCAATTGCACTACTGGGTATTTACCCCGAAGATACAAAAGTAGGGATCCGAAAGGGTACGTGTACCCCAATGTTTATAGCAGCAATGTCCACAATAGCCAAACTATGGAAAGAGCCAAGATGTCCATCGACAGATGAATGGATAAAGAAGAGGTGGTATATACATACAATGGAATATTATACAGCCATCAAAAGGAATGAAATCTTGCCATTTGCAACGACGTGGATAGAACTGGAGGGTATTATGTTGAGTGAAATAAGTCAATCAGAGAAAGACATGTATCATATGACCTCACTGATATGAGGAATTCTTAATCTCAGGAAACAGACTGAGGGTTGCTGGAAGGGGGGGTGGGGTGGGAGGGATGGGGTGACTGGGTGATAGACACTGGGGAGGGTATGTGCTCTGGTAAGCGCTGTGAATTGTGCAAGACTGTTGAATCTCAGATCTGTACCTCTGAAACAAATAATGCAATATATGTTAAGGAAAAAAAAAAAGAAAAGAAGATAGCAGGAGGGGAAGAATGAAGTGGGGGAAATCAGAGGGGTAGACGAACCATGAGAGATGATGGACTCTGAAAAACAAACTGAGGGTTCTAGAGGGGAGGGGGGTGGGAAGATGGGTTATCCTGGTGATGGGTATTGAGGAGGGCACGTTCAGAATGGAGCACTGGGTGTTATGCACAAACAATGAATAATGGAACACTACATCTAAAACTAAGGATGTAATGTATGGGGATTAACATAACAATAAAAAATTTAAAAAAAAAGAAGATGTGGTCCATATCTACAATGGAATATTACTCAGCCATCAGAAAGGATGAATACCCAACTTTTACATCAACATGGATGGGACTGGAGGAGATTATGCTAAGTGAAATAAGTCAAGCAGAGAAAGTCAATTATCATATGATTTCACTTATTTGTGGAACATAAGGAATATCATGGAGGACATTAGGAGAAGGAAGGAAAAAATGAAGGGGGAGAAATCAGAGGGGGAGACGATACATGAGAAACTATGGACTCAGAGAAACAAACTGAGGGTTTTAGAGGGGATGGGGCAGGGGAATGGGTTAGCCCAGTGATGGTTATTAAGGAGGGCACATATTGCATGGAGCACTGGGTGTTATACGAAAACAATGAATCATGGAACACTACATCAAAAACAAATGATGTACTGTATGGTGACCAACATAACGTAATAAAATACAATTAAGTTTTCAAAAAGGAAAGAAAAGCATGTAAAATATCAATTGAGTATGGAATGTGTGAGTGCTGGTTTCTGGCCACTGTGGATAAATACACAGGAAATAGAAGACATCATCTCTTTATCTGCTTGGAGATTAAGAGCATGTGAATGTGGATATTTAAGAGGCAAAGTTGAAAAAATAACATTCTTTATCCATCTCAAGATTTTTGTGTAGGATGAAGCTAAGCTATGTCTTAGGGTTTGGGAAAATGAAAATGAAAGAGCTCTGAGCTATAAGATCTCATGATTTTCATGTGGTACAAACATGTTATATTTATTACAACCTACAGTTAGCACCGTAACAAGGTGCGGGTAGAGGTGAGAGGAGAGTGACTGTAAAAAAGACATTAGAGAGCTATGGACTCTGAGAAACAAACTGAGGGTTCTAGAGGGGAGGGGGTGGGGGGATGGGTTAGCCTGGTGATGGATATTAAAGAGGGCACATACTGCATGGAGCACTGGGTGTTATATGCAAACAATGAGCCATGGAACACTACATCAAAAATTAATGATGTAATGTATGGTGATTAACATAATATAAAAAAAAAAGACATTAGAGGACCATAGGGGCCTTCTTGATTTGGCGACTTAGGAGCAATTCCTGCAGGAGCTCCTGAGATCCAGGGAATGTACCCAGCTGAGCCCCTCACAGAACATCTTAACTACAGTATGTATTAGCCTCTATCATGCCACATAGCTTCAACCTAAATGGATGTCATTTTTACTTCATTTGATGCTTAATGTACAGCATATATATTAAATAGCTGATATTTTTAAACTATAATGTCATTTGAATAGAATTCTCTTTTTATCAGTCTTGAAATATTTAAAGAAAATAATACTAAATAACTCTAATAATTTTTCTTTCCAAAGAAGGTTACATTTCCCTTTCAACAGTGTGTATATGTGTGTTCTTAAAACTTCCATGGTCTTCTTGCTCCTAGAGAGAAGTAATTTAAGGTTACTAATGGGAGTCCCTTCCTTCTATATGCGTGTCATGTGTGGGTTGAAATGTGTGTAAAGCAGGCCCTCCTCAGCCCTCTAAGGTGCATAGAGAGAGACACATGGACACTCTGACAGAGGAGGGCCCCACAAAGGAGGGCTGTCATTCTGTATTGTAATGTGAGAGCTGAGGAGAATCTACAAGGGGGAAATGGGGTCTGTCTTGAACCTTGAAATATGATGATCTGGGCCAGGTAGCAGGTTCCAGGAAGGAGGAGCAAATGAAACAGCCCTACCATTTGGAAATGACATCTTTTTCAGGGGGTCAACTTCCTCACTTGTGTAAGACCTAATGGATTCAATGGATTGTGAGGATTCAATGAAGTAACATTGACAATACTCTAACCCAGTAGCCCAGCACTTAGTTAACTCTCAAGGAATGATGTTGTTTATATGTGAGCAAATGTACTAATGAGTAGTTGAAATTATTGAGAATCATTTAACTAAAAATTGGGTTTTCCTTCAAGCTGTCTTCAAAAGGTGGCTGAAATATGCTTTGGGCATCCAAAAACCTGACACAGCATGGATGTAATCTCTGTCTCCGTTTTTCTTTAAAATATAGCAATGTCAACATATTTAGGAAAGTTTAGTTCCAAGATGATATGGCATACTCTTTACATGGGGAAAATGAATGTGAATGTGGGTGAATGTAGCTGAGTCATGTAATCATTTTATGAATAATTACTTTCTACATATATACATATTCCACTTACAAATGGAGATTGATATGCAAAGATAAACAAACACATCTAAGATAAGGCAGTTGCTATTCTCTAAAGGTTGGGTATCATTTGGTCACAAGTGTATAGGCCATTAATATAATAAAATATTATCCATCAAACTTCTCTTTTAAGGAAGCTCCCTAGCAAAGCTTTCTTAGCTTTTTTATTCTTAAAATGGCTTTAAGTAATATTAAACTTGGACAACTTTTCTTTTCTTTTTTTTTTTTAAAGATTTTATTTATTTATTTGAGAGAGAGAATGAGATAGAGAGAGTATGAGAGGGGGGAGGGCCAGAGGGAGAAGCAGACTCCCTGCCGAGCAGGGAGCCCGATGCGGGACTCGATCCCGGGACTCCAGGATCATGACCTGAGCCGAAGGCAGTTGCTTAACCAACTGAGCCACCCAGGCGCCCTTGGACAACTTTTCTAATTAAGGCATAACTCTGGCTCAAAGCACTAGGATTCCAATTCTAGCATCATTAGTTGCCTTGAATTAAAATCATAACAGACCTAATTAGATAAATATTGTGGTTATTACGATTTGATTATTAAGCAGCAATTTGGAAAGACCTGCCATGAAAGAATATTTCTTCTGGTTTCATAAATATTGAAAGACAGCACTGTAACAAAGCAGTGTGACCTGAATATAAGATGGTGTTAAGTAGCATAATGATTTACAAATGCTTCTTTTGCTTGTGATTGCATTTTGTGCGTGTGTACTCATATGCACATAAATGTATATTTATATAAAATCCCATCTTTAAATTGTCTTATATATACCCCTCTTCTCATAAGCTCTGGATCCCCCTCCTGTCCCTTAATTCTCTTACTGCTCTAGTCACCCCATCCATCCTCCCTGCAGAGCTACTGCCTCAAGTACATGCTGGGCTTACCACCCTTGATTGAGTTTTCTCACTCCCATCCTCCAAGAACCATGAGTTCAATAATTGACCTGCTTTGTATTTAGTCTTACAATATTTAGCCTTGTGATATTTCCAGATGTTATCTGATGCTGAAAACCCCACACTTTCATTCTTATTCTGAGTTTTCTTAAAATACTACTCAACCCTGCCATAAAAGAAAAAAAAAAATGTTGTCTATTTTAAGAGACAGAGGAGCATCCCCCCAAACTGTCACATGGTACATGTAAGCAGATGATCACTAACAGAGTCTGAAACACAGAGAGAAGACAAAGCAGGAGTGGCTCCACCGTCATCTGTATGCATTTCTACTTATTTTTTTCTCCCATGAACCATGCAGAAAAGCTCTTCATGTATTTGGAAAAGCAGTTTCTGCTTCATTTTCTAATTTTTGCTCATTGCTGTTAAAGTCCTCCAGACAGGTGCCTGTCTCACCTGCAGTTTCCCTAATCAGGCAAAACTGCTCCCCTAAATTCCCTTTGAATCTCACCACTTTAAAAAAACATCCCATTCTCCTGGGAATAGATCCCATAATCCTGTTTCAGTGGGCTCCTACTGTCATTCTCTATCAGGTCACCACCAAATCTGGTGCAGTCTTTAGGTAGATTGGCCATCCTGCCTTCTGTTTTCCTAACTGTCACATGGTCAGAACCAAACCAGCACCGTACAATGGTTGGGTTATTGCTCATCCCATTGGTATCTGAAGGCAAGGCAAAGAACTAAAGTATAATTTCAGAAAATAGCACATACATCCAATAAAGAAAACATGAGTATTTCCCAACATTCAATATTGGTACAAGTTAAATCCTGTCTTAATTTTTGTACTTGAGCTGTTTGGCCACATAAAGTTCTGGCATATGGTTCCAGTCACATCATTGGCACTAAGAACAAACTAAATACTCAAATCAGTGATCTGTAGAGTATTTGATGATACCAGTAATGACATCTAAAAATGGAAGAATTTTAAGTGAAGAGTAAAAAGAAGAATGGCCTCTGTAGGTCTTGGAGAAAGGAAGGGCCATCAGAACCTCAGGGGCCTGTGTGTCAGTCATTAAGGAGAACACCACTGAAACAATGAACAATCACAACTTTGAGGATGGATCGACAAGTCTGTGTTCTGGGTGGTAGGGTGGTATATAGAGTGAGGGACACATACAGTCTCCCTGTGAGGAGCAACAACACGGAATTTAATTAAATGGCTGGGATAACTAGAGACAACACATAAGGAAGAATATTCAGGAGATGTGACAGATATGAGGTGGGTTGTAAAAGTGATAGTGACTTCCAATTTTTCAAGTAGACACATTTGGGGAGAAGGTCAGGAGAAATGCTTGAACCTGAAGGTCCTGGTCTATAGGTGACAGCCATCATCATCAGGGTTTCTCAGATTCATGTACCATGCTCCTCAGAGGTTTCTTCCTAACATGGGTCAAAAACAAACCCGGGGACTAAAACCAGAGAGCTGTCACCCAAAAGCAGGGCTGAAAGGCTTGGGGTCAGTCAGCTGTTATTCATTCATCAGGAAGGGATTTCCAAGATTTCTACTTCACAGCTTGCCATGTGCACCTGCTGAGGATGTCACTGAACCCATTCCAAGACCAGCCCCTGGAGCGTACCTTACCCCAAGGCCATGGCACCACAGGGCATTCACATGTCTGCATCTATGTTAGCAACTCACACCAACTCTGCCTGGCCATGCAAACTCTATTACTGTCAGAAGTTTCCTACCAAGAAGCAGGACATATCTTTTGAGTGCCTCTTAGTGTGAATTGGATGTAGAGCTGGGCTTGACAAGCTGAAGAAATATTCTCGATGGGTAATGAAGAAGCTGCAATATCTGATTGTGGTGGGCAGCAGCCACAAAGGCAGCTCATACCAGCAGACATGTGATGCATTTGTTTTTTTCAGATGGTATAATAACTAGTTTTTCTCTCATTTCCCATGGTTGGAAGAAAGTGAAATTTAGTATTCTGCAGGAGCACAGAATTTCAAATAAGACCATCTCTGCCACACTGATGAAAGATAAAGCACCTTCTGAGACTTTTGGAGAGCATAAGTGACCTGTTAAGTGGACAGCCACCCCCTCCTGGAGTGTCTCTTCCATACTGATCTACTTACATGCACCCTAGTAAATGTGATGATGGCACATCTGTGTCTCAGGGGTACTTTGCAATGAATAGGATAGTACAAGGAAGGCAGTGAGGTGGAAAATGCCTAAGGCCTTATGCATGGATATAATGCATAAGCTTTACGTGAGCTTTATTGAAATCTTAAAGATTAGTCAAGTTTCACAATCAAATACACAGAGCATAAGGGTGGACTTTGGCTTTGATGCCAACTAAATTTGAACTGGGTGTACCTAACCCCACATGTTGGGGCATCAGGCTCTCTGGGAGCAGGGTGCATATCTGGACAACTGTAGGCTAGTGGGATTATTGCAAAATATCTCTTTGCTGAAAGACATTCATTGGTACTGAAGCCCACTTTACTAATGGGTCCTGCATGTCACCATAATCACAAAATCTGAAGGCATAGATTTACACACACATGTCTGATCTATTCCACCTCAGCCCCATGTCTTAAACACAGCTCAGGGCTATGTCTTTGCTATTTATCTTGCCTGGCACCATATTTCCCCCAGATCTTTGTGGGTCCCTTCTCCCTTCCTCAGAGAGCCTTTTCCTTATCATCCCTACTCCCTGAGGCTTTGTCCCTTAACTTCACCATGGTCATAGTGTCACTCCTGGACACACTATAGCATTCCTTGTTGTCCTCCCCCAGTAGGATTAACTACAAACTGCTGCATCCCAATCACCTTCAACTGTATGACAGTGTGAGCTCAATGACACGTGTTGCTTGAGCAGATACGTGTATTAATTAAAGAACGTAGCTTTAAAGGAGATTACCTAATTGATCGCTCAAACCTTCTCAACTCAACCTGCCAAACCTTTTACCAGACACTGTGGAGGAGAGAAAGCACAAAGAAAGAAGTGATGCTTCATTTGGCAAGCCATCCAGAAAGAAGTCTCTGCATAATTTCATTTGGTGCATTAAGATAATGACATTTTTGTGATTTGTGGAAGCCGAACAGGTTAAGTGTCAAGGGACAAAAAGGAACTGGGAGCCTCAGATCTGACCTTCCATTCAGGACAGCAAAGATGCTGAAATCCAAGGGGTAGAGGCAGGTGTGAACCTGGCACAAGCTGCCCTGAACAGGAGGCATCACCATGTGCACACCCAGTGTCCTCACCTTTCCCTCCTTCCATCCATCTTCTCCTCTGCTTCTTCCCCTCCTTTCCACACTCACCTAACCTCCCCCACACCCACCACCACATTTGTCTCACTTCCATTGGCCTGGTTGGGCACTTCTGAGTTTGAGAAGAGGTATGCCTTGTCCCTGGACACAAGGGGTCTTTGTATACCCAGCCACACTCCCCCATCCTTACCCCACGGAAGAGTATCTGTTTCCTTTTGCCCTGAAAATTACTCTCTGTTCCCTGTCTTGCAGCATAAGCTTTGCTTGCCTTCAGATCTATGCTGTCCAGTACCATAACCACTGGTCACAAGAGGCCATTGACATTTACATTAGTGAAAAGTAAATAAAGTTAAAATTTTGCTTCCTCAGTGGCACTGGCCACATTTGAAGTGCTAAATAGTCACGCATTTTATGTGAACACTTCCAGCATTGCACAAAGTTCACTCTAGATAGTACCTATGAGCAGAGCTAAATATTTCATCATATTTTCCTAGACTGTTAAGTTATAAGGTAGGAACAGTGCAAATTCAGAGGCTGCTCAGAGTGCAAGGGAAGTGAAGGGCCACCACAGAGCTCCGCCAGCCACAGGCACCCTTCCTGTTTGCTGCCTTCAGTGCCGGAGCCCACTGCTTTCACAGCTTCTCATTGCATCCTGTCCTGGCTTCTCTGTCTTGCCTGCAGGAGGCCTGGGGCGAACTGAACCTTCAGGCACACTTTACAAACCAGAGACCACCGGCCAGATGCTCTGGCTATTCTCTCCTATCCAGCTTCACTGTGTGGTTCACTCTTTCAGGGGGAGAGAGCTGTAAAGTGAATCGACAAACCGTACCTGTTTTCTGGCATATTCTATCACCTATATGGTAGTTACTAGAAAGGTAAACTCTCTCATCATGATTCTCCTTTTGCTGTGTTCAAGTGCTAACTCCTTTCATGTTTTATTTCTAGCATTGCAGAAGTTCCTTTTCTAGACACTTTTGCATTCATGACTTCCCAGGGGATGACCAGGGAGGGTTTTTTTTTTTTTTTTTTTTTTGGTTACAAGGAGAGTGTACCTTCAGAGACAGTGACATACCCCTACCTTCCATTCTTCTCAAAGCAGAGAGAATAAGGGACACTTGGAAAATGTAGAATATTTGGAGAGTAAAATCTTTTCATGTGTTTGTTTGCATTTTTGTTTTCTTTCATTGTTTGATTTTAAAAGTGCTATTATTGGGGCGCCTGGGTGGTTCAGTTGTTAAGCATCTGCCTTCAGCTCAGGTCATGATCCCAGGATGCTGGGATCGAGCCCCACATCGGGCTCCCTGCTCAGCAGGGAGCCTGCTTCTCCCTCTCCCACTCCCCTTGCTTGTGTTCCCTCTCTGTCTCTCTCTGCCAAATAAGTAAATAAAATCTTTTTAAAAAGTGCTATTCTTAATGAATATAAGTAGTAACATTTTGACTTGAACCAAATGTTACAGATAAACTATAGTGCTTTTTAAAGATACCCTAATAAAATACTAAATATGATATGGTAAGCTATAAATTATTTGATGAGCTTTTTTCATAACTCAAGCATTGTGTGAGGTTTTGATTTATTCTAAGTATATATTCCTTTCTGTAGTTCACAGAGGTGATTCTGTAGGGGAATCTAGTCCAGGATAACCTGAGAAGAAGTCAAGAGCTCAGATGAAAAGCAAAATGGGGACAGAATTGACTGCAGGCTTTTTTTTTCCTGTGTCCCAGCCAGCCAGCCCCCTCCTTTGCCATCGCTGCCCCTGCCTGCCTGGGCCAGAACCTTGGGATCCTTGTTGCTAACAGATGAGACTTCCCCTGCAGGGCTGCTCAGCATCAGCCCTGTGAGAGTTTGGGTGGATACACGCTGCCAGTGCTTTGAGGGCTGATGCCTGCAAATCCAGTATAGCTGAGCCTCCTTGAAAAAGATGCATGCTGAGGAAATTAATAATTGCTAAAGTGAGACTTGCAGTCTCCCTCCCCTTCTCTAGTGCCCTGTCACCGGTGATATAACACTGGCTATTCAGACAGTGGGTATGGGAGATGATTAGCAAGAGAACAGAGAGTGGCTGCTGAGACAGCTTCTCTGTGCTCTCTGCTGCTAGTCGCTCCTTCATGCCCTCGGGTTCTGGTTTATCTGGTCTGATGTCTTCCAGGCTTCCAGACCACTAGGTGCCACAATGCATCATCATCGGCCAGCCCAGGCCTGGCTTCCCTGGGTCCTTACCAGCCCCAGACCTCAGGCTGGCTAGTCACTCTGTTGACACTATTTCCCTAGCTTCCAAGGGGCCATCCTATCCCATGCATGGTCCCTAGGTGAAAAGCCTGTGCCCTATAGGTATTGAGCACTTAACATAGGTGAGATTGCCCCAGGTCAGGGAGAACATACCTGCCTCCACCTCTCCCTTTGCCAGGGGAAACTCATGCCATCTGCTTTGTGGACAAACCAACTGGGCCTCTGAGGAATTTATACAACTTTCTTAAACCCCCAAGGACTCTGCCGCCATGGAAATTAAATGCTTCAGCAGGGTCAAGTGGGGCAGATTCTTTCAGATAAGAAAATTTGACTCTGAGATGGGACCCTTCCCACCTACATGCCTGACACCAGACAAGGCAGAAATAATACTAAATCTGGAAGAGATTTCTGAGATAATCCAAATCTTATAGATAAAGAAACTCAGGATTTGAAAGGTCCATGTCCAGAGGATTTCATTGTAAATAATAGCATAGCACACTGCCTAACAGTTTATAATTTTAATCAGTAATCATTTGTATGTCTCCAACACAGGGTTTGTGTTAATCTGGCCATGTGTCTTCAAGGACCGTGACATTTGCTTTCGCACTGAAGTCCACTTGCTTTTACTGAATCGGAACTTGGGCCCCAACACTGGCTCTGGTGTTCAGATGGTTGGGGTCATACTGTCAGGCTATTTCCTCAGTGATTAACAATGTAGACACACACACTGTATCCAGGCTATGGCAGTTTCACTGAACTAACATAAAATAGGTCTGGGGTACCATTGATCTAATCGCAGGGCTCCTGGGCCATTCATGGAGTGTTTGCCTGTCAGCCAAGAAAGGACTTCCTGGGAAGGAGGCATTGCAAAGGTGGCAAATATCGAAATGTAGACTACAGTATTTTCCAAATGGATGGGTTTCGGCATTTAGGGAAAGGACTGATTTTTAGTGAGAATGCCCAGAGCAGGGCTCTCCTGGGTGCTACAAGGGGCACAGCAGGGTGAATTGCACTGGAACCCTCTGCCCCTTCCCTGGCTGACCTCCTCTGCCCCTCTAAGGGTGTCTCATGCTCCTCCCTCCCTCGGTGCTAACCACCCAGTTGGCCCAATTGTCACATTCAAGGCTTTGAGAAATTCCCATGAGGTAAAACTCCCCGGAGGGTTTCATGGCCCTGTGTGCACTGATTCTTTTTGCTGTGGTTAGAAAATGCATTTTCAAAGTCAGGAGTCTCCCTGTGGAGTAGGCTTCCTCTGGAAAGACCCTGAAGAGACCTGGCCCGTGGCCTTGGTATTGTTGGCCATCAGTTCCGGGCACAAAGTTGGAATGTAACCCAGGCACCTGGAGTCACGGTTCAATACTGCAGGTGCTTGCCCCTGGTGGGAAAGGCAGAAACTCTCTTCTGATCTCACTGACAAACCCTGGGCTTAGGACTCCACCTGCTGCAGTGCCATGGGTGTGTCTTTTATGATATAATGGGGTGGGAAGGAATAATTCTCATTCTACCATGAGCCAGATCTTACTTCTTTTATTCCCAGCTTCTCGGAATAGCTCAATTTCACTTTGGGGAGAGGAATAAATGACCGGCTGGTGATACTTTAAATTTCCTGCTTTAAATAGAGTCATTCTCAAAGGTTGTGTCATTCTCCAATTGACTTTTTCCCCTATAGTTTGAAAAGTAACCTAATGTGATGCTTGAAATTAATTTTCCCAATTACTAACTCTAATCACCTTGCTTTGAAGAACCTTGGGGCATCTGTGAAGAACCTTGTTTTGCTGCAGTTCTAGAATTCTTCTAGTAACTGCAGAGACATTGCCCCAGAACTCAGAGGTGACAGTGCAATTGCCTGGCTCTCAGCTGCTCAGCACACTCACCGGTACCCATGCACATAGTGTCAGATGGAGATAAAGGCTGGGGAAGGAAGGGCCTGGGCAAGAGGACCTGAGAGCGAGGAGGCAGGCTGGGGTCAGGAAGGGTCTCTGCAAGAGGCTGCATTCAACAGAGACCAGATGAAGGGAGGGGTTTCCATGCAGACCTCACAGAAGCACAAAAGGCAAGGGACCTAAAGTGGGAAGGAGCTCAATGTGTTACAGACTTGAGAGAAGGCAAGGTGACCCGAGCACAGTGGAGGGACACTGTAAGATGGAACACATCACATGGGCGGGTTCTTGAATGCTTTCTGAGTAAGCTTCTGTGTCATTTTAATCAAGGAAATTGCACTGTCTGGTTTTGATTTAAGGATCTTCTCTGTTGTGCTCCACTCTGTGGGATTAGGTTGCAGTAGGACAGGAGCAGAGCCCACGTTGCAG
Source organism: Mirounga leonina (assembly GCF_011800145.1). Taxonomy (NCBI): domain Eukaryota; kingdom Metazoa; phylum Chordata; class Mammalia; order Carnivora; family Phocidae; genus Mirounga; species Mirounga leonina. The sequence goes on along the minus strand of NW_023270464.1, from coordinate 2,095,033 downwards.
TGAGAAGTAATCCATCACTCTTTTTTTTTTTTTTAAGATTTTATTTATTTATTTGAGACAGAGAGAATGAGAGACAGAGAGCATGAGAGGGAGGAGGGTCAGAGGGAGAAGCAGACTCCCTGCCGAGCAGGGAGCCCGATGCGGGACTCGATCCTGGGACTCCAGGATCATGACCTGAGCCGAAGGCAGTCGCTTAACCAACTGAGCCACCCAGGCGCCCAATCCATCACTCTTGGAGAGAGAGGGATAGAAAACAGAAAGGAAGGAGGAGAGGTGAGCTGTCTGGCTGCTCTGACATAAGCAGGGAGGCACACACAGAGCTAGCCTGGTCCCACCTGGGCCAGACACTGCCCACCACCACCCGTGTCTTTTTTGGCAGCTTGTCCAGGCTCACAGCTGCGTGGGTACTATCTCTGTGTGGGCTCCCTACGGCTCCCAGAGCTGCCCCTCAGGGTGTGTGACTTATCTGGCTTGGCAGTTGATGCTGAGGTAAGGAATATGTTTCATTCTTTCCACACAGGCTAGTTCCCTGGGCAAACCTTTGATTGACAGAAGCAGGATCCTGCAGATCTTTCCCTCCACCTCTTCCCCCGTAGGCATAGCTTCCTCCTGGGGAATGCCCTGTGAAATCAAGAGCCAGGGTCTCCTTTCTCCACCCCCACCTCCGCACCCCTCAATAGACCAGTAGCTCCAGGAACCTTTGCTGTGTGCTGCTTTGGAGAAGCCAGACCAATGCAATGATCAACTCAGATATGTCAGGCTACTCATGCCTTGCTTGGCTTGTCAAAAACCCAGAAAACAAAATTAAAATCACCAGGTCAATAACGTGGTAACTAGTAAGAGTATATTGTGCACATAAAAACAGTTCGTGAATGGGAGCTTTCAAATCCTTAAACTGGTATGCAGCTCAGGGGCATGACCTTCTAGAATGGCTTATGAAGTAAAAAGGAGGAAGTTGTTTAACCTTTATAATGACTAGATATTATAGCGGGATTTCTAGATGCCAGGAGATTGGTTAAAAGTGATTATCTTATACCATTTTTAGAAAGATGAGTTAAGTTTCTGTTATGATTATCAGAGCCATTTACAAGATATAACCCAAGTTAAGTTTTGCCCATGTTCATAAAATACTAGATTTAGTTTTGCTTACCTGGTTTAAATGGTTTTGTCTGCTCAGAGAATTTTGAGGTTTGGTCTTCATTTTGCTTCGTCCTTTAATGGACTATTGGCTTGCTTATGTATAAAATTGAATGAAATGGGTGCTGGCATGCCTCCTGCTCTCACATATTACCATTTCATTTCAGGCTATATCTTTAGATGATAGGGAGGACCTAAGGTCTTTTCAAACTGAAACTTCTATTTTCATATTTTTTTGGGAAATGTATTAGTGATCTCTTATACCTCATTCTTCAGAATCCTGTGGTAAGTAGTAGTATTATCATAAATTAGGCTCCTCCAAGCAGCTCACATGGTCCATTGCATTAATCCTCCTGAGAGGCATTTGGCGACTAAGCCAGTAAGTGCTAAGGGGTAGAGCCAGGCTGGAATCAAGGTCTGGTATCTTCAAGGCAGAGCACTCTGGGCTGCACAGCACCCTTTCTCCTAAGTTGGCTCTGAAGATGCCAAACTGCACTTGAAACTGAAACGAACTTTGGTTACTTTTTGTGGGTTATCAGTGAGTGTAGAAGGCAGAATAATGGTCCTCCCTCCATCTTATATGTCCATGTCCCAGAACCTGTGAATATGCTATGTTAAAAGGACTTTGCAGATATGATTAAGTTAATGGTCTTGATAGAGCAAGATGGTCCTGTATTATCTGGGTGGGCCTCATGTAATCATAAAGGTCCTTTTAAGAGGGAGGCAGGATGGTATGGAAGGAAGGTGTGAGGGCCTTGGGCCAAGGAATGTGGATGTCCTCTAGAAGCTAGAAAAGGCAAGAAATAAATTCTTTCCTGGAGCCTCCAGAAAGAATGCAACTCTGTAGACACATTTTAAATTTCTAGCCTTCAGAACAAGATAAGTTTGTGTTGTTTTAAGCTAAATCTGTGGTAATTTGTCAAAGCAGTGATAAAAACTAATATAATCATACAATATATTGTAACTAATACAATACAGTGTTTCTTTCTAGAGTGACTCTTCTTACAAAATCATAATTTCAATTGGTCACATTGTATTGTGTTCATGGATTTTTTTTATCTCTGCAGAAGAATATTTAGAGCAGTATGTGAAACATTAGGGTATCTATTTACTTATATCTCTATAGGTAATTTGGCTCAAAACATTAATCAGTTTCCTACTGAGAACTTTCTTAGTTAATAAAGTAGTTCAAAAGGAAAATGTTATTTGTATTTTAAAAACAGCTTATTGTCAATGGTTTAAATAACAGACTTGCACTGTGTATCCCATACAGGCTGTTTTCAAATGCATTATTGTGCTTGCTTCAATAGTAACATGGGCCTGGGGTGCCCAGTCCCTTAGGAGTAAAATTATGAAAGGAAACATTTGATTTCTAAGGGCATCCTGAGTGTAGGAAGAAAATCTAAAGGACACATGTTGAACGTAGGTATAAATACATAAAGACGAAGCCTGATTTCAATGTCATCATAATAGTAATGCCCAACATAAATCTTAATAATGAAAGTACAAACTGTTTTTAAATTGAGATATAATTGACATATAAAATTGTATAGGAGGCTATGTTGATTTGATACTTTTATATATTGCAATATGATTATCCCCAAAACATTAGCTAACACCTCTATCATGTTACACAATTAACATTTCTTTTTTTTTGTGGTGAGGACAATTAAGATCTAGTCTCTTTGCATCTTTGAAGTTTATAATACAGTATTATTGACTATAATCACTATGCTGTGCATTAGGTCTCCAGGACTTAATTTATCTACTAGTTGTAAGATTGCACCCTTAAACAACATCTCCCAATTCCCCCACCCACCAGCCCCTGGTAACCATCCTTGTACTCTCTGCTTTTATGAGTTTGTTTTTTTTTAGATTCCACATATAAGTGAGATCATACAATATTGGCCTTTTTCTGTCTGGCTTATTTCATTTAGTATAATGTCCTCAAGGTCCACCCAAATTGTTGCAAATGGCAGGATTTCCTTCCTTCTCATGGATGAATAACATTCCATTGTATATAAATACCACATCTACCTTATCCATTCACCCATTGACCCAAAGGAAATGAAAACAGGATATTAAAAAGATATCTGCTCTTCCATGTTTATTGCAGCATTGTTCACAATAACCAAGATATGGAACAACCAAAGGGTCTGTCAAAATATGGCCTTTTAAAAAGTGGTTGCACAATCCACCCCTCTATCTCTACAATCTTCAGAATCATTATCTCCACAGCCTGAGAAAGGCTCCTTTATAAATCTAAGCTTTGAGTGACCCCCAGCAGCACTGGAGACAATTTCCTGGAGACGCCTCCCCTGGGGGAGGCCCGGCGCCCCCTGCTGGCCATGTTGGTGAGCACCATGCCAGGGGCTGGCACTGCTCCCACAGGATACCCATATCTTTTCTTACTTTTTTTTTTAATTGAAGTATAGAGAATATTATTTTAGTTTCAGGTATACAACATAGTGATTTGACAATGATATACATTACAAAATGCTCACCACTATGTGTAGTTACCATCTGCCATCCTACAACATTATCACAATATTATTGACTATAGGGGCGCCTGGGTGGCTCAGTCGTTAAGCGTCTCCCTTAGGCTCAGGTCATGATCCCAGGGTCCTGGGATCGAGCCCCGCATCGGGCTCTCTGCTTAGCAGGAAGCCTGCTTCTCCCTCTCCCACTCCCCCTGCTTGTGTTTCCTCTCTCGCTGTGTCTCTCTCTGTCAAATAAATAAATAAAATCTTTAAAAATATATATTATTGACTATATTCCCTATGCCTGTTTCTTTTCCTTAGTATTCCTGACCATCTCAGCCCCTTAAGTTCTTGCTTTCTGCAGCTCCCACTTCCCTATCAGCCCTGTAGTGCGACTGTGATCTCCTTCATCCTCTTCTCTATTCTCTCTATCTCAACTCCTTCTTTTTCTATTGCAAGATGTCCTTGGGTACTGTGAATACAGCACAGGGTTTCCTTCAGGACCTTGTTTTTTCTGCTTGTTATAGTCAGTCATTAACTACCCAGAGTCTTCTGTTGCCCCAATACCTTGGGAATATGCCTGCCTGTGATGCAAAGAAAAAACTCCTTGTTTTTTTTACTTTCATGAGTTCTAAGACAGCATGGTCCCACCATCTTCAAGTTCCAACCCTTCAAATCTTGCCATTGATAGTAAGAGATAAGCTCAAAGAATCTCTTCTACCTTTTGGGAGTTAACTCGTCAGCAAGTCTCTTTCCCTGGGGCAGATTGGGAACTACACCATCATCTGCCTTATTCCCATTTCCATGAGACTGAGGAACAAAATGGAACACCTTTACAACAATGAAGACAGGAGGAGGAGGGTCTTCATTGGGAGTGATGGGAAACATCTTGGAACATGGAAAGCAGATGGAGGAGTGGGGAATCTGAGTGGGGGAACTGCAGCTCAAAGCCCACTGAGGGGCTGCAGAAAAGGGGCATGCTTTGTCCTACAAGAACTGGAAGAAGCCCAATCTTTAGATATGTGAGGCAGGAAGCAGCCAACATTGAGCTGCACAGACAGAGCATGACTTTCCTTGTCCCTAGGAGCATCATACAGGAAGTCAGGTGTGTGCCACCAGAGAACACCCAAAAGTTGTTCTTCAAGAGAGTTGAACAGGGAGGTAATGAGAGGCAGGGTCCCTGAGTACAACCCTGGGCATTTGTCCAGTTGGACTTCTGTCTGCTTACCTAGAGTTCACCCTTCCAGCCTAGAAGCCTTGCCAACTATAAGGCAGCAGCTTTCTCTCTTTCCTTACATGTAAATATATATGGACCAATAACCATGTCCATCAGGGCTGCCATAATAAAAGAGTAAAGACTACATGGCTTAAACAACAGAAATTTATTTTCTATAGTTCTGGAGCCTGAAAGTCTAAGATCAAGGACTGGTTTCTCCTTAGCCTTCTCTCACTGACTTACAGATGAAACCTTCTTGCCCCGGTCTCACAAGGCCTTTTCCGAGTGTACATCCCTGGCATCTCTTCCTTTTCTTATAAGGCCACAGTCTATTGGATTAGGGTCCCACCCTATGACCTCATTTGACCTTAATTACCTCTTAACTACTGTCTTCAAATGTAGTCACATTGGGGGTTAGGGTTTCAAAATACGAATTTCGGAGGAACACAATTTAGTCCATAACATGTGTGATGGTAAAATAACATTTATATGACATTTATATACGTCAAGGACTCAGACAGTTTGCCTCCTTCCAGAAAAACTGGTAAACCAAATTTCAAGAAAGATACTGGATCCAGGAAATAAGAAGGCCAAAGTGGGAAATGTGTGAAGAGGGTTAAAGGATGACCTGTGTAGATGCTCTGTAGAAAGCACCAAGGCAAATGGACTGGGGTGGTGGAAGGTCAGAAGCAAGGGCACTAGGACAAAGCAGTTATGCACTGAATGATGTAACATGGGCCAAGAACACAAGGGTAGAAGAAAAATAATGATGAAAAAAAGCCGCAAGATATGCATAAATAAAAGGACATAATAATAGTCCACCTATCTCTGTGGTAAAATACTAATGTGAATTATTTATTGATTTTCAGCTTTTAGAATCAGCATGCAAACTTTGTGTTTATAGATGACAAATTAGAAGCTGAGAGATGAGAGGAAAGGATGGGAGAATAAGTTATTCTGTAACACTGTGAATCGAGATCTCTTATCTGTAGAAGGAAACATTTGGAAGCAGGTGATTTAAAGTTACAAATGTAAGCAATATAGGAAGTCGTAACAGTCTTAGAGACATTTTAAGAGAGGTGATTTTCATGTAGTAGAGTCTAGAATTGGTACATCAATACGTATTTCAGTGGCAAAGCATTATCTGGAGAGCTGGAATTAACCACTGGGATGAGAAAAAGTTGAAAAAATAACACCCCTGCCCTTACCTCCCCACTTGCTTCTGCTCAATGTAGAGGGTATTTGGGTTCGCTAGATGGACAGATCCCCATCATATACCCTTCTGGTATTCTATTTGTCCATATATGTGTGTATTTAATTAAATAGGTATATCAAATGCATATAATTAAATATATTTGATATTTATAACATTGACATTTTAGTTGACAGAGACTTGTAAGTAAAAACTACCTCTCCCTTTACTTTCCTTTTTATATAAACCTTTTCCTGGTGTATTTCCATCTGCAGGAGCATCTTCTTGACTTGCAAAATTACTGAAAAATTTATTTCACTTCACAATAAGGCATGCTCTTAAATTGCCCCATTTCTATCTAAATAAAAAGCCTCCATTATATGAATGACTACCATTTAGGGTCTACATTTTTTAATTCTCTAAATTTATGTGTTGTGAGTTGAGGCCAATAATATCATTTTTCCCTTATTTTTCCCTGTGGATCAATTGGTTGCACATCTGTGTCTTAGACCAAAGTCGCTTTAGTAAATGGCTTTGTTTTTTATCATTGCTTTCTCCCTTTCTCCCAACAGAGTCCATCTTGCCTTTCTTTTCCGTGAGTATACAGCAAATCAGAACCTATTCTTGAGACCACCTACACAGCCATTCTCTCTCAAATTCTTCCCTTTTCAAACTTCCTGTGTTAGAGCAGAAGGCATTGATAAAAGCTCCATATTTGTGCATCCTACTTAGGCGGTGATCAGAGACCTGTGTGTCTTTCAAGGTAGGGAAAATATAATGTGTGCCAGGAAAGAGAAAGGAGCATCTCAGAATTTAAAGGGACACTTCCATTAGTTGTTATCTCTTTTCTCTTTTCAGATGAAAGCTGCAGGTAGTCAGTGGAATCTTCTACCCTGTGATGCTAGGTGCCTTTAATGAGCCATTTCTGTAACACTTGCTTATAAGAATGCTATTTTCAAAACAAGGATGCAACAGAGTCCTTTGGTCCATAATGGGTCTTAACAATTCTTTTCCAGATCTCCACAGCCCATATTACATGAGTGATTTCTTTTTAGGATCTAGTTCTGCCTTATTAGGAAGGTGACATTTGGTTAACTCTTTCTCCTCCCTGCCCCATTAGCTACAGTTGACTCCCACCAGAATGTTGAGGAAGTTTATAAATTTTACTCACTTGTTTGTCATTCATAATTATTTGAGGTGGGACAAATGCCCTTACCTGATTTAAGTATCATCTTTAACAATTTGGGAACTTTCTAGGGATGCACATGTAGAACCAAAAGATAGTCAAGTGACTTACTAAGAAATCAATTTAATAAACATTTTTTAAAAAATTAGCAAATAATTTTGAGAAAATAGAGTCCACTAAATTATATGTCTTCTCTCTAGTCCTTCATTCTGCCTAGTGCCATTTTCTACACAAAAGAAACACATATTTCCTCTTTTTAAAATTAGCAAATAATTTTGAGAAAATATAGAGTCCACTAAATTATATGTCTTTTCTCTCTTCACTATGCCCAGTGCTATTTTCTACACAAAAGAAACACACATTTCCTCAATTGGTTATTGTATCAGTTTGGCGCAGGTGAGAACTACTAATTTTGAATCAACTGGGCTCTCATTCCTAGCCTAGCCAAGGATACATGCTAAGTGAATTCCTCTTTGAAAATTAAATCATCAGAGCTCACTTACATCAAAGCCAGGAGCTGTCACGGATAGTGCAGAATGCAAGGAGTGCATCTGTAGTAATGACAGATTGGTAGTGAGCCATAAACTTCCCTGAAGGACAAATGAGAAATGGAGGTGATTTGAATTTAGCACTCAAATGTGGTGTCATAGCTAGATTCTTGTTTTCCAGAGTAATATTTTGTTTTCCTTTAGTAATATTTTGATCTCAACCCAAGTGGTCAGTCATCTGTAAGCTAGTGAGTCCCAGGAAAATTCATCTGAAATGTGTGATGTTGTTTTGTTCAAGTCACCGGGCCCTAATTTCTAGTAACCATTCAGTCTATGACAGAGATGGATGCTAAAACTGATACTTGGATATTTCCCCACATTAAGAGGTTTGAACTTGTTGAACACTTTCAAACAAGCAAATGAAGCCTGTTGTTAGCCATTTTAGGAGCAGATGGGAACGTGTGATAACACAGATGGAAACCAAAATATTTAAAACACCCATTTTCTTTCTATCTATCTGTGGGAATCATTTTTGTTTTAAACTTATAAACCAAAACTTCTATGCCTAGGATTAATTACTACCAAGTCGGTGGTGTTCAGTTATGATTCCCTAAACAAATATTTATGAATTACTTTTACATATCGATCAATGCCACTTGCTGAGATAGTAAGCATGGTCCCCATGTTGAGTAGACGAACACTGCTCAGACTATTGTTAAATAAATTACAATGGTAACAAGTGCTGGAAAAGAGGAGCACAGGATTCTGTGAGAACCCATGTCTTGGTCTGGTGGAGGGTCAAGAAATGTCTCTTGAGAGATTAAGGTTTGAGCTGACAGCTGAGAAGTAAACAAGGCATTGTTGGGCTCAAGAAGAGGTGTCAGTATTCTATTTGGAGTAACAGTGGAGGAGGGATGTAGAGGTGTGGAAAAGTAAGTGTAGACACAGGGTTCTGGAGAAACTGAGAAAGGCCAGCAAGCCTCATGGTTAGAGAGTAAAGAGTGAGCATCCAAGACATAGCACAACAGGTTGATAATAATCAAGGTACCCAGGGCCCCAGAACTATCTAAGTGTTTGGGCTTCATGGCCAGAGCTAAAGGAAGCACTGGAGGCATTAGGCATGGGTGTTACATGAATGGATATACATTTTAAAGTGACCCTTCTGGCCCCAACTAGGAGTAGATATTTCAGGGAGCAAAAGTGAGTACTTTTGTTTTGGCACATGTCCTTTATCAGATATGTGCATTGCAGTTGTTTTCTCACAGTCTGGCTTGTCCTTCATTTTCTTAGCACTGTCTTTTGAAGAGCAGATTTTTAAATTTTGCTGAAGTCCAGTTTATCTACTTTTTTTTTTTCCTTTCATGGATCATGCTTTTGGTGCTTTACCTAAAAACTCATCACCAAATCCAAGCTCTGTGTTTTTTTCTTGAAGATTAGAGTTTTAGGTTTACCTTTAGGTCAGTGACCCATTTTGAGGTAGTATGTATGTGGTATGAAGTATCAATCAGAATCCTTTCTTTTCTTTTTTTCTTTTCTCTACCTTTCTTTTTCTTTCTTTCTTTCTTTCTTTCTTCTTTCTTTCTTTCTTTCTTTCTTTCTTTCTTTCTTTCTTTCTTTTCTTTCTTTCTTTCTTTCTTTCTTTCTTTCTTTCTTTCTTTTTCTTTCTTCCTTCTTTCTTTCTTTCTTCTTTCTCCCTCCCTCCTTCTTCCTTCCTTCCTTCCTTTTCCTCTCTCTCTCTTTTTTCTTTTCTTTCTTTTTGCTATGGATACCCAATCTTTCCATGCTATTTGTTGAAAAGATTATCGTCTTGCATTGTCTTCTTATCTTTGTTAAAAGTCAGTTACTCATGTGTGTGGGTCTATATCTGGAATCTGTCCTCTTCCGTTGATCAATTTATTTGTTTGTATCACACTGTCTGGATTACTATAGCTTTAAATAAACCTTGAAATCAGATCTATAGTCCTGCAGTTTTGTTCTTCTATTCTTCTCTTTCCAAGTTTTTTGGCTATTATAGATGCTTTGCATTTCCATATGAATTTTAGAAATAGTTTGTCAATTTATAAAAAATATTGTACTGGATTTTTAGTAGGAATGCACCGATCAATTTACATCAAAAAGATCAATTGGGAGGATTAATGTCTTAATACTGAGATATAATATTCTTATAGTCTTCTGAAGTATAAATGTGGTAATTTTTTTTCATTTATTCAAAATTTCTTTAATTTCTCCCAACAATGCCTTGTAGGTTTCAGTTTACATGTATCTCACATCTTTTGTTAGATTTATACCCATTAATTTCATATTTTTGATAGTACTGTAGGTAGCATCGATTTTAATTTTAATTTCCAATTGTTGCTAGTATATAAAAATATAATTTATTTTTGTACATTGATTGTATCTTGCTGTCTTGATAATATGCTTTTAAAATAACTTCCATAAGTAATTATGTCACCTACAAATAACTACTCTTTCCGGCTCAATCTGTATGTCTTCTATTTCTTTACTTTGTGTGTGTTATCGCATTGGCTAAAATCCCTAGTACAAAGTTCAGTAGAAATGGTGAGAACAGATATCCTTGAATTGTTCATGATCTTAGAAGGAAAGCATCCAGTCTTTCATAATTAAGTCTGATGTCACCTCAAAGATTTTTGAAAATGCCATTTATCAGATTAAGGAAATTCTCTTTTATTTCTAGTTTACTAAGAGTTGTTAAGTCAGGAATAGATGTATTTTGATAAGTTACTTATTTGTATATATTGATATGATTATATCCTTTTCTGTTTGTTAATATGATGAATTGCATTAATTAACTTTCGGGTATTAAACCAAACTTACATTCCTGGATTAAATACCACTTGATAATGCTGCATTTTCCTTTCTATGTACTGTTGGATTTACTATACTAAAAATGTGCTTAAAATTTCTGCATGTATTTCCATGAGGAATATTGCTATGTAACTTTCTTGTAATGTCTTTTTCTGGTTTTGACATTAGGGTATTCCTGGATCATATAATGAATTAGGAAGTATTCCTTTTTTTGCAGCTTTCTGGAAGATGTGTATAGATTTTATAGATTGGTTTCATTTTTTTTTACTTATATGTTGATTAAATTCACCAGTGAAGCTATCTGGGCCTGGAGTTTTGATTTTTTGTTTTGTTTTGTTTTGTTTTGTTTATATGGGAAGGATTTTAACTGAAAATTCAATTTCAAAATAGATCCAGGGATTTTCAGATTAACTATTTCTTCACTTAAATTTGGAAATTTGTGTCTTTTAAGGAATTTTCCCATTTCATCTCAGGTATCAATTTAGTGCCAGAAAGTTGTTTGTAGTCTTAACTTATTTTCCTTTTAACAGAAATAGAATTTGTAGTGATGTCACTTCTCTCATTTTTGATACAACTAATTGTGGCTTCTCTCTTTCCTTATCAGTCTGGCTACAGGTTTGTCAATTTTATTAATTTCCAAGAACTAGCTTTTGGTTTAATTGATTTTTTTGTTGTTTTCTGTTTTGTTGTTTTTTAAATTATTATTATTATTTTCCTTCCTGAACTTTATATTTCTTTTCTTCTATTGAAAGGTGAGGATAAAAAATAGTGAGGATGTTAATTTGCTCTTCTTTTACAAGTTTCTTAAGGCAGAAGCTAAGGTGATTGATTTGAGATCTTTCTTCTAATATATTTAGTGCAATAAACTTAGTGCAATAAGAAATTAACTTAGTGCAGTAAATAATAAAAGACAATTCTGCTTTAGATGCATCCTGCCTGTTTGCTATGTTATGTTTTCACTTTTATTCATTTCAAATATTTTCTCCCAGTGTAGTTCTCTCCTCTAGTGCTCTGTTTTGCAAACTCTAGCCACCTAGGTTTTCCAGGCTCTCAGCTTCATCTCCTCAACACAAGGGTTTCTCCTTCATTGCCCTGAGGCCTAGAAACTCTTCTAAGTCAGTAAGCAAGAACAACCATAGGGGTCACCTCTTTTGATGCCCTTTTCTAGGGAACCATCCACTGATGCCCAGTTTCTTGCAAACACTGGAAGTGAAGAAATATCTTCACTTCTGCCACCTTTCATCATTCATGGTCTCTCAACTAGGCTACTTTAATGCCTATTCTTCTGCCCCTCACACAAAAAATTAACCAATCTTCCCCCCTCTGCCAGAGCAACATCTGCCTCCCAGAACCCCTCTATGGTCTCCCCCATGACTTCAATGTAAAACCTAAATATCTTTAATTTGGAGCCAAGACATTTTTTTTTTAAGTAGGCTCCATGCCCAGCGTGAACTCACGACCCTGAGATCAAGACCTGAGCCCAAACCAAGAGTCATATGCTTAACCAACTGAGCCACCCAGGTGGCCCAAGCCAAGACTTTTCTTGATCTTACTACTGACCTGCGTCACCCTGGTCCTTCCACAGCCTTCCTTATCCAGCACATCATTGCCTGATCCAACAGTTCAAAGCCACATGGAGTTCTTATAATCCTGTTCTCATGCACATGCTGCCATTTTCCTATAATGCCCTCTGTTTCTAGGTGTCTTCAGGAAATTCCAGCTATTATTTTATGCATCAGCCTAAAGTTGTATCCTCTAATACCACCACCTCCATCCTTCACTAACTTCAGTGTTCTCCCTTTTATGTTTATACTGCATTTTGTACAACTCACTCCCGTCAAGCATCATATTTAAATGAATTTTTGCATATCTATCTTGCTAAAACTCTCTAAAGATCTTGAAGGCAGGGCTTTGCCACTCACAGTTCATCTTTTATATCCCAGGCCTTGTGTAGTCCTGACGTTAATAGGTAATGAATATACTTATACACTAAATGAATAATTCAACATGAAATTGGCCTGAAGATAATGTATCATAAAACATCACTGGAAGTCTGGAAAACTGGTGATAGGTAATTAAATGATGTTTTATCATTTATTTTCTGTTTAATATATATGTCATAAATACACATGCCTATTTTAAGTGTCTTGAAAAATATATTATTAATACTAATATTAAGTATCATATTAACTATAACCATAAAAGCAAGGGAAATTTTTTTTTGAAATTATTTTTAAGCATTTACATTTGAATACTTCCTTTATTAACTCTTTTATAGTGGAAGATACTTACTACCCAAGATTCATAGAAATTAAAAAATCCATCACTTGAAAGGAAGCTATGTCAGGAAAAAATAATGAATATTCCAGATAGCATCCAAAATAGAAGTGGTGTAGAGCAGTATTAAAAAAAAGAGAATGAAATAAAAAGACCACTTTTTTTGAAAAATGAATCCATTTTCTCTCTGCTAATATTTTGAATGATCTGTGTTTGGGCTTAAGATCTGGAAACATCTCTTTTGCAAGAGGGAAAGGCCATGAAGAGGATGTATTCAGATGTCTAGTAATTGAATTTTTCTTTGATCTTTAAAACACAAATGATGGTGCGGACATGGGGCTTTGTTTCACTCTGTCTGTTGGCACCTAGTCATGTAGCCTTGCTTGTTTCCCAACTTTGTGTCACTCTGTCTGTTGGCACCTGGTCATGTAACCTTGCTTCTTCAACACAGAAATTATAGCCAAGCAGATTAAGAGGAAAAAGTCCATTTATAGATGATGTACCTTGAATTCACTACCTAATACCAAAACATATAAGGGGAATAGACTAACTCAGCTATTCTTCTGGGATATAGGTGGCCAAGTGCCACTCCAGGAGAAACTAGCAGAGGAAATTCAAGGATTCAAGGTCATGGTGGTGACTATTTTTATTTGTTCTTTTATTATCATTTTATGTGCTGTGCACACTGAGATAGAGCCTGAGCAGAGAGCAGAAACATTGAACTTAGGGAGTTTAGCTCTCTGAACCCCCCTTCCCTGCTGGGTGAGTTCCTCCCATCACTAGGGGTTGAACGAGAGGGTGGGGAGAAAGGCTCTTCCACACAGTCAGAACTCTCCTGGCTGGCCCTACCCACTGAAATTGCTGGTTCTGACATGTAGACCCAGTTCTACAGCCCTGCAGGGCAGACCTTTGAGTTAGTTGTGTTTGGCTTTTCTGCCAGAAATGTCTCTTTGTGTCTCTTGGGCTATCACTCAGGCTCCCATATGCTTGCTGTTTGTGTGTGTCTTATGTGCTCTGACATATGCTAGGCACTGGAAGTAGAGGTAAGTGGGGCCCAGACCTCACCCTTGGGGAGGCAACAACCAAAAGGGTTGGGTGGAAGTTGGGGTGGCAACATCCCAGCCGCCAATATGATGATAGCTGAACACTGGAGAGGGGTATGTTTCAGTCTCATTTGGAAGAAAGGGTGCTTCATAAGAAGATTGCATATTTTCTTTTTCTTCCTTAAGAAAGTAACATGTAGGTATGCAACCAACCATCAGTCACAAACATGGCAAGAAAGCAAGACACTCTCTGTAATCTTCTGCTAGTAACTGTACATCAGGGTAGATGTGTATAGGTGGCTGGGGGACCCTCCTGGGTGATGAACTTTACAGGGTGAGATGCAGACACCTGCTGCATCTTAGGAGATAAAGTGCAAAGAGAAAGAGGGCAGAGGACATATGCAGGCTCCAGGGAGGTCTTGAAGAATGATACCCATGTAAGCTTTGCCAGTATAGCCTACCTTTTTAAATCACATTAACTAGGTTTGAAATCTCCACCTACCTTTAATGAGTATGGTTCAATTTACATAAGGATCCCCAGTGTATATTATTAAAGTCTTCTGCAAAGAGATATGTCTATGATTGTATCTACTCTAAGTTCTTCAAAACCCTTTATCCCCCTGAATGTCTGGCTGCTGAATCAGGGCTGAATCATGCTCCTGAAGACAGGGGAGGAGACCAAATTGAGCAGCTAGGACCCATGGTGCAGCATTTCAGTCACTAATGTGATGACAGCTGAGCACTGTGGGGGGCATGCTTCAGTCTCATTCAGGAGAAAGGGTGCTTCATAGGAAGACTGCCTGTTTTCTTTTTCTCCTTTAGGAAAGTAACAGAAGAAACAGGCTGTTTGGCTATCCAAAATATAATCAGGGCAAGTGAATTTTTAGACATTGTAATTTTTAATAATGAGCCAATAATAAAGTATTTTCTTTTTTTTTAATAATAAAGTATTTTCAACAAAGTATTTAATGGAAACATATACTCTACAGCAAGGGTTAAAAGACCTTTTTGTAAAGCACCAGGTAGTAAATATTTTAAGCCAAGTCTTGCAACTACTCACCTCTGCAGTTGTGCAAAAGCAGCCAGCCACAGACCACATGTAACTAATGGGACGTGGCTGTGTTCTGATACAACTTGATTTACAAAAATAGATGGTGTGCTAGAGTTTAGCCCATGGGCCATCATTTGCTGACCCCTGACTCTTGTTCTACAATGATAAAAAATAGACAAAGAGCAAGCTAGAGATCATGACAGAAGGAGAAGTATGTCCCCTAAGTCCAAAATAACATTATCTTTGGATGCTGTTTGATTCTTGACTTTTTTTTTTTTTTTGGAGTAACTGTATATAGCTTAGTTCAGTTAAGTGTTTAATACCTATACTTTGTGATGATAAATTGCATCAATATGCTCCAGGCTATACTACTGCAACAACAACAAAAACAAATGGTAGAGAGCTTAAAACACATAGAAGCTTATTTTATTTCTCTTTCATGTAATGCTTTGACATGAGCCATCAGGGCTGTGGAATGACTCTGCTCCATGCAATTATTCAGGGGCCGGGGTTTCTTGCATGTTTTGATTCATAATCATATGCAAGGGCATTGTGATGTTCTTCATGGTTAAAATTAGGCTACTGTCTGTCTGCATTTCTGCTGGTAACAAGAAAAAGGGAAACATAGAGGAGGGAGCTAATGCCCGAAGACACAGAAGCTGCATGAGCTTGTGAAAAATTGGTAGCCCCTCCACACAGTGCTGCACAAGAGACTAGGAAGTGGGCTCAGCCTGGGAGCAGCTACAAATGGAGTCACTGTAGACACGAGACATTCTGAAAGACAACTGGAGTTATCTGCCAAGTAAATGCACACTTAAATGCAAGGTAAAGAAAGGGATTATCTGCCTAGTTCACTGCTGTATCTTAGTGCATGGCTCATGGTATTAACATAATTCACACCTGATTGCATGAATGAGCATGTCCTCCTGGTACAAACCTAAACATCATATTCCCCAGGTTTTCTTAATTATCTAGTTTATTAGTTACCTATTGCTGCATAACAAATTGCCCCCAAACTTAGTAGCTTATGAAAACAGCATTTAGTGTCTCACAATTTCTAAGGATCAGGAATTCATGAGGGGCTTAGCTTGGTGAGTCTGGCTTCAGGTCCATCAAATGTTGCAGCCAAGGGAGGAGCATCTTCCAAGTCCACACACATGACTGCTGGCATGAGGCCTCCATTTCTCACCAAGTGGTTATCTCCATAGGCTACCTGATCTTCCTCACAACATGGCAGCCAGCTTGCTGCAGAGCTAGAGATCCAAGAAACGGCAAGTCCAAGATGACAGTCACAGTCATTTATAATACAGCACTTCTGCCATATTCTGTTGGTCACACAGGTTAGCCTTAGTAGAATGTGGGAGGGGACTACACAAGACTGTTAATAGTAAATGACAAGGATCATTGGGGTCCATTTTGGTGTCTGTTTTCTGCTTCAAACAGATAGGTGGTATCAAAAAGCACCACCTATCACATACTGACATGAAGTCCCAGAACACCTTCTGAGACATGCTTAGGGCTTTGCAATGAGTTAAACATGTGGTCAGTGAAAAAAGTTTGCATGTGGAAATATCTGGGAAACACTGAATTTAGCAAAGTAAAACTTTTGTTTGTTTTGTAATTTCAGGATTTCTTGGAGACTTTGATATACTAAAATTCCTTATGAAACTTGGCAGGGTTGGAGCATATGGTGGGCATTGTTCCCCAAAGTTATTAGACTATGGACACTTTTTCATGGAACCTCTATTAATATTTCATAGAAATTATTTCATAGTGAAAGATTCAGAGAAAGGCTGCTGGGAGAAAGAGACATAACCACTGCAAGAGGACACAGCCTCAGCCCCATGTCAAAGATAGAGTAATTATCTGAAGTGAGAATTCATGTGCATTACATGGTTCATTTACTTGTCTTGCTTGTCAACTACTGAAAGAATGTGGCACTAGCCCTCGAAGAATTATCTACTCCTTCAGTCATCCTTACTTATTTACCATCCTTCTTTCTGCCTGCATCTTCCTTTTCATCCTTCCTTCTATAACATAGACTTTATATATATGCATAGTGCTTTGCTCACATAGCATCCTTCTTGAAACAACACTGCAGTTAATCATGATAAGTACTGTGTTCATTAAAGAACGAATTAGTCTTAAAGGCCCCTGTCCTTTTATCAAAGCATTGTCATTTCTTGAATTACTAAAATGTTTGTGGTGGATGTGAAGGCAAAAACCATATAAATGTCTAGTGTTATGAATTGAATGCTAACAAAAGCAAGACGATAGAGTTAGTGATGCAATAAGCTCAATGTTTCCTGGACTTGGGCCACAGTGTGCTGCATCCACACAGTGAATCTGTTCATCTGTGACCTCTGGGAGATGGCAATGGAAAAACAAGGATTCTACCCTCAGTGCAAGCATTGGTGAACTCAGTCATGCATATTACAATCATGGAGGTTAGGTAGGTTTGCAGTCTATGCATTTTAAGAGTCCCTGGGTTGTCTGCAAGTAACCTGAGCTTTTGACTTATACTTGAGTGTTATTGTTCAAAATATCCTTGTTCTTTCTAAATCTACCTATTATCTCTTTGAGCTATACATTCAGTTTCCCCCTGGCTGGGTGGTAGGACTAGCTTTGTATATAACAAATATTTTTTAAAAAATCTTAAAATAATGAGATTTTAGTATTGAACATTTTACTGACAAAGAGCTTTGTAACTGGTCCTATTGAGTCAGTGAACCTTTATGGACTCCATGGAGAAAATGATGTTCTGTGATCAAAGTCCAGGAAAGCCCATCCCTCCACTGGGATACCTTCCTCAAACTACACCAAACAGGCCTGCCAAGTCTGTGCCCACAAGGATTGGGTTGAATTTCTGATAGTTCCCAATGGTCTTCACTCTTCTCCTGTCTGTTGAGACATAAGAGAGAATGTATCTTCTCACAAATGCCACCAGGTAAATGACTAATTGTCCTCAGTGTTTGGTCAGGTTTTAGTATCACTTCCCTATGACAAACAGAAAAACCCTGAATATTTAAATAGGTTATCAGTAAAATGCACTAATTAGCCACTGATTCCTGTGATTGCAGGCCTGACCAAGGGACTTCATGGTATCATTTAGTGGCAAGAACAAATGATAATGAACACAGAGATGTCAGAGAAAGTTAGGAGCTTTGAGACCAGAGTCGTGGATACATTAAGTTGAATGATAATGACCTTCACCAGTTTCTGCCCACCCCACATCATGGTCTCTACATCTGCCAATGATGCCGATGACCCTGTGGATTGTAGGACTTGTGGAAATAAATAAGACTAACCAAATGCCAACACACAGAGGCTATTCAGAGGTTGCTATAGTAAGGAAATCAGCCACCATGACTTGCATTTGACAGAGACTCAAAAGAAGGCAGCGAGGTGACAGAGCTTTATAGTTAAAAAAGTGATGGCTTAAGGCATGCCCTGATTGGAGGTTTGTTGGTATGGGAAGCTGGAAGCAGTTGGGTATCCTATGTGATTAGTTTGGGGAGCATATTTGGCTTTCTCTGGTTTGTCCTGAGTTAGAAGTGTGGGCCAATTAAGGAATTTGGCAGTCATCCACCAAGTCTTGACCATTCTCAGCCAATGGCTGCTGCAGTTGATTTTAGCTTCCTGAGCTGTTAGCTGCAGAGGTTGTGATGCAGAGTTATATTGCCGTATGTGGTCTGGCTGTTGTCTGCCCGTATGTCCATTCTTTCAGATTGGGATTAAATGAGATGTCACCAAGTACCCAGCACATCACCTTATGCATGGTAAAGCTTTCAATGAGCCATATTATAATTTTTAAATATTAAGAAACAGATAAGACTGGGCTTAATTACCAAGAGACTTGAGTATGGGAATGGTGATAATTTTGTTTGGAGAATTTTGTCCTGCAATGCTATGTAGAATTGATTAAAGGGAAAAGGCTGGCATGATGCAGGCCTGCATGACCATCCTGTTTGTAGCACCTCAGAGTAGGAAATGCCTGCTCCACACAACGGATTAAAGTATAAGATAAATCTGACAAAGCAAAGCCAAAGCAGGGTCTGAAGTCAGTATGTGAGACATGTATTTTTTACATCCCTGTGTGGATGTCATTCCATGCCATTGGAATTGCTAATTTTACTGGGGTTGGACCAATGTTTCTATTCTATGCTTCCTCACAGCCCCTAGCTAAAATAGAAACAAAGTTTGATAGTTGACTGGATATCTCTGAGAGAAGTTTGTAGTTTGGTTAGATGAAAAATAAGGAAGAAAATATCAAAACTGTGCAGTTAATAAGGTGCTCAAGAAAGGGAAAGTCAGGATGAGGCAAGTCTCTGAGACTGAGAACTGAGGTCATTGAGCAGGTAAGGAGGCTTCCCCTTTGACGAGGGTTGAGGAGGATGTAGATCCAGGTTCAGACCAACAAGAAATCAGAGAAGTTCTCTGCAATTTCTTTCTTTCTTTTTTTCTTGGTGGAGTCCAGCAAGGAGTTCTTTGAGAAGGAGACAGAGTAAATGAAATGTTTACAGAAAAAGATATCTGTGAATGATTATGGAAAAGTATGACACATGACCACCTGTTGTTTTGAAGCCTTCTTGTTCTTATCTGCATTGTTCATTGCTTTTATTTTTTCCTAATCACTCTATAATATTACAAGGTATGGACATTTGAGTACAAACTAGTTCATATTGCATAATTATGAAGATAGAGATTATAATTACTCACCATAAATTCCTTGATGGCTTTGAGAATCAGTCCTGGTGTCTAACTGGAGGAGACTGAAAGCATACTTAGTGGGATCAGTATAAAAATATTCATAGACTTTCATTGTTCCAGGGCATATAAACTCATAATTATGTAATGATCTGTTGAGAGCCTGACATTCACATCTATAATGCATTTAACCTTTTTTCTGCTTTTTCTCCTATTTTCTGCTTTATGACACTGGTTATAAAGATTGCAAAAAGACTTCCATTTTAACTACTATAATTCTGTGTAATTATAATCTAAATTTACTATTGTTAATCAGTAATGAAGAAATAAAAAGGCAATTGAGCCATTATTTTTATTTTTTAACTTTTCATTTTGAGATTATTATAGATTATGAGGAAATCATAAAAGTAGTACAGAAAGCCCTGGGAACTCTTTATCCCATTTTCCCCAGGGGAAACATTATGCATAACTTTAGGACAGTATCAAAACCGGAACACTGACATTGGTACAATCCACAGAATTTATTTAGATTTAGCCAGTTCTACATGCACTCATTGTGTGTGTCTGTGTATGGCTCTAAGAAATTTTGTTACATAGTAGGTGTCTGTAATTACCACCACAGTAAACATATAGGACTGTTTCCTAACCACAATGATGTCTTGAGAAGATGTGCTCTGCTTGATAGCCATACCCATCCCCACCCCTATTTGTAACTGCTGGAAACCACTAATCTGTTTTCCAAGAATGTTTTATGAATGGGATCCCACAGAATGTAACTTTTTGGGACTGCCTTCTTTTCCTCTCAGCATAATTCTCTTGAGATTCATCCAATTTGTTTGTATTGATAGTTTGTTTCTTTGTATTCCTGACTAGTATTTCATGGTATGGATGTACCACAGTTTATTTAACCATTCATTCATTGAAGGACGTTTGGATAATTTGCAATCTTTAACTATTAGAAAGAAAGCTGCTATAAACATTCTTGTACAGGTTTTTATGTGAGCCTAAGTCTTTATTCCTCTGTAATAAAAGACCATGAGTGTAATTTCTGGATAATATAGTAATGATATGTTTAATTTTGTTTTGTTTTGTTTTTGTTTTTGTTAAGAAGCTACCAAACTATTTCCCAGAGTGGCTGTATCATTTTACATTCCCACCAGCAATGTATGAGAGATTTAGTTTTTCTACATCCTCTCCAGCATTTGGTGCTATTACTTTTTATTTATTATGTATTGGTGCTATTATTTTAATAGGTGTGCTGATATCTCATCATGGCTTTAATTTGCCTTTCCCTAGTGGTTAATGATGTTGAACATTTTATCATATGCTTATTTACTATCTATATCTTCCCTTTAGTGAAGTGTCTGTTGGTGTTTTTTGCCCATTTTCTAATTGGATTGTACTGTTGAGTTTTTGTGTTTTTTTTTATTCTTATGTTAATCCCCATACATTACATCATTAGTTTTAGATGAAGTGTTCCATGATTCACTGTTTGTGCATAACACCCAGTGCTCCGTGCAGAATGTGCCCTCCTCAATACCCACCACCAGGCTAACCCATCCTCCCACCCCCTCCCCTCTAGAACCCTGTTTGTTTTTCAGAGTCCATCGTCTCTCATGGTTCGTCTACACCTCCGATTTCCCCCGCTTCATTCTTCCCCTCCCGCTACCTTCTTCTTCTTCTTTTTTTTTTTCTTAACATATATTGCATTATTTGTTTCAGAGGTACAGATCTGAGATTCAACAGTCTTGCACAATTCACAGCGCTTACGAGAGCACATACCCTCCCCAGTGTCTATCACCCAGTCACCCCATCCCTCCCACCCCACCACCCACTCCAACAACCCTCAGTTTGTTTCCTGCGATTAAGAATTCCTCATATCAGTGAGATCATATGATACATGTCTTTCTCTGTTTGACTTATTTCACTCAACATAATACCCTCCAGTTCCACCCACGTCATTGCAAATGGCAAGATCTCATTCCTTTTGATGGCTGCATAATATTCCATTGTATATATATACCACTTCTTCTTTATCCATTCATCTGTTGATGGACATCTTGGCTCTTTCCACAGTTTGGCTATTGTGGACATTGCTGCTATAAACATCGGGGTGCATACCCCTTCGGATCCCTACTTTTGTATCTTTGGGGTAAATACCCAGTAGTGCAATTGCTGGGTCATAGGGTAGCTCTATTTTCAACTTTTTGAGGAATCTCCATACAGTTTTCCAGAGTGGCTGCACCAGCTTGCATTCCCACCAACAGTGTAGGAGGGTTCCCCTTTCTTCGCATCCCCACCAACATCTGTCGTTTCCGGACTTGTTAATTTTAGCCATTCTGACTGGTGTGAGGTGGTATCTCATTGAGGTTTGATGTGGATTTCCCTGATGCTGAGCGATATTGAGCACTTTTTCATCTGTCTGTTGGCCATTTGGATGTCTTCTTTGGAAAAATGTCTGTTCATGTCTTCTGCCCATTTCTTGACTGGATTCGTTGTTCTTTGGGTGTTCAGTTTGATGAGTTCTTTATAGATTTTGGATACTAGCCCTTTCTCTGATATGTCATTTGCAAATATCTTCTCCCATTCTGTCGGTTGTCTTTTGGTTTTGTTGACTGTTTCCTTTGCTTTGCAAAAGCTTTTTATCTTGATGAAGTCCCAATAGTTCATTTTTGCCCTTGCTTCCCTTGCCTTTGGCGATGTTTCTAGGAAGAAGTTGCTTCGGCTGAGGTCAAAGAGGTTGCTGCCTGTGTTCTCCTTTAGGATTTTGATGGACTCCTGTCTCACATTGAGGTCTTTCAACCATTTGGAGTCTATTTTTGTGTGTGGTGTAAGGAAATGGTCCAGTTTCATTCTTCTGCATATGGCTATCCAATTTTCGCAACACCAATTGTTGAAGAGACTGTCTTTGTTCCATTGGATATTCTTTCCTGCTTTGTCGAAGATGAGTTGACCATAGAGTTGAGGGTCCATTTCTAGGCTCTCTATTCTGTTCCATTGATCTGTGTGTCTGTTTTTTGCCAGTACCATGCTGTCTTGATGATGACAGCTTTGTAATAGAGCTTGAAGTCTGGAATTGTGATGCCGCCGGCTTTGCTTTTCTTTTTCAACATTCGTCTGGCTATGTGGGGTCTTTTCTGGTTCCATACAAATTTTAGGATGATTTGTTCCATTTCTTTGACAAAAGTGGATGGTATTTTGATGGGGATTGCATTGAATGTGTAGATTGCTCTAGGTAGCATTGACATCTTCACAATATTTGTTCTTCCAATCCATGAGCATGGAACGTTTTTCCATTTCTTTGTGTCTTCCCCAATTTCTTTCATGAGTATATTATAGTTTTCTGAGTACAGATCCTTTGTCTCTTTGGTTAGATTTATTCCTAGGTATCTTATGGTTTTGGGTGCAATTGTAAATGGGATCGACTCCTTAATTTCTCTTTCTTCTGTCTTGTTGTTGGTGTATAGGAATGCCACTGACTTCTGTGCATTGGTTTTATATCCTGCCACTTTACTGAATTCCTGTATGAGTTCTAGCAATTTTGGGGTGGAGTCTTTTGGGTTTTCTACATAAAGTATCATATCATCTGCAAAGAGAGTTTGACTTCTTCTTTGCTGATTTGGATGCCTTTTATTTCTTTTTGTTGTCTGATTGCTGTGGCTAGGACTTCCAATACTATGTTGAATAGCAGTGGTGATAGTGGACATCCCTGCTGTGTTCCTGATCTTAGGGGGAAAGCTCTCAGTTTTTCCCCATTGAGAATAATATTCGCTGTAGGTTTTTCATAGATGACTTTTATGATATTGAGGTATGTACCCTCTATCCCTATACTCTGAAGAGTTTTGATCAAGAAAGGATGCTGTACTTTGTCAAAAGCTTTTTCTGCATTTATTGAGAGGATCATATGATTCTTGTTCTTTCTTTTGTTAATGTATTGTATCACATTGATTGATTTGCAGATGTTGAACGAAACTTAAGCCCAGGGATAAATCCCACTTGGTCGTGGTGAATAATTCTTTTAATGTACTGTTGGATCCTATTGGCTAGTATTTTGGTGAGAATTTTTGCATCCATCTTCATCAGGGATATTGGTCTGTAATTCTCCATTTGGATGGGGTCTTTGTCTGGTTTTGGGATCAAGGTAATGCTGCCCTCATAAAATGAGTTTGGAAGTTTTCCTTCCGTTTCTATTTTTTGGAACAGTTTCAGAAGAATAGGTATTAATTCTTCTTGAAATGTTTGGTAGAATTCCCCTGGGAAGCCATCTGGCCCTGGGCTTTTGTTTTTTGGGAGATTTTTGATGACTGCTTCAATTTCCTTAGTGGTTATAGGTCTGATCAGGTTTTCTATTTCATCCTGGTTCAGTTTTGGTAGTTGATCCATCTCTAGGAATGCATCCATCTCTTCCAGGTTATCTAATTTGCTGGCATAGAGTTGCTCATAATATGTTCTTATAATTGTTTGTTTTTCTTTGGTGTTGGTTGTGATCTCTCCTCTTTCATTCATGATTTTGTTGATTTGGGCCATTTCTCTTCTCTTTTTGATAAGTCTGGCCAGGGGTTTATCAATCTTGTTAATTCTTTTGAAGAACCAGCTCCTAGTTTCGTTGATCTGTTCTACTGTTCTTTTAGTTTCTATTTCATTGATTTCTGCTCTGATCTTTATTATTTCTCTTCTCCTGCTGGGTTTAGGCTTTATTTGCTGTTCTTTCTCCAACTCCTTTAGGTGTAGAGTTAGGTTGTGTACTTGAGACCTTTCTTGTTTCTTGAGAAAGGCTTGTATTGCTATATACTTTCCTCTTAGGACTGCCTTTGCTGCGTCCCAAAGATTTTGAACAGTTGTGTTTTCATTTTCATTGGTTTCCATGTATTTTTTTAATTCTTCTTTAATTTCCTGGTTGACCCATTCATTCTTCAGTAGGATGCTCTTTAGCCTCCATGTATTTGAGTTCTTTCCGACTTTCCTCTTGTGATTGAGTTCTAGTTTCAAAGCATTCGGTCTGAAAATAGGCAGGGAATGATCCCAATCTTTTGGTACTGGTTGAGACCTGATTTATGACCTAGGATGTGATCTATTCTGGAGAATGTTCCATGGGCACTAGAGAAGAATGTGTATTCCGTTGCTTTGGGGTGGAATGTTCTGAATAGGTCTGGGAAGTCCATTTGATCCAGTGTGTCATTTAAAGTCTTTCTTTCCTTGTTGATCTTTTGCTTAGATGATCTGTCCATTTCAGTGAGGGGGATGTTAAAGTCCCCCACTATTATTGTATTGTTGTTGATGTGTTTCTTTGCTTTTGTTATTAATTGCCTTATATAATTGGCTGCCCCCATGTTAGGAGCATAGATATTTACAATTGTTAGATCTTCTTGTTGGATAGATCCTTTAAGTAGGATATAGTGTCCTTCCTCATCTCTTATTACAGTCTTTGGTTTAAAATCTAAGTTGTCTGATATAAGGATTGCCACCCCAGCTTTCTTTTGGTGTCCATTAGTATGGTAAATGGTTTTCCACCCCCTCACTTTCAATCTGGGGGTGTCTTTAGGTCTAAAATGAGTCTCTTGCGGACAGCATATCGATGGGTCTTGTTTTTTAATCCAGTCTGTTAGCCTGTGTCTTTTGATTGGGGCATTTAGCCCATTTACATTCAGGGTAACTATGGAAAGATAGGAATTTAGTGCCATTGTATTGCCTGTAAGGTGACTGTTACCGTATATTGTCTGAGTTCCTTTCTGGTCTATGTTGCTTTTAGGCTCTCTCTTTGCTTAGAGGACCCCTTTCAAGATTTCCTGTAGGGCTGGTTTTGTGTTTGCAAATTCCTTTAGTTTGTGTTTGTCCTGGAAGCTTTTTATGTCTCCTTCAATTTTCAATGACAGCCTAGCTGGATAGAGTATTCTTGGCTGCATATTTTTCTCATTTAGTGCTCTGAATATATCCTGCCAGTCCTTTCTGGCCTGCCAGGTCTCTGTGGATAGGTCTGTTGCCAATCTAATGTTTCTACCCTTGTAGATTATATATCTCTTCTCCCGAGCTGCTTTCAGGATTTTCTCTTTGTCTATGAGACTCGTAAGTTTTACTATTAGATGTCGGGGTGTTGAACTATTTTTATTGATTTTGAGAGGGGTTGTCTGTGCTTCCGGGATTTTCATGCCTGTTTCTTTCCCCAGATTAGGGAAGTTCTCTGCTATAATTTGCTCCATTATACCTTCTGCCCCTCTCTCTCTTTCTTCTTCTTCTGTGTTCCCAATTATTCTAATGTTGTTTCGTCTTATGGTATCGCTTATCTCTTGAATTCTGCCCTCATGATCCAGTAGATCTTTATCTCTCTTTTTCTCAGCTTCTTTATTTTCCATCATTTCATCTTCTATATTACTGATTCTCTCTTCTGCCTCATTTATTCTAGCACTTAGCGCCCCCATTTTTTATTGCACCTCATTAATAGCCTTTTTGATTTCTACTTGGTTGGATTTTAGCTCTTTTACTTCTCCAGAAAGGGTTTCTCTAATAACTTCCATATTTTTTTCAAGCCCAGCTAGTATCTTTAAAGTAATGATTCTGAACTCTAGATCTGACATCGTACTAATGTCCATATTGAGGAGGTCCCTGGCAGTCGGTACTACCTCTTGTTCTTTTTGTTGAGGTGATTTTTTCCGTCTTGTCATTTTGTGCAGAGGAGAATAGATTAATGAGAGAACAAAATGCTAGCAGAGTAACCACGTTCCCTGAAAATATACTCTAAACAAATCAGAAAAGACCTGAAGCAGTGGGATGAGAAAGGAAAAAAGAGAGAAAAAAGAAAAAAAAAAGAAGAAAAAGATAAAGAGAAAGATAAAAACAAAAACAAACAAAACAAAACAACAACAACAACAGCAAAAAAACCAGAATGTGTTCAAATATGATCAGGCTGGTATATAGATCAGTGCCACACACTAGATTTGGCGTTTATTTTGGTCTCTTAGAAGAAAGTGCCTCCCAAAATTTTAAAGAAAGAAAAACTTATATATGTACAAAAATAAGGGTTGATATGATGAAGGGATGGAATATGACTGTAAAAATGGAAATTATAAAAAATTTTATAAAGGGAATTGATAAGAAGTTGTTTGAAAAAAAAAAAGAGGAT
Source organism: Mirounga leonina (assembly GCF_011800145.1). Classification (NCBI taxonomy): domain Eukaryota; kingdom Metazoa; phylum Chordata; class Mammalia; order Carnivora; family Phocidae; genus Mirounga; species Mirounga leonina. Next base: position 2,068,313 of record NW_023270464.1, on the reverse strand, counting down.
TTAAAAAAAGAATAAAGAAAAAAAAAAGGGAGAGGATGTGATCAGGCAGGGGAATAGAAAACACCATATACTAGAGATTTAGGGTATACTTTAATCTGTTAGAAGAAACTATCTCAAAATTTTAAAGAGAGTACAACTTATATATATAAGCCAAAAATATGGGTAACTACTATTAACGGATAGAATATGACTCTAAAAATGAAAAATAAATTTTTTTTTTAAAAAAAGGGATTGATAAGATGTTGGTTGAAAAAGGGAAAAAGAAAAATTCAAAAAGAAATAAAAAGACAAAAAGTTAAAAAAAAATTTACTTTAAAAGACTAAAGAATCATGGTAAAAAAGCCGTGAATTCTTTTTTTTTTTTTTTTTTTATTAATGAGAGACAGAGCGAGAGAGAAATGCAGAGGGAGAAGCAGGCTCCCAAGGAGCAGGGAGCCCGATGCGGGACTCGATCCCAGGACTCTGAGATCATGACCTGAGCCGAAGGCAGACGCTTAACCATCTTAGACACCCAGGCGCCACAAAAAGCCATGAATTCTATGTGCAGTAGTCCCCTAGCGCTGGAGTTCTGCCGTTCTCATTGATCGGTAAACTTGGTCTTGGCTGGTTGTTCTCGCTGATCTTCTGGGGAGGGGCCTGTTGCCGTGGTTTCCAAATGTCTCTGCCGGAGGCGGAACTGCCCCACCCTTGCCCCCTCCCGGCTAAGTAATCTGCTCGGGTTTGCTCTCGGTCGCTTTTGTTCCCTGCGAGCTTTCCATACAGCTTTGGAGGCGGAGAGTGAAAATGGCGGCCTCCCAATCTCCGCCCCGGAGGAGCCGAGAACTCTGGGCCCCGCTCCTCAGTGAGCCCCCAGAGAAAAGCCATCAGTCACTCCCATCTCCCCCGTCTCCGTCCGCAGTCCGTGCTCACCTGGCCTGTGACCGCGCGTTTCTATCTCTGGCACCTGACCCCGGGTGGAGTCTCCAAACCCAGCAGATCCCTGCGGTGCACTCCTGCGCGGCTCTCCCCGGATCTGCCGCTTGTTGGGTCCCTGCTGGGGGAGCAGGGGCCCGACTGTGCCGTGGATCACAGTTTATGGCAACCCCGAGCTGAGAGCCCGCGCCTGGGCTCTGCCTCTGCAGCCGGCTTCCCTGCTCCAATACCTGGGAGCTCTGCCACACTCAGGCACCCCTGGTCTTTCTGTGACCCCGAGGGTCCTGAGACCACACTGTCCCGGAGGGTTCCACCCCCCCCGCTTAGCCACCAGAGTGACGTCCCTCAGCGGAGCCGACTTCTAAAAGTTCCGATTTTGTGCTCCGTGGTTCTATCACTTGCCAGAAGCGGCCAACGGAGGCCCCTCCCCCGCCGTCTATCCTCCCGAATATCACCTCGGATTCACTTCTCCACACGTCCTACCTTCCAGAAAGTGGTCGCTTTTCTGATGAGAGAGTTGTTGCTATTCTTTTCTTTGATCTCCTGTTGAGTTTGTAGGTTTTCAGAATGGTTTGATTCCTATCCAGCTGAATTCCTGAGAGGAGACGAAATCCAGGTCTCCTACTCCTCTGCCATCTTGCTCCGCCCCCCCTGTACTGTTGAGTTTTAAGAGTTCTTCATGTACTCTCGATAGGAGTCCTTTGTCAAATATATGTTTTGCAAATATTTTCTCTAAATCTGTAGGTTGTGTTTCCATTCTCTTAATAGGGCTTTGTGGAACAAAATTTTTAAATTTTGGTGAAGTCCCATTTATTTTTTGTTCTTTTTTTTTTGTTCTAAGGATCAAACTTTTGGAGTCAACTCTTGATCTTGCTATAAGTCTTAAAGATTCTCCTCTTATGTTTTATTTTAATAGTTTTGTAGTTTCACATTTTGTTTTTAAATATATGATCAATTTTTAATTAATGTTTGTATAAAGTGTGAGACTTTGATATAAGTTCATTTTTGTTTTTCCTGTGGATATCCAATTGCTTCCACACTATATATTAAAAAGAGTATCCTTCCTTGAATGAATTGATTTGCATTTTTTTTAATTTTATTATGTTATGTTAGTCACCATACAATATATCATTAGTTTTTGATGTAGTGATCCACGAACCATTGTTTTCGTATAACATCCAGTGCTCCATGCAGTACGTGCCCTCCTTAATACCCATCACAGGGCTAACCAATCCCCCCTTCCCCTTCCCCTCTAAAACCCTGTTTGTTTCTCAGAGTCCATAGTCTCTCATGGTTTATCTCTCCCTCCAATTCCCCCCGCCCATTTTTCCCTTCCTTCTCTTAATGCCTCCATGTTATTCCTTATGTTCCACAAATAAGTAAAACTATATGATAATTGACTTTCTCTGCTTGACTTACTTCACTTAGCATAATCTCCTCCAGTCCCATCCATGTGGATGTAAAAGTTGGGTATTCATCCTTTCTGATGGCTGAGTGATATTCCATTGTACATATGGACCACATCTTCTTTATCCATTCATCCGTTGAAGAGCATCTCGGCTCTTTCCACAGTTTGGCTATTGCAGACATTGCTGCTATGAACATTAGGGTGCATATGGCCCTCCTTTTCACTACATCTGTGTCTTTGGGATAAATACCCAGCAGTGCAATTGCTGGGTCATAGGGTAGCTCTACTTTTAAATTTTTGAGGAAACTCCACACTGTTTTCCAAAGTGGCTGTACCAACTTGCTTTCCCACCAACAGTGTAAGAGGGTTCCCCTTTCTCCACAACCTCTCCAACATTTGTTGTTTCTTTCCCTGTCCATTTTTGCCATTCTAACTGGTGTAAGGTGGTATCTCAGTGTGGTTTTGATTTGAATTTCCCTGATGGCTAATGATGATGAACATTTTTTCATGTGTCTGTTAGCCACTTCTATGTCTTCTTCAGAGAAGTGTCTGTTCATCACTTCTGCCCACTTTTTGACTTGATTATTTGTTTTTTGGGTGTTGAGTTTGAGAAGTTCTTTATAGATTCTGGATACCAGCCCTTTATCTGTAGTGTCATTTGCAAATATCTTCTCCCATTCTGTGGGTTGCCTCTTTGTTCTATTGACTATTTCTATTTGCTGTGCAGAAGCTTTTTATCTTGATGAAGTCTCAAAAGTTCATTTTTGCTTCTGTTTCACTAGCTTTTGGAGATGTATCTTGAAAGAAGTTGCTGTGGCCAATGTCAAAGAGGTCACTGCCTATGTTCTCCTCTAGGATTTTGATGGATTCCTGTCTCACATTGAGGTCTTTCATCCATTTTGAGTTTATCTTTGTGTATGGTGTTAGAGAATGGTCGAGTTTCATTCTTCTATATATAGCTGTCCAATTTTCCCAGCACCATTTATTGAAGAGACTTTTTTCCATTGCATATTCTTTCCTGCTTTGTCAAAGATTATTTGACCATAGAGTTGAGGGTCCATATCTCGGCTCTCTATTCTGTTCCATTGGTCTGTATGTCTGTTTTTGTGCCAGTACCATGCTGTCTTGGTGATCACTGCCTTGTAATATAGCTTGAGATTGGGCAACGTGATGCCCCCAGCTTTGTTTTTGTTTTTCAACATCTCCTTGGTGATTCGGGGTCTTTTCTGATTCCATACAAATTTTAGGATTGTTTGTTCCAGCACTTTGAAAAATGCCATTGGAATTTTAATCGGGATGGCATTGAAGGTATAGATTGCTCTGGGTAGCATAGACATTCTAACAATGTTTATGCTTCTGATCCATGAGCATGGAATATTTTTCCATCTTTTTGTGTCTTCTTCAATTTCTTTCATGAGTGTTTTGTAGTTCCTAGAGTGTAGATCCTTTACCTCTTTGGTTAGGTTTACTCCAAGGTATCTTATGGTTTTTGGTGCTATGGTAAATGGAATCATTTCTTTAATTTCTCTTTCAACAGTTGCGTTGTTAGTGTATAAGAAAGCAACTGATTTCTATGCATTGATTTTGTATCCTGCCACATTACTGAATTGCTGGATGAGTTCTAGTAATTTGGGGGTGGAGTCTTTTGGGTTTTCCACATAAAGTATCATGTTGTCTGTGAAAAGAGAGAGTTCGACTTCTTCTTTGCCAATTTGAATACCTTTTATTTCATTTTGTTGTCTGATTGCTGTTGCTAGGACTTCTAGTACTACATTGAACAACAGTGGTGAGAGTGGGCACCCTTGACGTGTTCCTGATCTTAAGGGAAAGGCTCTCAGCTTTTCTCCATTGAGGATGATATTTGCTGTGGGTTTTTCATAGATGGATTTTATGAGCTTGAGGAATGTTCCCTCTATCCCTATATTCTGGAGAGTTTTAATCAGGAAAGGATGTTGTATTTTGTCAAATGCTTTTTCTGCATCAATTAAGAGGAGCATATGGTTCTTCTCCCTCCTCTTATTAATGTGTTCTATCACATTGATTGATTTGCGAATGTTGAACCACCCTTGTATCCAGGGGATAAATCCCACTTGGTTGTGGTGGATGATCCTTTTATTGTATTGTTGGATCCTATTAGCTAGGATTTTGCTGAGGATTTTGGAATCCATATTCAGCAGGGATATTGGTCTGAAATTCTCCTTTTTGATGGGGTTTTTGCCTGGTTTGGGGATTAAGGTAATGTTGGCCTCATAGAATGAGTTTGGAAGTTTTCCTTCTGTTTCTATTCTTTGAAACAGTTTCAGTAGAATAGGTATTCTTTCTTCTTTGAATGTTTGGTAGAATTCCCCAGGGATTCCATCAGGCCCTGGACTCTTGTGTTATGGGAGGTTTTTGATCACTGCTTCAATCTCGTTACTGGTTATTGGCCTATTCAGGTTGTCAATTTCTTCCTGTTTCAGTCTTGGCAGCTTATAGGTTTCCAGGAAGGCCTCCATTTCATCCAGATTGCTCAGTTTTTTGGCATATAGTTGTTGATAATAATTTCTAATAAATGTTTCTATTTCCTTGGTGTTGGTCGTGATCTCTCCCCTTTCATTCATAATTTTATTAATTTGGGTCCTTTCTCTCTTCTTTTGGATAAGTCTGGCCAGTGGTTTATCAATCTTATTAATTCTTTCAAAGAACCAACTTCTAGTTTTATTGATCTGATCTACTGTGTTTCTGGTTTCTAATTCATTGATTTCTGCTCTAATTTTAATAATTTCTCTTCTAATGTGTGGCTTAGGTGTTGTTTGTTGCTTTTTCTCTAGTTCTTTAAGGTGTAGAGTAGTTGGTGAATTCGGGATTTTTCTATTTTTTTGAGTGAGGCTTGGATGACTATGTATTTCCCCCTTAGGACCGCCTTTGCAGTATCCCATAGGTTTTGGACCAATGTGTTTTTGTTCTCATTGATTTCCATGAATTGTTAAAGTTCTTCTTTGATTTCTTGGTTGACCCAAACATTCTTTTTTTTTTTTTTTTTTAAGATTTTATTTATTTGACAGAGAGACAGCGAGAGAGGGAACACAAGCAGGGGGGGAGCGGAAAAGGGAGAAGCAGGCCTCCCGGCTAGCATGGAGCCCGATGCAGGGCTCGATCCCAGAACCCTGGGATCATGACCTGAGCTGAAGGCAGACACTCAACGACTGAGCCACCCAGGCGCCCCTGACCCAAACATTCTTGAGCAGAGTGGTCTTTAGCTTCCAAGTGTTTGAATTTCTGCCATGTTTTTTCTTGTGATTGAGTTCCAGTTTTAGAGCATTGTGGTCTGAGAATATGCAGGGAATAATCTCAGTCTTTTGGTATCAGTTGAGACCTGGTTTGTGACCCAGTATATGGTCTATTCTGGAGTAAGTTCCATGTGTGCTCGAGAAGAATGAGTATTCTGTTGTTTTAGGGTGGAATGTTCTGTAAATATCTATGAGGTCCATCTGGTCCAATGTATCATTCAAAGCTCTTGTTTCCTTGTTGATTTTCTGCTTAGATGATCTGTCTGTTCCTGAGAGTGGAGTATTGAGGTCTCCTACAATTAACGTATTGTTATCAATATGACTCTTTATTTTGGTTAACAATTGGCTTATGTAGATGGCTGCTCCCATGTTGGGGGCATAGATGTTTACAATTGTTAGATCTTCTTGATGGATAGACCCCTTAAGAATGATATAGTGTCCTTCTGTGTCTCTTATTACAGACTTTAGTTTAAAATCTAATTTGTCTGATACAAGAATTGCTATCCCAGCTTTCTTTTGAGGTCCGCTCGCATGGAAGATAGATCTCCATCCCTTCACTTTCAGTCTGGATGTATCTTTAGGTTCGAAATGAATCTCTTGTACACAGCATATGGATGGCTCCTGTCTTTTTATCCAATCTGCAACCCTGTGCTGTTTTATGGGAGCATTTAGGCCATTCACATTGAGAGTGATTATTGAAAGATATGAATTAATTGTCATAATGTTGCCTGTGAAGATGTTGTTTTTATAGATTGTCCCTGTAAATTTCTGTTGTAGATCACTCTTGGGGTCTTTCTCCTTTTATAGAACCCCCCTTAATATTTCTTGCAGGGCCGGCTTAGTGGTCACATATTCTTTCAACTTCTGCCGGTCATGGAAGCTCTGCATCTCTCCATCCATTCTAAATGAAAGCCTTGCCGGATAAAGTATTCTTGGCTGCATGTTCTTCTCATTTAGTGCCCTGAATATGTCTTGCCAGGCCTTTCTGGCTTGCCAGCTCTCTGTGGATAGGTCTGATGTTATTCTGATGTTCCTCCGTCTGTACATAAGGAATCTCTTCCTCCTAACTGCCCTTAAGATGGTTTCCTTGGTTCTAAGATTTGCAAGTTTTACTATTACATGCCAGGGTGTTGGCCTGTTTTCCTTGATCTTAGGAGGGGTCCTCTCTGCCTCTAGGACTCGAATGTTTGTTTCATTCCCCAGATTAGGGAAGTTCTCAGCTATGATTTGCTCAAATACATCTTCTAGCCCTCTCTCTCTCTCCACTCTGTCTGGGATTCCAATGATTCTGACATTGGAATGCCTCATGGTGTCACTTATTTCTCTGATTCTATTTTCATGGATTCTGAGTTGTTTTTCCCTGGCCTCCTCTTTTCCCTTTTTATCTATTATACTATCTTCCAGATCGCTTATTCTCTCTTCTGCCTCATTTACCCTAGCTGTTAGATTATCTAGATTGGATTGGATCTCATTGATAGCACTTTTAAGTTCTGCCAATTCACCTTTTATTTCTGCCCTTAGAGACTCTATGTTGCCATTAATTCATTTCTCCGTTCTAGCCATTGTCTTCACAATTGCTAGCCTGAATTCCATCCCTGACATCTTGGTTATATCTGCATCCATTTGTAAATCTGCAGCATAAGTCATAATCTCTGAGTCTTTTCTGTTTTGGGGGCTCCTCCTCCTAGTCTTTCTGTTGATGGGTGTTTGAGGGAATGTATAGAGTTGAAATTATTGACCAGAACCCAAGCAAGATGTACCTGTTTTCTTGGGACCTTAGGGTTGCTGGCCTCTTGTTTTTCCAGCCTGTCTTCTGCAGGAGGGGTCTGCTGTGCTGTTACTCAGGCAACCCTGTTTGGACAGAGTTGTCCTGCACCCCTGTGGCGGGGGATGGGCTCAGTGTGAATTAGTCTTTGGGGCTTTTGTTCTCTGGCGCCTTTCCCTGGTGGCTTTCCATGTCTCTTCCGCGAGTAGAGCAGAAGAGACCGTTTCCAACCCTCTGCCTCAGAGCAGAGAGACCTCAGTCTGTTCTTCAGTGAGCTCTCCAGGCCACACCGTCTCCGTTTCTGTCCATGCTGCTATAAACTGCAGTGTCCTGGGTTGCGTGCCCCTCTGCAGTGCTCCCAGTCCTGCCTCCAGGTCCAGCCCGTCTCTGCCCTTTGTGCTTCTAAAACCACCAGCTGCTCCCAGTTTGTGCACGCGCGTATGTGCACGCGCGCAAAACCCCACCGCTTGGGGTCCTGTCCTGGGGACTGCAGTTCGCGTGTGTGCAACTCCGCCCCTTGGGGTTTCCACCCCGGAGGTTGCAGTTCACCTGCAGACCCTGGTGCACCGGGTTTCCATCTCGGAGGCTGCAGTTCGCGTGCACGCGACCATCGCTCCAGGTTTCTGTCCGGGCGGCTGCGGTTCGCGTGCGCGTGACCCCACCAGTCTGGTCCTTCACCCCGGGGGCTGCCCTAAAGTCCTTTCCTGATGCTACCGGTCTGCGAGTCTGTGCCTGTCTGCAGTGCGTGAAGCTGTCACTCACTGGTGGTGTAGGATCCCCATGTCCAGGCACCCTCCTGCTGCTGTTTATCCTCCGATATCTGCCTGCAGAATCAGGCTCTCTGCTTCGTACCTCAAAACCAACCCCCTGCGATATTCTGTTTGTAGAGATCCAGATCTTCTTACATCTCAGGCTGGTTTCGTAGGTGCTCAGAGTGGTCTGGTAGATATCCAGCTCAATTCCGGGGACCAGTTGAAATAGGGTCCCCAACTCCTTCGCCATCATTCCCCCCTCCTGATTTGCATTTTTATACAAAATCAGTTGGTCATACATTTTTGGGTTTATTTGTGTGTTCTCTATTCTTTTCCTTTGATCTGAGTTTCTGTTTTTCTTCCAGAACCCCACTCTCTTTAGTACCATAGTTAGATAATAAGTCTTAACATTAGATAGAATCATTCCTCCCACTATTCTTCATTTAAAAAAAATGCTTTAACTATTCTCACTTATTTGCCTTTCCACATGAATTTAGAAACTTTTTCTATATCTATAGGATTTTGATAGAAATTATATTAAACTTCAGATCAGTTTGGAGAGAGTCAGTTATCTGAAAATATCAAAGCTTCTAATCCATGAATACATTATGTCTCTCCATTTACTTAGGTCCATGATTTCTTTCATCAGTATTTTGTAGTTATCAGTGTACAAATGTTGTATAGTTATTATTAGATTTATACCTAAGTATTTCATTTCTAGTCATTATAAATTGTAATGTGTTTTTAATTTTTATTGGAATTCTGAAATAAAATTCTCTTGGTCATGGTGTATAAATTCTTTTTGTATATTGCTGGATTTGATCTGCTAATATTTTGTTGAGTATTGCTGCATTTATAATCATGAAGGATATTAGTATTCTTCATTTTCTTGTACTCTCTGTCTGGTTTTGGTATTGGATAATACATGATTTGGGAAGTGTTCCATACTCTTCCATTATCTAAAAGAGATTGGGTAGAATTGATCTTAATTATTTGAATATTTGGTAGAATTTCCCACTGAAATAGTCTAGAATTTGTGATTTTTTCCTTAGGAAACTTTAAACTATATATTTAATTTATTTAATAAGTATAAGGCTATTTATTTATTTTTAAAGATTTTATTTATTTATTTATCAGAGAGAGAGCGCGCACGCACACAAGCAGGGGGAGCTGCATGCAGAGGGAGAAGCAGGCTTCCCACTGAGCAAGAAGCCTGATGCTTCTGGGATCATGACCTGAGCTGAAGGCAGACGCTTAACCAACTGAGTCACCCAGGCGTGCCTAGGCTTTTTATTTATACGATATATTTAATGTTAGTTGATTTTTGTTCTTTTGTATATTTGGGGGAAATAATCTATTTTATCTAGGTTGTTGAATATATGTGTGTAGAGTTGCTTATATTAGTCCCTTATTATCCCCTTAATATCTGCAGGGTGTGTTATGATATTCACTGTTTCATTCCTGATACTGGTAATTTGTGACTTCCTTCTTTGTCAGTCTTTCTAGACCTTTGTGAACTTTGTTGATATTGTCAAAGAACTAGTCTCCCCACCCCCATTAATTTTCTCTTTTAATTTTATTGATTTCTGCTGATATCTTTGTTTTTCTTCCCTTCTGCTTTCTTTGGGATTATTTTGCTATCATTTTTCAAATTTCTTGTGGTGAGAGCTTTGATTATTGATTTCAGAATTTTCTCTTTTTTAATGTAAACATTTTTGTGCTATGAATTTCTCTCTCAGCACTGCTTTAATTGCATTTTACAAATCTTTTTAAAAGATTTGTTTATGCCTGGCTCAATCTCACTAGCCTGAGATCCCAACCATCAGATTATGACCTGAGCCCAGAGTTGGATACATAACCGGCTATGCCACCCAGGTGCCCCAGTTGCATCTTACAAATTTTAATGTGTTTTATTTTTATTTTCATTCAGATGAATATATATATGATTTCTTTTGTGACCCACTCTCTGGCTTAGGGATTTTTGGACATGTTTTGTATCATTTCCAAATGTTTGGAGATTTTCCTGTCATCTTTTTATTACTGCATTTTAGTTTTAATTTATTGTAGTTAGAAAACAAACTTTATATGCCTTCAACCCCTTTACATTTGTTGAAGTTTGTTTTGTGATTCAGGATGTGATGTATTCAGATGAAAGTTTGATAGCTGTTTAAAAAATATGTATTTTGTTGATGGTGGTAGAAAGTTCAGCAGATGGCATTTCGAATATGTTGATTGATAGTATTGTTTAGTCCTTTTCTAACCATACTCATTTTTTTATATTTAATTTTATTATGTTATATTAGTCACCATACAATACATCATTAATATTTGATGTAGTGCTCCATGATTCATTGTTATCCTATATCACCCAGTGCTCCATCCAGTATTGCCCTCCTTAATACCCATCACCGGGACCCATCCTCCCACCCCCCTCCCCTTTCCTCTAAAACCCTCAGTTTGTTTCTTGGAGTCCACAGTTTCTCAGGGTTCATCTCCCCCTCTGATATCCCCCCATTTATTTTTCCATTCCTTCTCCGAATGTCCTCCATGCTATTCCTTATGTTCCACAAATAAGTGAAATCATATGATAATTGACTTTCTCTGCTTTACTTATTTCACTTAGCATAATCTCCTCCAGTCCCATCCATGTTGATGTAAAAGCTGGGTATTCATCCTTTCTGATGGCTGAGTAATATTCCATTGTACATATGGACTACATCTTCTTTATCCATTCATCTATTGAAAGGCATCTCGGTTCTTTCCACAGTTTGGCCATTGCGGACATTGCTGCTATGAACATTGGGGTACATATGGTGCTTGTTTTCACTACATCTGTGTCTTTGGGATAAATACCCAGCAGTGCAATTGCTGGTTCACAGGGTAACTCTATTTTTAATTTTTTGAGGAAACTTCACATTGTTTTCCAAAGTGGCTGTACCAACTTGCATTCCTACCAACAGTGTAAGAGGGTTCCCCTTTCTCCACAACCTCTCCAACACTTGTTTCTTGCCTTGTCAATTTTTGCCATTCTAACTGGTATAAGGTGGTATCTCAATGTGGTTTTGATTTGAATTTCCCTGATGGCTAATGATGATGAACATTTTTTCATGTGTCTGTTAGACATTTGTATGTCTTCTTTAGAGAAGTGTCTGTTCATCTCCTCTGCTCATTTTTTTGACTTGATTATTTGTTTTTTCAGTGTGGAGTTTGAGAAGTTCTTTATAGATCTTGGATACAAGCCCTTTATTTTAGTGTCATTTGCAAATATCTTCTCCCATTCTGTGGGTTGCCTCTTTGTTTTATTGACTGTTTCCTTTGCTGTGCAGAAGATTTTTGTCTTGATGAAGTCCAAAAAGTTCATTTTTGCTTTTGTTTCACTAGCCTTTGGAGATGTATCTTGAAAGAAGTTGCTGTGGCTGATGTCAAAGAGGTTACTGCCTATATTCTCCTCTAGGATTTTGATGGATTCCCGTCTCACACTGAGGTCTTTCATCCATTTTGAGTTTATCTTTGTGTATGGTGTTAGAGAATGGTCGAGTTTCATTCTTCTATATATAGCTGTCCAATTTTCCCAGCACCATTTATTGAAGAGACTTTTTTCCATTGCATATTCTTTCCTGCTTTGTCAAAGATTATTTGACCATAGAGTTGAGGGTCCATATCTCGGCTCTCTATTCTGTTCCATTGGTCTGTATGTCTGTTTTTATGCCAGAACCGTGTTGTCTTGGTGATCACTGCTTCGTAATATAGCTTGAAATCAGACAACATGATGCCCCCAGCTTTGTTTTTCTTTTTCAATATTTCCTTGGTGATTTGGGGTCTTTTCTAATTCCATACAAATTTTAGGATTGTTTGTTCCAGCACTTTGAAAAATGTCATTGGAATTTTGATTCAGGATGGCATTAAAGATATAGATTGCTCTGGGTAGTATAGACATTTTAACAATGTTTATTCTTCCGATCAATGAACATGGAATGTTCTTTCATTAGTGTTCTGTAGTTCCTAGAGAATAGATCCTTTGCCTCTTTGGTTAATTTTATTCCGAGGTATATTATGGTTTTTGGTGCTGTTGTAAAGAGAATCATTTCTCTAATTTCTCTTTCTACAGTTGCATTGTTAGTATATAAGAAAGCAACTGATTTCTGTGCATTGATTTTGTATCCTGCCACATTACTGAATTGCTGGATGAGTTCTAGTAATTTGGGGGTGGAGTCCTGGATTTTCCACATAAAGTATCATGTCATCTGCGAAGAGAGAGAGTTTGACTTCTTTACCAATTTGAATACATTCTATTTCTTTTTGTCTGATTGCTGTTTTTAGACTTCTAGTAATATGTTGAATAACAATGGCAAGAGTGGGCATCCTTGTTGTGTTCCTGATCTTAAGGGAAAGGCTCTCAGCTTTTATCCATTGAGGATGATATTCACTGTGAGTTTTTCATAGATGGATTTTATGAACTTGAGGAATGTTCCCTCTACCCCTATACTCTGAAGAGTTTTAATCAGGAAAGGATGCTATATTTTTCAAATCTTAAACTCAACACCCAAAGAACAAATGATCCAATCAAGAAATGGGCAGAAGACATGAACAGACATTTTTCTGCATCAATTGAGAGGGCAATATGGTTCTTCTCTCTCCTCTTAATAATGTGTTCTATCACATTGATTGATTTGCAAATGTTGAACCACCCTTGCATCCCAGGGATATATCCCACTTGGTCAGCGTGGATGATCCTTTTAATGTATTGTAGGATCCTATTAGCTAAGATTTTGTTGAGAATTTTGGAATCCATATTCATTAGGGATATTGGTCTGAAATTCTCCTTTTTGATGGGGTCTTTGCCTGGTTTGGGGATTAAGGTAATGCTGGCCTCATAGAATGAGCCTAGAAGCTTTCCTTCTGTTTCTACTTTTTGAAAGAGCTTCAGGAGAATAAGTATTATTTCCTTTTTGAATGTTTGGTAGAATTCTCCAGGGAATCCATCAGGCCCTGGACTCTTGTTTTTTGGGAAGTTTTGATCACTGCTTCAATATTGTTACTGGTTATTAGTCTATGCAGTTTGTCAGGTTGTTCCTGTTTCAGTCTTGGGAGTTTATAGGTTTCCAGGAAGGCATCCATTTCATCCAAGTTGCTCAGCTTATTGGCATATAGTTGTTGATAATAAATGCTTTTTAAAAAATTTTGTATTGTTATGTTAATCACCATACATTACATCATTAGTTTTGATGTAGTGTTTCATGATTCATTGTTTGTGTATAACACCCAGTGCTCCATGCAGAATGTGCCCCCTTTAATACCCATCACCAGGCTAACCCATTCTCCCACAACCCTCCCCTCTAAAACCCTCAGTTTGTTTTTCAGAGTCCATAGTCTCTCATGGTTCGTCTCCCCCTCTGATTTCCCCCCCCTTCATTCTTCCACTCTGGCTATCTTTTTTTTTTTATTTATTTAACATACAATGTATTATTTGCTTTGGAGATACAGATCTCTGATTCAACAGTCTTGCACAATTCACAGTGCTCACCATAGCACATAGCCTCCCCAGTGTCTATTGCCAGCCAACCCACCCCTTCCACCCACCACCACTCCACCAATCCTCAGTTTGATTCCTGAGATTAAGAATTCCCCATGTCAGTGATATCATATCATACTTGTCTTTCTCAGACTTATTTCACTTAGCATAATACCCTCTAGTTCCATCCACATCATTGTAAATGGCAACAGTTCTTTTCTGATGGCTGCATAATATTCCATTGTATATATATACCATTTCTTCTTTAGCCATTCATCTGTCAATGGACATCTAGGCTCTTTCCACAGTTTGGTATTGTGGGCATTGTTGCTATAAACATCAGGGTGCTTGTACCCCATCGGATCTCTACCTTTGTATCTTTGGGGTAAATATCCAGTAGTACAATTGCTGGATCATATAGTAGCTCTATTTTCAACATTTTGAGGAACCTCCATACTGTTTTCCAGAGTGGCTGCACCAGCTTGCATTCCCACCAACAGTATAGGAGGGTTCCCCTTTCTCCGCATCCCCGCCAACATCTGTCCTTTCTTAACTTGTTAATTTTAGCCACTTTGACTGGTGTGAGGTGATATTTCATTGAGATTTTGATTTGGATTTCCCTGATGCTGAGAGATGTTGAGCACTTTTTCATGTGTCTGTTGGCCATTTGGATGTCTTCTTTGGAAAAATGTCTGTTCATGTCTTCTGCCCATTTCTTGATTGGATCATTTGTTCTTTGGGGGTTGAGTTTAAGAAGTTCTTTATAGATTTTGGATACTAGCCCTTTATCTGATATGTCATTTGGAAATATCTTCTCCTATTCTGTCGGTTGTCGTTTGATTTTGTTGACTGTTTCTTTTGCTGGGCAAAAGCTTTTTATCTTGATGAAGTCCCAATAGTTCATTTTTGCCCTTGCTTCCCTTGCCTTTGGCGATGTTTCTAGGAAGAAGTTGCTGTGGCTGAGGTCGAAGAGGTTGCTGCCTGTGTTCTCCTTTAGGATTTTGATGGACTCCTGTCTCACATTGAGGTCTTTCAACCATTTGGAGTCTATTTTTGTGTGTGGTGGAAGGAAATGGCCCAATTTCATTCTTCTGCATGTGGTTGTGCAATTCTCCCAACACCATTTGTTGAAGAGACTGTCTTTTTTCCATTGGACATTCTTCCCTGCTTTGTCAAAGATGAGTTGACCGTAGAGTTGAGGGTCCATTTCTAGGCTCTCTATTCTGTTCCATTGATCTATGTGTCTGTTTTTATGCCAGTACCATACTGTCTTGATGATGACAGCTTTGTTATAGAGCTGGAAGTCCGGAATTGTGATGCCACCAGCTTTGCTTTTCTTTTTCAACATTCCTCTGGCTATGCGGGGTCTTTTCTGGTTCCATACAAATTTTAGGATGATTTGTTCCATTTCTTTGAAAAAAGTGGATGGTATTTTGATGGGGATTGCATTGAATGTGTAGATTGCTCTAGGTAGCATTGACATCTTCAAAATATTTGTTCTTCCAATCCATGAGCATGGAACATTTTTCCATTTCTTTGTGTCTTCCTCAATGTCTTTCATGAGTATTTTATAGTTTTCTGAGTACAGATCCTTTACCTCTTTGTTTAGATTTATTCCTAGGTATCTTATGGTTTTGGGTGCAATTGTAAATGGGATTGACTCCTTCATTTCTCTTTCTTCTGTCTTGTTGTTGGTGTATAGGAATGCCACTGATTTCTGTGCATTGATTTTATATCCTGCCAATTAACAGAATTCCTGTATGAGTTCTAGCAGTTTTGGGGTGGAGTCTTTGAGGTTTTCCACATAAAGTATCATATCATCTTATATAATTGGCTGCTCCCATGTTAGGGGCATAGATATTTACAATTGTTAGATCTTCTTGTTGGATAGATCCTTTAAGTAGGATATAGTGTCCTTCCTCATCTCTTATTATAGTCTTTGGTTTAAAATCTAATTTGTCTGATATAAGGATTGCCACCCCAGCTTTCTTTTGGTGTCCATTAGCATGGTAAATGGTTTTCTACCCCTTCACTTTCAATCTGGGGGTGTCTTTGGGTCTAAAATGAGTCTCTTGCAGACAGCATATCGATGGGTCTTGTTTTTTAATCCAGTCTGATAGCCTGTGTCTTTTGATTGGAGCATGTAGCCCATTTACATTCAGAGTAACTATTGAAAGATAGGAATTTAGTGCCATTGTATTGCCTGTAAAGTGACTCTTCCTGTATATTGTCTGTGTTCCTTTCTGGTCTATGTTGCTTTTAGGCTCTCCCTTTGCTTAGAGGACCCCTTTCAATATTTCCTGTAGGGCTGGTTTTGTGTTTGCAAATTCCTTTAGTTTGTGTTTGTCCTGGAAGCTTTTTATCTCTCCTTCTATTTTCAATGACAGCCTAGCTGGATAGAGTATTCTTGGCTGCATATTTTTCTCATTTAGTGCTCTGAATATATCCTGCCAGTCGTTTCTGGCCTGCCAGGTCTCTGTGGATAGGTCTGTTGCCAATCGAATGTTTCTACCATTGTAGGTTACATATCTCTTCTCCCGAGCTGCTTTCAGGATTTTCTCTTTGTCTCTGAGACTTGTACGTTTTACTATTAGATGTTGGGGTGTTGACCTATTTTTATTGATTTTCAGAGGGGTTCTCTGTGCCTCCTTGATTTTGATGCCTGTTTCCTTCCCCAAATTAGGGATGTTTCTGCTATAATTTCCTCAGCTATAATTTCCAATATAACTTTGGCCCCTCTCTCTCTTTCTTCTTTTTCTTCTGGGATCCCAATTATTCTAATGTTGTTTCGTCTTATGGTATCGCTTAGCTCTCCAATTCTGCCCTCGCGATCCAGTAGTTGTTTATCTCTCTTTTTCTCAGCTTCTTTATTTTCCATCATTTGGTCTTCTATATCACTGATTCCCTCTTCTGCCTCATTTATCCTAGCAGTTAGCACCCCTATTTTTGATTGCACCTCATTAATAGCCTTTTTGATTTCGACTTGGTTAGATTTTAGTTCTTTTACTTTTTCAGAAATGGTTTCTCTAATAACTTCCATATTTTTTTCAAGCCCAGCCAGTATCTTTAAAGTGATGATTCTGAACTCTAGATCCGACATCGTACTAATGTCCATGTTGAGTAGATCCCTGGCAGTTGGTACTACCTCGTTCTTTTTGTGTAGGTGATTTTTTCTGTCTTGTCATTTTGTCCAGTGAAGAATAGATGAATGAGAGAACAAAACGCTAACAGGGTAAAGACGTCCCCAGAAAATATACTCTAAACAATGTCTGCAATGATAGGAAAGAAGGCAACTGTGTGGCCATGCGAAGGAGAGTAGCATTTGAATCACATCATCCAAATCACTAGAAGAGTCTGGTTGAAATGATTTTAGATAGAAAAGGTGCAGTTTGTACTTTCAATGTTTGTAAAAATGGAGAAGAAACATCAGTAATTCAAGGAGTGCACAGACCTTGAGTACTTTCAAGAAAGAAGTTCCTGAATGACTACTCAGAAACATAAAATCTCACCTCAAGCAATAAAAATGTAAGGAGTTCCTTGGTAAAGAACAGAAATATACCATGATATATTTTAATCAGTGGATCAAGTATTCATGTAGGGGAGAGTCCTTCCTTTTGAGGCTCATCCTCACTGCCACTGTCTTAATTCCATCCCTCCTCATCTTTTTCCTAGATAGGTAGTCCCTGGCCTAGATAGGTAGCTACTATGCACTTCCCCGTCAGATCATTCCTTAATGTAATCCTACAACTCAACATGTAATATGCAGCTAAAATGGTCAACAGATCCATGATATAGATTCCATAACATTATCTTCTGCTCTTGCTCGGTTGAGTGTCCTATAGATAGCAGTGAAATCTGGTTAGTTGATGGTATTGTTCAGTTATTCTATATCTTCCTCATTTTGTGCCTCCTAGTGCTGGTGAGAGTTTGGTGTTGAAGCCCCCACCTCTATTTGTGGACTTGTCTATTTATCTTTTTAGACTTTTTGTTGCATATATTTTACAGTTGTGTTTTTTGCTATTTAGAATCACTATCTTCTTGGCAAATTGATCTTTTTTATCATCATGTAATGTGGTTCTTTAATATCTGGTAATTACCTTTGTTCTGGAACCTATTTTATCCTTTATTAAGGAATGATTCTTTCTAAATCTCCCTGGTTCACTGGGATAAGCAGTTCTGTTTCTCACTCCTTTAAGAAGGTGCTGTGGCTCTGTCCTGCACTCGGTGAGGTCCCGGGGTCATATCATGCTGCAGTGTCAGTTGCCACAATTGGTATGTTGACCCATTGCCAGGAGAGAGGAAGATAAGAAGAGTTGATGTCATAGGACGACTGACTAACTGCTTTTGTACCTATGGGTATTCTCACCTAAGAAAGAGATGGTACAGAAGAGATCTTGCAGACAGCTAGAAATCTTGACAAAAAAAGATAGAAACATAAGTGACATTAATCTTAGTGACTACACTTTAAATCTTGGCCTCCTGTAGCCTGAGGAAATATGGGCTGAGTGAGCAAATGAAGTAATTCACAGGTTGGCTTTTTCTTTTCTTGCTTCACACACAATCATTCTCCTTGAAGACTCCATGACATCTCTGATAGTGATGTTTCCAAAAGAAATCTAAAAGGTTTGAGGTAAAACCATGGATAAAATTGATTTCATCAAGTTGACCAATGAAAAATTGATCTCTTACAATATAAATCAGGAACCCACACTTGACTTTTAAATATGAAGGTTTAGTTTAATAAAATGCATATTTTGTTCAATTTAGTAATTGTATTTTTTTTTGCATCAGTGCTTCAAGAAGAATTAATTCAGTATTTAATGGATTAAAAGTTAATGAACTTGTGTTGCTTTCAGGAAATCAGGATAATTTCATCATAAGCTATATTCTATATTGTATAGTGTCAGTACTCACACTGAAAGTAATAAAATGAGTGACTATCACATCATAGATAGCTAATTATCCCAGGGCTAATCAATTAGAGAATTAGGGAATTGTTGGCTTGGAAGGAATCTTTGAGATGTTTTTGTTCAGCTCCTAATTTTGTAAAGGTGTAGCTGATGCCCAGTGAGGGGAACTGGCTGAGAATGCCACCTAAGGGTGGGTGGGTCAGGGCACCTTAGCCCTGCAAGATGTCTCCTAGGAAAGGATACAAAGAAAAACTTCATTTATATCTTATTTTATTTATTTTAATTTTAATTTTTGTTATCTCTTTAAAGCAATATTTTTAATAATGTGATGGAATTTGCCATTTTATGAATTGAGAAGTTGTGATAAATATGTTAATAAGAAAAGATAGAAAGACTTGAATTATGAAAGAATATTTTGAAAAAGTTATTAGGAGGATAAAGGGTTAAGTTTTTTTCCATGCAAAATTAAAAAAGAAAATAGAACTTCCCAAAGGTAAATACATGATAAAATTTGAGTCAATAAAGTCCATTTTTATAGCACTTATAGGTACTTTGTGATGAGGAGTATAAATTTTAATCCTGAAATTAAAAAAAAAAATGTTTTGGCAGATAATGGTTTAGATTGCACAAAGTCTTTCAATAAATAGCTTTTGAGTTGCTCTATCCTAACTGAACACAGAGCCAGTTCTTGCAAGAAAGTTTACACTATTTAATGAGAAGACCCCTTGAATTTGAAAATTCAAATACTTTTTTCAGCAAGTAACAAGAAGTATTTTGATTCTGCGTCTGGAATACACTGATCATTACAAATCACCTAATTGGAAGAATTATAATCTTATTTATATTATATTATATTTATATTATTATATTATAGAATATTTTTATATAATATGTTGGGAGATTTATAATATTAAGAATGAAATGAAAGTTTTCAGTAGGTAATATGTATGGGAAATATTTTTTAAAAATATGTTTAATATGTTTTGAGTAAAAATAGAATTATTGAATCAGCACAATTAGGCAAAAGGTCATGGTTAGCAAGATCATATCTCAAAGATATTTGAATATGCAGACATTTAAGTATACTTTTGGGGTTATGTCAATCACAAGGGAAGGGATTAAGATAATGAAACTGATACAGGTGACAATGACTAAGGTTGTAAGGCTTAGAGTAAGAAGTTTACCTTATCTTGTAATAGATTGAGTCTAGAAGACGTATTATAAAAGTCTGGATCACATGAGATACTAGGATAAGTATCTCAGTTTTCAGCCCTGATTTACTTTAGCAGATGAACTGTTAACTGAAATCTTTAGATATCTTACCCCCTATTTCACATCAAGTTCCAATTAAATGTAAACAAATATGAGCTTTCAGGTGCATATGAGTAACATTGAGAATTATTTACTCTTTTCTATGAAATCATTTATCAATTCTTTTCTAACTTTTGGAACAATCTACTATTTTAACTACTTTGGTTTGATAAACATACTTCACAACTTTTTTATTTACTTCCTTCTGAAATTCAACATCAATGACCCCAATAAAATTCCCAAATCAGATCCTCATTTTATTAGGTTTTTATTATTGTGAGGAGCAGCTGTTCAATGTTAACACCTTCTCTATCATTTAACAAGTGTTACATTCAGCAGCAGACTTTGGCCATCACC
Organism: Mirounga leonina; assembly: GCF_011800145.1. Taxonomy (NCBI): domain Eukaryota; kingdom Metazoa; phylum Chordata; class Mammalia; order Carnivora; family Phocidae; genus Mirounga; species Mirounga leonina. Next base: position 2,048,117 of record NW_023270464.1, on the reverse strand, counting down.
CTATATTTATTCATTGCCTTTTGCAAGTGAATTAAAATGAAAAGGATATTTAAAAACATTACCAGCTTTTTCTCAGTCATATTAAGAACATTTTAAAAAGTTTAAAGTTAAACAATAATTGTTTTTGATAAACAATAATGTTTTATAATATAAAGAAGGAAAGGTGAGTTGGCTTTGGTATGAGTCTCACTTTATATGCTTTCATCTTCTTGCACTCTTTTCATATAAATTCTTCCTCTTTCCAAATAGTTTTTCAGAAACAGGAGGAAGGTTAATCTATGAAATAGGCAATAGAAAAATAAAATATTAATGTAGCAGAATAATGAAAGAACACCATTTCCCTCCACATCTTCAAGGGCTTTGTCATGAATGATGAATATGTTTGCATGTGTATCTGATCTTTATAACAGTTTCTTTTATATGGAGCTGAAATGCTGCTAATAAGAAATACCCTTCTTAGATATTCTTGAAAATAGCTATTTTATGTATTTATTTCCACTGATACCTTGGGTCAAAGTCTATCTGCTTAGGCTTTTAATTTGGTTAATTATGAAAAATATGGTTTTCTTTTTTTTAAGATTTTATTTATTTATTGGAGACAGAGCACAAGCTGGCGAGAGAGGGGAGAGAGAAGCAGACTCCCCACTAAGCAGGGAGTCCAATGCAGGGCTCAATCCCAGGACCCTGGGATCATGACCTGAGCCGAAGGCAGATGCTTAACTGACTGAGCCACCCAGGTGCCCTGAAAATTTGATTCTTTTTGTTTTGTTTTGTTTTTTAGGATTTTATTTATTTATTTGACACAGAGAGAGAGAGAGAGGGAGGAATCACAAGTAGGCAGAGTGGCAGGGAGCGGCAGAGGGAGAAGCAGGCTCCCTGCCGAGCAAGGAGCCTGATGCGGGACTCGATCCCAGGATCCTGGGATCATGACCTGAGTGGAAGGCAGCCGCTTAATGACTGAGCCACCCAGGCGCCCCTGGTTTTCTTTTTGGAAAGATCTTTATAAATAAGTGGATCATTTCAAGCAACTTTAAGTTGTTGATAGTGCTGTTAATGAAGTGAGATGGTATTTCCTTTTTATTAGTTGGTATTTTCTTTAAACAACAAGAAGCAGAATACTTAAGATAAAACTAAAATCACTTTCTGTTTGCTTCTTAATACCTATCTACACTGCTGTGCCCAGAGTCAACCACATCCATGAATTTGGTGTGTATTCTTCCAGTCACTTTATTTTTACTTCCACTAACTGGCTATATTATCTATAAAATCTATAGTATGGCTTGGTGTGTCTTCAAATTCACACAGATATGATAGTCCATTAGGTCTTTTAACTTGCAGCTGGCACACTGAACTTTATGTTTTTGAAAACTAGCTATGTGCATATGTATAGGTCTACTTTATTCATATTCATTTAACTACTATGCAGTATTCTGTTGTTTGTCTGAATCACAGTTCAGTTAGATAGTTTTGACCTTTCCATTTTCAGGATTAAAATAATGCAGCAGAGAACAATTTCATCCATGTTTCCCATTCTCACATATGACAGAATTTCTAGAAAATTCACATACAACTTACTTAATGAGGGTTACTATTCAGAAAACATAAAGGACTACTGTACATCAACTAAGGAAACAAAGGACAACACACTAGAAAAATACTCCAAATATATAGACAGGGGATTTGGAAAAGAGATAACTTGAATCAGCAAATACTTTTTTTTTAGGAAACATTTGGTTATTACCTTGTTTGTGGTTTTTTAAATTATATTTTATTAAATTATGTTATTCACCATACATTACATCATTAGTTTTTGATGCAGTGTTTCATGATTCATTGTTTGTGTATAACACCCAGTGCTCCATTAAATACATGTCCTCCTTAATACCCATCACCAAACTAACATATCCCCCACCCTCCTCCCATCTAAAACCCTCAGTTTGGTTCTAAGAGTCCATAGTCTCTCATGGTTCATCTCCTCCTCCGATTTCTGCCCCTTCATTTTTCCCTTCCTACTATTTTTCTTTTAAATACAATGTATTATTTGTTTCAGAGGTACAGGTCTGTGATTCATCAGTCTTACACAATTCACAGCACTCACCATGGCACATATCCTCCCCAAAGTCTATGACCTGGCCACGCCATCCCTCCCACACCCCACCACTCCAGCAACCCTCAGTGTGTTTCCTGAGATTAAGAATTCCTCATGTCAGTGATATCATGTGATACTTGTCTTTCTCTGACTTATTTCACTTAGCATAATACCCTCTAGTTCCATCCACATCATTGCAAATGGCAAGAGTTCATTTTTGATGGCTGCATAATATTCCATTATGTATATATAATACTTCTTCTTTATCCATTCATCTGATGATGGACATATTGGCTCTTTCCATAGTTTGGCTATTGTGGACATTACTGATATAAACATTAGGTGAACGTAACCCTTCGGAGCACTATACTTGTATCTTTGGGGTAAATACCCAGTAGTGCAATTGCTGGGTCAGAGGGTAGCTCTATTTTCAACTTTTTGAGGAACCTCAATACTGTTTTCCAGAGTGGCTGCATCAGCTTTGATTCCTACAAACGGTGTAGGAAAGTTCCCCTTTCTCCACATCCTTGCCAACATCTGTCATTTCCTGCCTTGTTAATTTTAGCCATTCTGACTGGTGTGAGGTGGTATCTCATTGAGGTTTTGATGTGGATTTCCCTGATGCCAAGCGATGTTGAGCACTTTTTCATGTGTCTGTTGGCCAAGTGGATGTCTTCTTTAGAAAAATGTGTGTTCATGTCTTCTGCCCATTTCTTGATTGGATTATTTTTCTTTGGGTTTTGAGTTTGATTAAGTTCTTTATAGATTTTGCATACTAGCCTTTACTGATATGTCAGTTGCAAAAATCTTCTTCCATTCTGTTGGTTGTCTTTTGGTTTCATTGACTGTTTCCTTTGCTGTGCAAAAGCTTTTTATCTTGATAAAATCCCAATAGTTCATTTTTTTCTTGCTTCCCGTGCTTTTGGCGATGTTTCTAGGAAGAAGTTGTAGCGGCTGAGGTCAAAGAGGTTGCTGCCTGTGTTCTCCTTTAGGATTTTGATGGATTCCTATCTCACATTTAGGTCTTTCAAACATTTGGAGTCTATTTTTGTGTCTGGTGTAAGGAAATGGTCGAGTTCTTTCTTCTGCATGTGGCTGTCCAATTTTCCCAACACCATTGTTGAAGAGACTGTCTTTTTTCCATTGGACATTCTTTCCTGCTTTGTCAAAGATTAGTTGACGATAGAGTTGAGGGTCCATTTCTGGTTTCTCTAATCTGTTCCAATGATCTATGTGTCTGTTTTTGTGCCAGTACCATACTGTCTTGATGATGACAGCTTTGTAATAGAGCTTGAAGTCCGAAATTGTGATGCTCCCAGCTTTGCTTTTCTTTTTTGACATTCCTCTGGCTATTCGGAGTCTTTTCTGGTTCCATACAAATTTTAGGATTATTTGTTCCATTTCTTTGAAAAAAGTGGATGGTATTTTGATGGGGATTGCATTGAATGTGTAGATTGCTCTAGGTAGTTTGACATTTTCACAACATTTGTTCTTCCAATCCATGAGCATGGAACATTTTTCCATTTCTTTGTGTCTTCCTCAATTTCTTTTATGAGTATTTTATAGTTTTCTGAGTACAGATCCTTTGCCTCTTTGTTTAGATTTATTCCTAGGTATCTTATGGTTTTGGGTGCAATTGTAAATGGGATCGACTCCTTCATTTCTCTGTCTTCTGTCTTGTTGTTGGTGTAGAGGATGCTACTGATTTCTCTGAATTGACTTTCTATCCTGCCACTTGACTGAATTCCTGTATGAGTTCTAGAAGTTTTGGGGTGGAGTCTTTTGGGTTTTCACATAAAGTATCATATCATCTGCAAAGAGTGAGAGTTTGACTTCTTCTTTGCTGATTTGGATGCCTTTACTTTTGTTGTCTGATTGCTGTGGCTAGGACTTCTAATAAAATGTTGGATAGCAGTGGTGATAGTGGACATCCCTGCCGTGTTCCTGACCTTAGGGGGAAAGCTCTCAGTTTTTCCCCATTGAGAATGATATTTGCTGTGGGTTTTTCATAGATGGCTTTTATGATATTGAGGAATGTACACTCTATGCCTATACTCTGAAGAGTTTTAATCAAGAAAGGATGCTGTATTTTGTCAAATGTTTTTTCTGCATCTATTGAGAGGATCATAAGGTTCTTGTTCTTTCTTTTATTAATGTATTGTATCACATTGATTTGTGGTTTCTGAACCAACCTTGCAGCCCAGTGATAAATCCCTCTTGGTGGTGGTGAATAATTCTTTTAATGTACTGTTGGATCGTATTGGTATTTTGGTGAGAATTTTTGTTCCATGTTCATCAAGGATATTTGTCTGTAATTCTCCTTTTGGATGGGTTCTTTGGTTTTGGGATGAAGGTAATGGTGGCTTCATAAAACGAGTTTGGAAGTTTTCCTTCCATTTCTATTTTTTGGAACAGTTTCAGAAGAATAGGTATTAATTCTTCTTGAACTATTTGGTAGAATTCCCCTGGGAAACCATCTGGCCCTGGGCTTTTGTTTGTTGGGAGATTTTTGATGACTGCTTCAATTTCCTTAGTGGTTATAGGTCTGTTCAGGTTTTCTATTTCTACCTGGTTCAGTTTTGGTAGTTGATTCATCTCTAGGAATGCATTCATTTCTTCCACGTTATCTAATTTTCTGGCATACAGTTGCTCATAATATGTTCTTATAATTGTTTGTATTTCTTTGGTGTTGGTTGTGATCTCTCCTCTTTCATTCATGATTTTGTTGATTTGGGTCATTTCTCTTTTCTTCTTGATAAGTCTGGCCAGGGGTTTATCAATCTTGTTAATTCTTTCAAAGAACCAACTCCTTGTTTTATTAATCTGTTCTACTGTTCTTTGGTTTCTACTTCATTGATTTCTGCTCTGATCTTTACTATTTCTCTTCTCCTGCTGGGTTTAGGCTTTATTTGTTGTTTTTTCTCTAGCTCCTTTAGGTGTAGGGTTATGTTGTGCATTTGAGACCCTTCTTGTTTCTTGAGAAAGGCTTGTATTGCTATACACTTTCCTCTCAGGACTACCTTTACTGCATCCCAAAAATTTTGAACAGTTGTGTTTTCATTTTCATTGGTTTCCATTAAATTTTTAAATTCTTCTTTAATTTCCTGGTTGACCCATTCATTCTTCTTAGGATGCTCTTTAGCCTCCATGTATTTGAGTTCTTTCTGACTTTCCTCTTGTGATTGAGTTCTAGTTACAAAGCATTGTCATCTGAAAATAGGCAGGGAATGATCCCAATTTTTTGGTACTGGTTGAGACCTGATTTGTGACCTAGGATATGATCGATTCTGGAGAATGTTCCATGGGCATTAGAGAAGAATGTGTATTCCGTTGCTTTGGGATGGAATGTTCTGAATATGTCTGTGAAGTCCATTTGGTCCTGTGTGTCATTTAAAGTCTTTATTTCCTTGTTCATCTTTTGCTTAGATGATCTGTCCATTTCAGTGAGGAAGGTATTAAAGTCCCCCACTAAAAAAAAAAATTAAAAAATATAAAAAAAAAATAAAGTCCCCCACTATTACTGTATTGTTGTCGATGTGTTTCTTTGCTTTTGTTATTAATTCCCTTATATAATTGGCTGCTCCCATGTTAGGGGCATAGATATTTACAATTGTTAGATCTTCTTGTTGGATAGACCCTTTAAGTGTGACATAGTGTCCTTCCTCATCTCTTATTGCAGTCTTTGGTTTAAAATCTAAGTTGTCTGATATAAGGATTGCCACCCCAGTTTTCTTTAGGTGTCCATTAGCATGGTAAATGGTTTTCCACCCCTTCACTTTCAATCTGGTGGTGTCTTTGGGTCTAAAATGAGTCTCTTGCAGACAGCATATCAATGGGTCTTTTTTTTTTTTTTTAACTAATCTGATAGCCAATATCTTTTGATTGGGGCATTTAGCCCGTTTACATTCAGGGTAACTTTGAGAGATAGGAATGTAGTGCCATTGTATTGCCTGTAAGGTGACTGTTACTGTGTATTGTCTGTTTTCCTTTCTGGTCTATGATGCTTTTAGGCTCTTTCTTTGCTTAGAGGACGTCTTTCAATATTTCTTCTAGGGCTGGTTACATGTTTGCAAATTCCTTTAGTTTTTGTTTGTCCAGGGAGCTTTTTATCTCTCCTTCTATTTTCAATGACAGCCTAGTTGGATATAGTATTCTTGGCTGCATATTTTTCTCATTTAGTAATCTGAATATATCCTGCCAGTCGTTTCTGGCCTGCCAGGTCTCTGTGGACAGGTCTGTTGCCAATCGAATGTTTCTACCTTTGTAGGTTACATATCTCTTCTCCCGAGCTGCTTTCAGGATTTTCTCTTTATCTCTGAGATTCATAAGTTTTACTATTAGATGTCGGGGTGTTGACCTATTTTTATTGATTTTCAGAGGGGTTCTCTGTGCCTCCTGGATTTTGATGCCTGTTTCCTTCTCCATATTAGGGAGGTTCTCTGCTATGATTTACTCCAATATACTTTCTGCCCCACTGTCTCTTTCTTCTTCTTCTGGGATCCCAATTATTCTAATGTGGTTTCATCTTATGGTATCGCTTATCTCTTGAATTCTGACCTTGTGATCCAGTAGTTGTTTATCTCTCTTTTTCTCAGCTTCTTTATTTTCCATCATTTGGTCTTCTATATCACTGATTCTCTCTTCTGCCTCATTTATCCTAGCAGTTAGCGCTCCCATTTTTGATTGCACCTCTTTAATAGCTTTTTGATTTCGACTTGGTTAGATTTTAGTTCTTTTATTTCTCCAGAAATGGTTTCTCTAATAACTTCCATGCTTTTTTCAAGCCCAGCTAGTATCTTTAAAATCATGATTCTGAACTCTAGGTCCAACATCGTACTAATGTCTGTATTGAGTAGGTCCCTGGCAGTCGGTACTACCTCTTGTTCTTTTTGTTGAGGTGATATTTTCCATCTTGTCATTTTGTCCAGAGGAGAATAGCTGAATGAGAGAATGAAATGCTAACAGGATAATAATGTCCCCAGAAAATATACTCTAAACAAATCAGAAAAGACCTGAAGCTGGGGGAAAAGAAAGGGAAAGAAAGAAAAACGAAAAAGAAAAAAGGAAAAGAAAAAGATAAAAACAAAGAAAAACAGAAAAAAACAAACAAAACAAACCAGAATATGATCACATATGATCAGGCTGGTGCATAGATCAGTGCCACACCCTAGATTTGGGTGTATTTTGGTCTGTTAGAAGAAAGTGCCTTCCAAAATTTTAAAGAACGAAAAACTTATATATGGACAAAAATAGGGTTGATACTATGAAGGGATGGAATATGACTGTGAAGATGAAAATTATAAAAGATTTTATAAAATGAATTGATAAGATAAGAAGTTGTTTGAAAGAAGAAAGAAGAGTATTTAAAGAAAGAAAAAAGAAAATAAAAAAGGGAGAGAATGTGATCAGGCAGGAGACTAGAACAAAGCTATACCCTAGAGATTTAGCGTATATTTTGATCTGTTAGAAGAAACTGTATCTCAAAAATTTAAAGAGAGAACAACTTATATATATATATGTCAAAAATAAGGGTAACTACTATGAAGGGTTAGAACATACCTCTAAAAATAAAAAATAAAAATGTTTTTTAAAAAAGGGATTGATAAGATGTTCGTTGAAAAATGGAGAAAGAAAAATTCAAAAAATAAAATAAAAAAGACAGTTAAAAAAAATTAACCGTGAAAGACTAAGGAATTATGGTAAAAAAGCCATGAATTCTATGTGAAGTATTCCCCTACCTCTGGAGTTCTGCCATTCTCATTGATTGGTAAACTTGGTCTTGGGTGGAGGGTCTTGCTGATCTTCTGGGAGAGGGGCCTGTTGCCATGGTTCCCAAATGTCTTTTCTGGAGGCGGAATTGCCTTGCCCTTGCCGGTCCAGGCTAAGTAATCTGCTTGGGTTTGCTCTTGGTAGCTTTTGTTCCCTGCAAGCTTTCCTACAGCTTTGGAGGATGAGAGTGAAAATGGCAGCCTCCCAATCTCTGCCCCAGAGGAGCCAAGAACTTTGGGCCCCACTCCTCAGTGAGCCCCTAGAGAAAAGCAGTCAATCGCTCCCGTCTCCCCGGTCTCCGGCTGCACTCCATGCTCACCTGACCTGTGACCGAGCATTTCTATGGCACATGACCTTGTGTGGAGTCTCCAAACCCAGCAGATCCCTGCAGAGTGCTCCCCCGCCGCTCCTCCCAGGAGAGGAAGGGGAGTCTCCCCAGATCTGCCACTTGTTGGTTCCCTGGTGGAGGAGCAGTGGCCCGACTGTGCCGTGGATCATGGTTTATGGCAACCCCGAGCTGAGAGCCCCTTCCTCAGCTCCGTCTCTGCAGCCGGCTTCCCTCCTCTGATACCTGGGAGCTCTGCTGCACTCAGGCACCCCTGGTCTTTCTGTGACCCCGAGGGTCCTGAGACTACACTGTCCCACGAGGTTTCCACCCCTGCTTATCCACTGGAGCAACATCCCTCAGCAGAGCTGACTTCTAAAAGTTCTGATTTTGTGCTCCGTGGCTCTATCACTTGCCAGAAGTGGCTACCGGAGGCCCCCTCCCCCGCTGTCTATCCTCCCGAATATTGCCTCAGATTCACTTCTCCGCACATCCTACCTTCCAGAAAGTCGTTGCTTTTCTGTTCAGAGAGTTGTTGCTCTTCTTTTCTTCAATCTCCTGTTGAGTTTGTAGGTGTTCAGAATGATTTGATCCCTACCCATCTGAATTCCTGGAACCAGACGAAATCCAGGTCTCCTACTCCTCTGCCACCTTGCCTTGCTCTTTCTTTTATTAATGTATTGTATCACATTGATTGATTTGCAGATGGTGGACCAACTTTGCAGCCCAGGAATAAATCCCACTTGGTCGTGGTGAATAATCCTTTTAATGTACTGTTCGATCCTATTGTCTAGTATTTTGGTGAGAATTTTTGCATCCGTGTTCATCAGAGATACTGGTCTGTAATTCTCCTTTTGGATGGGGTCTTTGTCTGGTTTTGGGATCAAGGTAATGCTGGCCTCATAAAATGAATTTGGAAGTTTTCCTTCTATTTCTATTTTTTGGAACAGTTTCAGATGTATAGGTATTAATTCTTCTTTAAAGGTTTGGTAGAATTTCCCTGGGAAGCCATCTGGCCCTGGGCTTTTTTTTGTTGGGAGATTTTTTATGACTGCTTCAATTTCCTTAGTGGTTATAGGTCTGTTCAGGTTTTCTGTTTCTTCCTGGTTCAGTTTTGGTAGTTGATCCATCTCTAGGAATGCATCCATTTCTTCCAGATTATCTAATTTGCTGGCATAGAGTTGCTCAAAATATGTTCTTATAATTGTTTGTATTTCTTTGGTATTGGTTGTGATCTCTCCTTTTTTATTCATGATTTTATTTTTTTGGGTCCTTTCTCTTTTCTTTTTGATAAGTCTGGCCAGGGGTTTATCAATCTTGTTAATAAGTCTGGCCAGGGGTTTATCAATCTTGTTAATTCTTTCAAAGAACCACCTCCTTGTTTCGTTGATCTGTTCTACCATTCTTTGGTTTCTATTTCATTGATTTCTGCTCTGATCTTTACTATTTCTCTTCTCTTGCTGGGTTTAGGCTTTATTTACTGTTCTTTTGCCTGCTCCTTTAGGTGTAGGGTTAGGTTGTGTATTTGAGACCTTTCTTGTTTCTTGAGAAAAGCTTGTATTGCTATATACTTTCCTCTTAGGACTGCCTTTGCTGCATCCCAAAGATTTTGAATAGTTGTGTTTTCATTTTCATTTTTTCTATGAATTTTTTAAATTCTTCTTTAATTTCCTGGTTGACCCATTCATTCTTCAGTAGGATGCTCTTTAGCCTCCATGTATTTGAGTTCTTTCCGACTTTCCTCTTGTGATTGAGTTCTAGTTTCAAAGCATTGTGGTCTGAAAATAGGCAGGGAATGATCCCAATCTTTTGGTACTAGCTGAGAGTTGATTTGTGACCTAGGATGTGATCTATTCTGGAGAATGTTCCATGGGCACTAGAGAAGAATGTGTATTCCGTTGCTTTGGAATGGAATGTTCTGAATATATCTGTGAAGTCCATTTGTTCCTGTGTGTCATTTAAAATCTTTATATCTTGTTGATCTTTTACTTAGATGATCTGTCCATTTCAGTGAGGAGGGTGTTAAAGTCCCCCACTATTACTGTATTGTTGTCAATGTGTTTCTTTGCTTTGGTTATTAATTGCTTTATATAATTGGCTGCTCCCCTGTTAGGGGCATAGATACTTACAGTTGTTAGATCTTCTTGTTGGATAGACCCTTTAAGTATGATATAGTTTCTTTCCTCATCTCTTATTGTACTCTTTGGTTTAAAATCTTATTTGTCTGAAATAATGATTCCCACCCCAGCTTTCTTTTGGTGTCCATTAGCATGGTAAATGGTTTTCCACCCCCTCACTTTCAATCTGGAGTTGTCTTTGGGTCTAAAATGAGTCTCTTGCAGACAGCTATATCAATGGGTCTTATTTTTTTATGTAATCTGATAGCCTGTATCTTTTGATTGGGGCATTTAGCCCATTTACATTCATGGTAACTATTGAAAGATATGAATTTAGTGCCATTGTATTGCCTGTAAGGTCTTTGCTACTGTATATTGTGTCTATTCCTTTCTGGTCTATGTTGCTTTTAGGCTCTCCCTTTGCTTAGAGGACCCCTTTCAATATTTCTTGTAGGGCTAGTTTGGTGTTTGTAAATTCTTTTAATTTTTGTTTGTCCTGGAAGCTTTTTATTTGTCCTTCTATTTCAATGACAGCCTAGCTGAGTATAGTATTCTTGGCTGCATATTTTTCTCATTTAGTGCTCTGCGTATATCATGCCAGTCCTTTGTGGCCTGCCAGGTCTCTGTGGATAAGTCTGCTGCCAGTCTAATATTTCTACCATTGTAGGTTACAGACCTCTTGTTCTAAGCGGCTTTCAGGATTTTCTCTTTGTCTCTGATACTTATAAGTTTTACTATTAATGTCGGGGTGTTGACCTATTTTTATTAGTTTTGAGGGGTGTTTTCTGTGCCTCCTGGATTTTGATGCCTGTTTCCTTTCCCAAATTAGGGAAATTCTCTGCTATAATTTGCTCCAATGTATCTTCTGCCCCCCTCTCTCTTTCTTCTTCTGGGATCCCAATTATTCTAATATTGTTTCATCTTATGGTATCACTTACCTCTTGAATTCTACCCTCATCATCCAGTAGTTGTTTGTTTCTCTTTTTCTCAGCTTCTTTATTCTCCACCATTTGGTCTTCTATATCAATAATTCTCTCCTCTCTTTCATTTATCCTAGCAGTTAGAGCCTTCATTTTCAATAGCATCTCATTAATAGCCTTTTTGATTTTGACTTGTTTAGATTTTATTTCTTTTATTTCTCCAGAAAAGGATTCTCTAGTATCTTCCATGGTTTTTTCAAGCCCAGCTAGCATCTTTATAATTGTGATTCTGAACTCTAGTTCTGACATCTTACTATTGTCCATATTGATTAGGTTGCTGGCAATCAGTACTGCCTCTTGTTCTTTTTTTTTTTTTTTTTTTTTTGAGGTGAATTTTTCTGTCTTTTCATTTTGTCCAGAGGAGAATAGATGAACAAGAGAACAAAATGCTAACAGGGTAACAACGACCCCAGAAAAATATACATTAAACAAATCAGAAAAGACCTGAAACCAGTGGGAAAGGAAAGGGAAAGAAAGAAAAAAAAAGAATATGATCTAATATGATTAGGCTGTCATATAGATCAGTGCCACACACTAGATTTTGTGCATTTTTTGGTCTGTTAGAGGAAACTGCCTCCCAAAATTTTAAAGAAAAAAAGCTTATATATGTACAAAAATAAGGGTAAATATAATGAAGGGATGGAGTATGACTGTAAAGGTGAAAATTATAAAAGATTTTATAAAAGGAATTGATAAGAAGTTGTTTGAAAAAAGAAAGAAGTGAAAATTTAAAAAAAGGGGGGAGAGAATGTGATCAGGCAGGAGACTAGAAGAAAGACATATACTAGAGATTTATAGTATATTTTGGTCTGTTAGAAGAAATTGTATCCCAAAATTTTAAAGAGAGAACAACATATTTATATATATGAAAAATAAGGTTAACTACTATGAAAGTATAGAATATGACTCTAAAATGAAAAATAAAAAAGATTTTTTTAAAAAGGGATTGATAATATGTTGGTTGAAAAAGGGAAAAAGAAAAATTAAAGAAAATTTGAGAAATTAACTTTGAAACACTAAGGAATCATGGTAAAAAAGCCATGAATTCTCTGTGCAGTATTTCCCTAGTGCTGGAGTTCTGTCATTCTCATTGATCAGTAAACTTGGTCTTGGCTGGCTGTTCTTACTGATCTTCTGGGGAGGGGCCTGTTGCACTGATTCTCAAATGTCTTTGCTGGAGGCGGAATTGCCCCACCCTTGATGCAGCCCCAGGGTAAGTAATCTGCTCAGGTTTGCTCTTGGTAGCTTCTGTTCCCTGAAAGCTTTCTGTACAGGTTTGGAGCATGAGACAAAAAAATGGCAGCTTCCCAATCTCTGCCCCAGAGGAGCCGAGAACTTGGGGCCCCACTCCTCAGTGAGCCCCCAGAGAGAAGCAGTCAATCATTCCTGTCTCCCAGGTCTCTGGCCGCACTCTGTACTCACCCGGCCTGTGACCGAGAGTTTCTGTCTCTGGCACCTGACTTTGTGTGGAGTCTCCAAACCCAGCAGGTTCCTGTGGTGCGCTCCCACACTGCTCTTCCCGGGGGAGGAAGGGGAGTTTCCCGAGATCTGCCACGTATTAGGTCCCTGCTGGAGGAGCAGTGGCCCAACTGTGCTGTGGATCATGGTTTATGGAAACCCAGAGCTGACAGCCTGCACCTTGGCTCCGTCTTTGCAGCCAGCTTCCCCGCTCCGATACCTGGGAGCTCTGCCGCACTCAGGCATCCCTGGTCTTTCTGTGACCCTGAGGGTCCTGAGTCCACACTGTCCCAGCGAGGGTTCCACCCCCAGCTTAGCCACTGGAGTGATGTCCCTCAGTGGAGCAGACTTTTAAAAAGTTCCAATTTTGTGTGGTCCACTGCTCTATCACTTGCTGGTAGCCAGCTCCCTCCCCCTGCAGTCTATCTTCCCAAATATCGCCTTGGATTCACTTCTCTACATGTCCTGCCTTCCATAAAGTGGTCAGTTTTCTGTGCGGAGAGTTGTTGCACTCTCCTATTGAGTTTGTCAGTGTTCAGAATCGTTTGATAACTATCTAGCTGAATTCCTGGAACCAGATGAAATTTAGGTCTCCTACTCCTCCACCATCTTGCTCCTCCTCCCTAGCAATTAACTATTGAAGAAAGAAATGGAAGAAAGAAAAGAAAGAGTAGGAGGATAAGAAAGAGGAAAAGGAGGAGGAGGAGAGGAAGAAGGAAAAGGAGAAAAAGAAGGGGAAAGAGAATCCATTAGTAAACAGTAATATTCATAAGTAAACAGTGAAATAATATTTGCATTCATGAGACTGCAAATCTTTTTTTATTATTATTTTATTTATTTTTTTGACAGAGAGAGACACGAGAGCGGGAACACAAGCAGGTGGAGCGGGAGAGGGTGGAGCGGGCTTCCTGTTGAGCGGGGAGCCCAATGTGGAGCTTGATCCCAGGACCCTGAGATCATGACCTGAGTCAAAGGCAGATGCTTAATGACTGAGCCACCCATGTGCCCCTATGAGACTGCAAATCTTGAAAAGTCTGACAATATCAAATATTGGTGAGGATATGCAAAAATAAGAACTCTTTCCTATATCTTCCTGAAGGAAGTTAAAATTGGGAAATTACTTTGGGGAATAACAGGTTGTAGGTAATCATTTTGAAATAAGCTAAATATTTATACAGTTATACATTCACAATTATACCTCTCAATTAAGATATTTTTATTATGAATAAATATTTATTATGAATCAAGGAAGGTTTTTCTTCAACTATTGAGATAATGCTACAATTTCTTACTTTGTAATGCAATTTCTGATGTTGAGCCAACCTTGGGTTCCTGGCATAACTTGTATTTGTTCAGGATGATGTTATTTTTATACACATTTAGTTTTGATATAACTATTTATTTAGGATTTTTGTATTTTTGAGTTTGGCAGAATAATGGATCCCCAAAGATGTCTGCATCAGAATCCCCAGAACCTGTGAATATTATCTTACATAAGTAAAGGGACTTTGCATATGTGAATATGTTAAGGATTTGAGATGGGGAGATGATCCTAGTGTCTGGTATGTGAGTTTAATTACAGGGGTTCTTAGAGAGGCATAACACCAGAGTCAGAGAGGGAGACGTGACAAGGAAACACAAGGTGATGTGAGACTAGAGCCAAGGAATGCCACAGCCTCTGGAAATGGGAAAAAGCAAGGAAATGATTCTATCCGTGATCCTCCACACAAGCATGCAGCCCTGCTAACCCATGCTGGACTTCTAACCACTAGAATTATAAGAGCTGCAGTTTGTGCCACTATATTTGTGGCAATTTGCTGCAACAGCAGTAAAAAACTAATACAATGTCCTTAATTGCATTTGGTATTTTTCTTGTATTTTCTTTGTTTTGTTTATTGTTAAGAATATTTTTGCTTCATAAAACCAGTGAATAGCTTCCTTTTTTTTTAATTCTCTGAATCAGTTTTACAAAATTGAAATCATCCACTTATTCAACATTTGATAAAGAAACTCCCTGGACTATGTACGTTTTTTGTTTGGGTGAGGGTTGGGGGTAGACACTGGCAAAATGTTTTACAATTTCAGTTCTCTTAATTGCATATGATAGCTTCCTGTTTTCAGTTTATTTTTAGTTTGATTTTGATAAATAAAAATTCTGCAGAGAATTTTCTATTTCATCTAAAATTTCAAATTTATTCACACCAGGTTGTTTGTCATATTCTTTTGTTATTATTAAAACTTATACTCATTTGTGCCTGTACTCTTTCTTTTATTCCTAATATTTTGTATTCATGCTTTCCTTTTCCTTTTAAATCAGTCCTTTTGAAGTTATTTTTGTTTTATTCAGTCTCTATTTTAATATATTTCTATATATTTTTCTCCAGCTTTATTCACATGTAATTTACACATAATAAAACCTGCTAATTCTGTGTAGTTTATTGATATTTAACAATTGTTTACAGTCATGTAACTTCCACTACAAGCAACATTTCCATCACCCCATCATATTCATGCCCCTCTGCAATCAATCTCCTCCATTCATCTAGCCCCAAGCAGTCACTGATGTGCTTCTTGCCAGTATGGTTTTTCTTGGTTTAAAATTTTATATAAATGGCATGATGCAATATGTAGTCATTTGTGGTTGACAGATTTTACTTCATGCCATGTTCTTAAGATTCATCCATTGTTGTTGTGTTTATCAATAGTTCATTTGCTTTTATATAATTAATATTTTATAGCATAGACTACTACAATTTATTCATTCACAACTTGACATACATTTGAGTTGTTCCCGGAGTTTGGCTATTATGAATAATGTCACTCTGAACATTTGCATACAAATCTTTATGTGAGCATATGTTTTTATTTCTTTTGGGTAAATTCCAAGGAATAGGCCTGCTGGGTTTAGATGATAAGTATATGACTAACTTTATAAGATGCTGACAAATAATTTTCCAAATTTTCCAAAATGGCTGTACCATTTTATATTCCTATTAGTAATATAGAAGATTTCAGGGTACTCCACATCTCTAGCAATGCTGAATAATGACTTTGAACATCTTTGATAGGATTGAGTTTGTATCTATAATTTTATTAATTTTTCCCCATTGTGCTGATTTTAAAAACCGTAAAGAACAGTGAAAATACATAAAAGATAAAAACCATAATTTTTAGGTTGTTTCATGTATAATACTTATACATGAGGATAATATAATACTCAAATATAATACACTATATTTGAGTGTTTGCTTTAAGAATTAAAATAGGCTTCCTTAAGTTTTCACAATCTATTTAGAATTGAAGTTGTACTACCACACACAAAATATAGAAATTCCAAAACTGCATAAATCCACTTACCTCTCTCCCCTGTACTTTATGCTATAGTTGTTAAATGTATTTTTAATGTATATATTATCCACGAGAAAATACAGTATTTGCTCAAAACTGTCATATCTTTATAAGGAAATTAAGAGGAAAAATGTAAAAAGTTGATGATTTTTATTTACACAGATATTTAAATTTACAAAGTTCTTCCATGTTTTCATATATAATTTTTCCTGAGCCTGAAGAATTTTCATTATCATACACACAGACACACACACACACACACACTTTTGTCCAGTTTACTTATTTAAATATTATTTCTTCATTTTTTCTGCCCATTCTCTCTCTTCCCTCTTTTTAAGACTCTAATTCCTCAAATGTTGATGTCTAAGAAGTCTCTAAGATTTTATACATTTTTATTTTACTTATTTTTCAATCTAGACTATCTTTGAGTTCATTGGAACTATCATCTGTCATCTATGTTTTTCTGCTCATTATGGATAAACTTAACTCCCTGTATTGAATGAAGAATATGAGAAAACATTCTAACAATATCACATACTTATGAAACAAAAAGGGCAGGGAAAACCTAGTGACCTAACTAACTTTGTAAATAAGTGGAGTCTGTAAAACTAAAGACCAAAAACTGTACATAAACACTGTACACTAGATGATAAATTTATGTCCTTTGAGAGTATGGTTTAAAATTCTGATATCACTACCTAGTATACTAAAATTGCACAGTTAAATAAATGGATGGCAGATGTAGGAGTCAGGTTTCTCATGGTTGGAGTGAGGATTTTTACATAAGCAAAGGGAGGAGGCTGGAATGATCTGTGTGGTAATGATTTAGAATTGGTTATGATTTAGCTGAGTGTGAATTCATGTTTAGTTTAATATAGATATAGTTACAAGTAGGAATATTTATAAATAAATGTATACATAGAGTAGTACACACATAGATATGTGTTGTTCTTTCAGCTAAGAGTGCCTAGAAGCAACAAGCATAACTAGTATCCAGATAGTGGTTTCTAATACCAGTCTCCAATAAAAAAGATGTAAACCAGGGCTTCTTGGAGAAGTGGCAGATTATAGGGCTGGGGAAGTAAATACATGAGTCTGGAGTATCTTATAGTGCCAGAAAGCAAGACAGTTCTAAAAACACACACACGCATACATCAGTTGAGGTATGTCGAAAATGCACATGAGCCAATAAAAGAGTGGAAAAGCTGGAAGAATTTGAGCCAAAAATATATTAAAAGTACAATTGGTTTATAAGTGAAAGTATAAAATAAATATCATGAGACAATACTGATATAAATGAAAAATTAAATAAATAAATAAATAAATGAATAAATAAGTAAATAAATGTGGAGAAGGGGCAAATCTTCCTTATAGGAGAATTCCAGATAATTTATGTAGATACTCTTTTCCAGAAGGTGAAGCTCAATCCTTCCCCAACCTGAGTGTAAACTAGACTTAATGATTTTCTTTTAAAAAACTAGAATATGGAAAGAGGGCAAGAAAGTAACTTTACAGAGGAGAAACTTGACAAACATGACCCCACCCAGGGGATCAAGGTCAAGATCACCAGTGCTAAGCAGGCATGTGCCCTTGAGAGATTGTATTGAATGTGTCACTATACCTCTGTGGTCTTCCATCCAAAAACCATAACCCAAGTCTAATCATGAGAAAAACATCAGACAAATCACAATTAAAGACATTCTACACAATTCCTAACTAGTACTCAAGTAAATTGTCAAGGTTTTCAAAAACAAAGAAAGTCTGAAACTGTCACAACCACAAAGAACTAAGGAGAAATGGCAACTCAAAGTGATGTGGTACACTGGATGGGATTGTTATGGAAAAACCTAAATTTGGCTACTTGTGGCTCAAAAAGCCAATGCTCAAGAGATGAGTTTTGATTGGAAAGGAATATGAGCTTTATTCAAAAGGCCACCACCTGGGGAGAAGGGACATTCTTGCCCAAAAACCAATTCCAAGGTTTCTGCCTGGCCCAAAGATTTTTAAAGGAACTTTACAACAGGTCATCAGTAAAAGAGGAGTGCAGTGGTCTGTAACGCTTCTTGATTGTATGCAGACTCAATGGTGCCAATTACAGACCTTATCATGGCATTTAGAGGTTGTGTAATGGTGCCTGGGGGGAGGTTGTATAAGAGGGTCTGGTTCTGGGTCTTTCTAGGAAGCAATGCATGATCTATAGATATACAAAGAAAGGTTTAGTTCAATCATGTGGGCTAAAGGTTTAGTTAATCAATCATGTGGGCTAAATCATGTGTTTGCTAAAATTTAAAGACTACTAAGTTGGCTGGGGGGCTCTAGGCATTGGCTTCGGGATCATGGAATAAAAAAAGTGTATTAGGTAAAAACTAGGAAATATGAATACAGGGCTCCTGAGTGGCTTAGTTAAGTGTCTGCCTTCGGCTCAGGTCATAATCTCCGGGTCCTGGGATTGAGTTCTGCATCGGGCTCCCAGCTCAGTTGGGAGTCTGCTTTTCCCTCTCCCTCTGCCACGCCCCCTGCTTGTGTTCTCTCTCTCTCTTTCAAATAAATAAATAAAATTTTAAAAAGAAAAGAGCTTGTATATTAAAAAAAGAAATATGAATAAAATATGGACCTTAGTTAACAATAATGTATCAATATTGGTCCATTAATTGTTACAAATATTTCATACTAATCTAACATGTTAATAATAGGAAAAACTGGGGAAAGGGTGTATGAGAACTTTATACTATCTTTCCAGTTTTTCTGTAAATCCAAAACTGTCCTTAATTTAAAAATTATTAAAATAAATAAAACATTAAAAAACCATACTTACAGTTTGTTGAATTATACAATGTGTCCCAATAACAACAAAAGTTCTCCTATTTTCTGGGGCACCTGGGTGGCTCAGTTGGTTGAGCATCTGATTCGGTTTGGGCTCAAGTCATGATCTCAGGGATGTGGGATCCAGCCCCATTTTGGGCTCCATGCTCAGTATGGAGTCTGCTTGATATTCTCTCTCTTTCCATCTCCCTTCCCGGCCCCTCTCCCTGCTCACACTCTTTCTCTCTCAAATAAATAAATAAAATCTTTAAAAAAATTTTCTCTTATAAAACTTTTCTCAATAATTATAGAAAGAATAATATTAATGGAGAATTTTATAGGTGTTTCAGAAATACACACACACACTCAAATATACACACATACTGTATTCATTGCCAAACTGTGCTTAAATTCCCAAGATATTTGGATATTTGGCTGATGTGATATGGGCCAGAAGCAAATGGTCAAGAAAGAATCTTGAGACATTTTGATGCAAAAAGGTGTTTTTATTATAGCACAGGGACAGGACCTCTGGGCAGAAAGAGCTGCACTGGGTTTGTGAGGAGTGACTGATTACATACTTTTAAGTTGACAGGGGTAGAGATAAAGGAAGTTTCTAAAGTTATTTTCTTTTTTTAAAAGATTTTTATTTATTTATTTGAGAGAGAGAGCGAGAGAGAGCATGAATGGGGTGAGGGGCAGAGGGAGAAACAGACTCCCCGCTGAGCAGGGTGCCCGATGTGGGGCTCGATCCCAGGACTCCAGCCAGGATCATAACTTGAACTGAAGGCAGGTGCTTAACCCACTGAACCAGCCAGGAGCCCCATAAAGTTATTTTCATATGTTAAAGAATACTTACAGGATCCTGGAGGTCTGGCTATTGTCAAGCTAAGGTTTTTTGCCTCTAACAAAGCATTAACGTTAAGGCAGTTGTGAGTTCCTTGAGGAATGTCTAATACTCTGCTTGTCTCAAGTATTTGTAAATAGGCTGCAAGTTGTAAGGAAATTTAATTTTATCTGCATTTCTTTTGCCTTTGTTCTCCTTATCAAGGCAACCTTCCATAACTGGCTATTTTGATTATTATAAAGTTAGATATAACCCATACTTATGAAAGTAGATCCATGATTAATAGCTTTGGATTCTAGGATAAACATGGCCTTCTGTGTAATTTTAGATATCACTTGTACTTTACTTAACTTTATTGTAGGTTGCTGTGAATCTTAATGCTTTGTATGTTAATATCTGTGCTATGTCTAGATGACATATTAGTATAACCTTGGTTTTCGTTCTCAACATCAGTCATTAAAATCATCCCCATCTATGATCTGTACCCATATAATTGAATCCCACTGAAATCTATCAACATGGCAGCAGATGGTCTTATTTTAAAACACCAGTTTTCATTTAACTTCAAGAAGTAAAACAGAATTATGCAGTCCATTCAAAAAGTTTCTTAGTTAATGAAAACATTCTGTAGAAAATGAATATTTTGTCCTTTTATAGTATTCCAAATCTTGTCAAAATCATTGAACTCTTTTAATGTGAACTGAAGAACAAACAAATGTGTTTGGGGCAGAGTTATAATTCTGACCTCATTTCATCCTGCTATTGTTGGGGCAGCCCTCCATTAGAAAGAAGACCTGTGCTCTTCCTTCTTGCTGTACTCTTTGTATGTCTAATAAATTTGGCTATGGATTAGATGTATGAGAGAGAGAGAGAAAGGGGGCATGGGTGTGTCTCCCCATGTAACTAACACTCCAAATGTCTTTGAGGCATTTGCCTACTGGTGTTAGAACAGGTTATCTAATGTTGTTTCCTAGATAATAAGCCATGCCACTTAGTTGAAATAAGGACTATGTCCTGGTGTGCAGAGATGGGAGAGAAGCAGTGATATGAAAAGCAACTTTCTGCAAGCTGTTACTATTGCTACCAAGATGCAGTCTATTTCTATACGAGCAGTAAACAGAAGTGCTTTCAGACAAGGGACAAAGGGAAAAGAAATCGGGTCTATCTCCATAGCAACATAGATCTACTGTTGTTGGTAGATTATACTTTTCTTTACCTAATAATATTGATATTAGTCATTAATAATTTTATAGGAGTAGAAATTTAGAAAGTCCTGATCTTGAAATAATAATGGCCTAAAATGAAAGACATAGAAACCGCATTAATTGAAAATGTCACTAAGGTCCAGGGGTGATGCTGTGAATTTGGATGACTGACACTGGGGAAACTAAGGGATTACTGACTGCTACAAATGTTGCTTTTTATTTTTCTGCAAAATTCAGAGAAATTTTCCTTAATTTATTTGTACCAAGGACTGTGTCAGGGGACAAGTGCAAGATATAGAATAAGTAGACATTAGGGGCACCTCGGTGGCTCAGTCAGTTAAGCATCTGCCTTCGGCTCAGGTCATGATCCTGGAGTCCCCAGCATGGAGTCCTGTGTCAGGTTCTCTGCTAAGCGGGAAGTCTTCTCCCTCTGTGCCTCACCCCACTCTTGCTCACTCTCTCGCTCTCAAATAAATAAATAAATAAAACCAAAAGTAGACATTAGAGAAGTGATGTAAATGGAATTAGGTTTGGAATGTATGGAGGGGGAATCTGAATAGATTGCAACATTACATAACAAAGATCTGATTAAAAAAAAAGAGAGAAAAATGTAATTGATGCAGTAATGTGAGTGTGTTCCTTGGAAGTAAATGCTGGAGGGAAAGGAGAAAGAAAAGCAAACAAAGGGTAAGATTGCACAGCTGGAAAGGCACTTTAGAGCTATGCATGCTCAATTTGCCTATTAAGTGTTAAAAGGCATTCATTCGTGCAAATATTTATTGAGCCTCTACTATATGCCAGATACTATTTTAAGTTCTTGGAGTATATAAGTGATTTAAACAGACAGGCATCCTTGTCTTTGTGGACATATATTCTCAAGGGAAAATATGGACACTAAAAAGTAAAGATAATAAATAAGAAAGTTGTGCATGTGTGCATGTGTGGGTACATGACAAGTGCTATAAAAGAAGGCAAAATCAGCAGGATAGCAGGTATAAAGGTGGAGCTCTAATTTAAGATGGACTATCAGGGTTGGCCTCATTGAGTAAGCAACACTTGTGGAAGTTAGCCATGCCAAATAGCTTAAAAAAAAACCATCCCAGTGTGAAAGAAGGGGACTGTCTTGACAGTATCACATGCCAGGTAATGGCAGACCAGAAATAAAACCTAGTGCCTGTCCTCTCTGTCTCATTGTCTTCTCTATCCCTCCATTTTAAACAGTTGCCCACCAATATAATATCCTCTACAATTGTTGTAGTTCAGAGGTTCTCAAAAGGCTGTCCTTGGACCAGCAGCATCAAAATTACCTGGGAGCTGGTTAGAAATATAAACTATCAGGCCCTACCCAAAGACTTACTGAGTTTAACAAGCTCCTCAGGTAATTCTGATAGTTATTTCTCTAAATACACTGCACATCCTCTTCAGTGACTTGCCTCACTTTTGATTCTGGGGTCTGTGACATCTTTCATAAATGAGTCCTAATTTATCAACTATCCTAGTCCCCCAATATTCCAATTTGGTTTTTTTGTAAGAAGGAAATATTTAACAGAAGTTATTCCAGAATAAAGAAGACATGCCTTCAATGTAGTGTAATCAGAACCAAGTGAGACAGAATGGATACCCAAAGATGAAGGCCTGGCCTAGTGCTATCCTAACAAAGAATAAATGTAAGAACAGCCAAGTTCTGGGACACCAATTCACCCAACCTGGAGGAAATTATGGGGGAAAGGAATCTCATCCATGGAGAAAGAAAGGATTTTCTAGAACCAATCTGAGAACATAGGGCCTCTGGAGAGAGAGACCCATCAAAAGTCACTGTTGAGTCAATTTTCACCTAAATGTGGGGCAGTATAGATTTTTAATTAAATTTTATTATGTTTTCTTCCTTTCCATTACTTAATATTAGAATTATATTCCAACTTGAGGTGGATAAGTACAAGGATGTCTTATATCTTTTTACTCCTTCACTTTAGCCTAGAATCTTACTAGTAGTCATGATGTTTTGAACCATATTGGACTCCAATTCTGATAATAGTGAATAAGGGAGATCAGAACAACTAACCCACTAAAAATAACCACAAAAGCTGAACAAAATACAAAAATTCTGCTTGAAAGCATGGGAAATCAAGCATCATGGCTGTGAAAAGTTTTGGGACAGAGATTCAAGTGATAAAGAAAATTCACAGTAGGTAGCCAGGCATTTAGGACTATGTTACCTTAAGGAGCATCTGCATTTTGGGAGAGGCTGTTGACAAGCTGAGACTCTGAGCAGAAATTCTAGCCAACCCTATAGGGATTAGAGACAAAAATTAATGTCCAGAGCCCTCCAAGAGGATGTCTGGTGAAACCTGCAAACTTTGGATTTCAACTCCCAAAGTCTACAGACTAGAAGTAAAGTGGATGGAAATAGACCCACACTGAATCCAGTTCCTAAAATGGGGAAAATGTAGGTGTTATAATGGAGCAAATACAGCTGTCATTATTTGCAGATAATTAGGAATGCAGATGGGTGTTTTGGAATGATGGAATGAGGAGCTCAGCAGTTCCTTTTTTTTTGGCAAAACAACCATTTAACTGGAGAAAATTATAACACACACATACACACAATCATTTAAAGCCTCTGGAGCTCATCCTGAGTACATACAACAAATGAAGAACCATTTAAGAAATCTACTAAGTCTCAGTAAGAAGAGCAAAAGCCTGTGGTGTTTAAGCCACATCTGCCCACCCCTCTCACCTTTATCTTATGGAAGTTTAAATACAGGCATTCACTAGGATGGGCAGGCTGCTGGAATTTCAAATAAAGTCAGTCTTTTCAGGCAGAGCTATGGAGATCTTTAACCCTATGACCTACCTTTACTCTGGGCAGAAACAGGAACTGGGAGGGAGACAGTGGCTTTCTACTTCTTCCAGGGTGAATTTGCTCTATGAGCTGAAAATGGGAGGAATAGTAGTCCCTGCTCCTGTAGGCTTGCCCTTCCTGGTATGGGATCTTCACCCACAGGTGACCTGTGATAGGGGTTACTGGAACCCCAAGTGTTTATGGCCTCCTGTGCTTGGAGTGATCTCTTACCCTGTGAGTAGGGGTGGCATGAAGAAGGAGCCTCTGTCTTCTCTGTTACACTTATCTTGACTAGAGCTTGTGCAACATGGGAGTGACAGTAGTGATGATGAGACCTGATTATAAGAAATGCTAAGATATTCTTCTGACTGTGAGCAGGTGATCCTAGAAAGTAATTCCACATGAAAACAAAAGCACCAGTAAAGGTAATTATGTAATTACAAAAGACAGTATAATTGCATATTTCTTCTCTTAATTGATTTAAAAGCAATTGCATAAAACAATATGCATATATAAAGAGAAATTTAATTAATAATAATAGCATAGAGGAAGTGAGTGAGAATAAAACTGTACTAGATGAAGATTATTGATACCAGATGCTAATTTGAATCCATTGGGAAAAATGAAAAGAATCAGAAATGATAAATAAGATGGTTAATATAACAACTCTACAAATATAAATGTATTCTTGATCTCTTTCCTTTTGGCTTTCTTAAGATGTATAAGATTATATAAAATAATAACTAAACAATGTGTTGAGTTTTTAACATATATAAATGTCATACATATAACAATAACACAAAAATCAGAGGAAATGGAGCTATGTAGGAGTAAAGTTTCTACATTTCCCTGGACCAGTTTTGTGCAAATCTGAAATATATTTAATGAGCTAAGATGTATTGTGTAGTCCAAGAACAACTAAAAATATAATTTTTTAAAATACAATCTAAAAAATTACTGCAGAAATTCAAATGTTATATTAGAAAACACCCACTTAATATAAAAGAAATAAATAAACAAGGAACAAAAGAATAAAAAAAGTAGGAAGAATATTAAAAAAAGCAAATGGCAGATGTAAACCAACCATATCAATGACATTAAATCTGAGTGAATTAAATAATTTAATTAAAGGCAGAGATTATCAGATTAGACAAAAAGAGGACCCTACCTACCATATGTTGTCCACAAAGATACACTTTAGATTCAGGGATGCAAATAAGTTGAATGTAAAATGATGGAAAGAGATTAACACAAAAACAGCCAATGTTAGTGTGCTAAAGTGACTATACTAATATCAGGCAAAATTGACTTAAAGAAAAACAAATGTTGCCAGAGATAAATAGGGGTATTACATAATGATAAAATGGTCAATGCATCAGGAAGATACTAACATACATGAACATAAAAACAGAGCCTCACGTAAGGACCACATATGGAATATAGTCAATGGTATATAATAGTGGTCTATGGTGACAGATTGTAGCTACACTTGTGGTAAGAATAGCATAATGTATAGAATTATCAAATCACCATGTTGTTCACCTGAAACTAATGTAACATTATGTGTCAACTATACTTCAATTAAAAAAAAAAATCTCCAAAATATATAAAGGAAAAGCAGAATTGAAAAGAGACATACACAATTCAACAATAATATTTGGAGTTTCCAATGACCACTTCCAATAATGAAATAGAAATCAATAGGGAAATAGAAGACTTGAACAACAATATAAATCAATTAAACCTAACAATTGTCTCTAGAATACTCATCCCAAAACAGCAAAATGCACATTCTTCTCATGGGTAACATGGAACATTCCCCAGGAAAAACCACCTCCTAGGCCAGAAAACAAGACTCAATAAATTTAAAAGGATTGAAATCATGCAATGTATAGTCTTTAACAACAATGGAATTGAATTAGAAATCAATAATTTTATACATAAAATATCCAATAAAGTCTATTTTTAAAAAGTATTGTGTGACTTTTCCATGGTTCTTGGCCATAACATCAATGTTTCATAATTAACTATTTTATATACCAATGAAAAATCAGTTAAAACTAAAATTTTCTTAAAGATACAATTTATAAGTTCCTGTTCTAGGTTATATAGGATAAACATTCTTCACTCTTTCTTTCCCACTTCATTACAGCAATAAAAAACATAGGCAGAGTGCCTGGAACACCTATTTGAAGACACTGAAAATTAAATAATAGCAGGTGGATTGGGAAAGAACACCAAAATTTGAAGTACCACCCACAGTCAAGGAATTTACCATTGTTTTTCTTCCAGGATCTTCTGACCTGAATTCAACACAAGTTGAAATCTGGAAGTCAGCACTATTTTGTAAACAATGAGAGCTCTTAAAATAAGCCCTCTGGTCCTGCTTGAGGAGTTGGACAAGAACTAATTCATAGAGAGGACAAAAATCTCCCATTTCCTCCCCCCATTACTTTCATTCTCTCACATCTGAGTCCCTATATGAATCAAGTATATTTCTGCATAGTATAAATATATATTGGAAAACAGAAAAGTTTGAAAACATCATTTAAAATAAGTCCAAAATTAAGGGGCGCCTGGGTGGCTCAGTTGGTTAAGCGACTGCCTTTGGCTCAGGTCATGATCCTGGAGTCCTGGGATCGAGTCCCGCATCGGGCTCCCTGCTCAGCGGGGAGTCTGCTTCTCCCTCTGACCCTATCCCCTCTCATGCTCTCTCTATCTCATTGTCTCTCTCAAATAAATAAATAAAATCTTAAAAAAAATAAATAAACAAAATAAAATAAAATAAGTCCAAAATTGAAAGACTCAGGTATAAAAGTAACAAAATATGCACAGTGTCAGTTTATAGAAAACTAAAAATGCTGATAAAAGAAATCAAAGAGGACATAAAAAAAAATGAAGAGTTACATTGTGTTCATCAAATGGAAAACTCGTATGGTAAACATAAAAATTATCCACAAATTGATACATAGTTTGAATGCAAAACCAATCCAAATCCCAGAAGGATTTTTGTAGATATGGACAAGTGATTCTACAATTTATTGGAAAAGTAGAGGAACTAGACTATCCAAAACAATTCTGAAAAAGTATGATAAAGCTTTAGCAGAAGATAATTTTGGAGAATGACAGAACTGTTCCATACTCTTATTATGTTGATAGTTACACAAATATATACATGCTTAAAATTCATGGAACTGTATATCCACAGAAAGAGTTACTGTATGATAAATACAGAAATAAAATATAATACCAAATACCTAAGGAACTGCTAACAAAAGATGCTCATTACCTTATAGCTAACTATAAACCATTATTGAGAGAAGTAAGAGACCTAAGTAAAGGTTTGTGTATTCTATGTTCATGGATTTGGAAGACTCTATATTGGAAACAAGGCAATTATCCATTAATCTGTAGAATCAATACAATCTCTATCAAAATCCTTTTGGTTTTTGTTTTTGTAAAAATTGATAAGCTAATCCTAAAATGTATGTAATATGCACATAACTAGAAATGACCAGCGTATTTTTTTTGTTTGAATATAGCTGACAAACAATGTTACATTAGTTTCAGGTGTACAATTTAGTGATTTGACAAGTTTATACATTATGCTGTGTTCACCACAAGGGCAGTTACCATCTGTCCCAATATATCGCTATTACAGTATCATTGACTATATTCCTTATGCTGTCCCTCTTATTCCTGTGACTTATTCATTCCATAACAGGAAGTCTGGATCTCCCACTCCTTTTCCCCAATTTTGTCCAACCCACCACCCCCATGTATTTTAATAAAAAGAACAAGTTGGAAGGACCTGCTCTACTGGATATCAATATCTATTAGAAAGCTATAATGGTTACAATAGTGGTATCTGTGTCAAGGTACACTAACAGGTCAGTGGAACAGATTCAAGAATCTGGAAAAAAGGCCTGGGCATATATACACACTAGGTTTATGAAAAGATTGGCATTGCCAAATAGTGAGAAAAACACAGCCTTTTCAGTCACTACTGCTGGGATAACGGTACGGCAATATGAGAAGAAAATGTAACATCTCTCTCACACAAAGCCCAATTCTGATGGATTATAGAGTAAAATATGAAAGACAAGACAATAAACCTTCTGGACATAAATAAATGGAGATATTCCTGTTAGTGTTATAGTCCTGGTAATTGACAGATCTGAAGCTGAATGCTAAATATTTTCATCAAATGCATTCTTGTTCTTCTCATGGTGATAGATATGAGTCATATTACATTCATGCACAGAAATCCCTTTATCCTGGTTGTGATCTCTCCTCTTTCATTCATGATTTTGTTGATTTGGGTCATTTTTCTTTTTGATAAGTTTGGCCAGGGGTTTGTCAATCTTGTTAATTCTTTCAAAGAACTACCTCCTAGTTTCGTTGATCTGTTCTACTGCTCTTTTAGTTTCTATTTCATTGATTTCTGCTCTGATCTTTATTATTTCTCTTCTCCTGCTGGGTTTAGGCTTTATTTGCTCTTCTTTCTCCAGCTCCTTTAGGTGGAGAGTTAGGTTGTGTACTTGAGACCTTTCTTGTTTCTTGAGAAAGGCTTGTATTGCTATATACTTTCCTCTTAGGACTGCCTTTGCTGCATCCCAAAGATTTTGAACAGTTGTGTTTTTATTTTCATTAGTTTCCACGTATTTTTTAAATTCTTCTTTAATTTCCTGGTTGACCCATTCATTCTTCAGTAGGATGCTCTTTAGCCTCCATGTATTTGAGTTCTTTCCGACTTTCCTCTTGTGATTGAGTTCTAGTTTCAAAGCATTGTGGTCTGAAAATGGGCAGGGAATGATCCTAATCTTTTGGTACCGGTTGAGACCTGATTTATGACCTAGGATGTGATCTATTCTGGGGAATGTTCCATGGGCACTAGAGAAGAATGTGTATTCCGTTGCTTTGGGATGCAATGTTCTGAATATGTCTGTGAAGTCCATTTGGTCCAATGTGCCATTTAAAGTCTTTATTTCCTTGTTGATCTTTTGCTTAGACGATCTGTCCATTTCAGTGAGGGGGGTGTTAAAGTCCCCCACTAATATTGTATTGTTGTCGATGTGTTTCTTTGCTTTTGTTATTAATTGCCTTATAAAATTGGCTGCTCCCATGTTAGGGGCATAGATATTTACAATTGTTAGATCTTCTTGTTGGATAAACGCTTTAAGTAGGATATAATGTCCTTCCTCATTTCTTATTACAGTCTTTGGTTTAAAATCGAATTTGTCTGATATAAGGATTGCCACCCCAGCTTTCTTTTGGTGTCCATTAGCATGGTAAATGGTTTTCTACCCCTTCACTTTCAATCTGGGGGTGTCTTTAGTTCTAAAATGAGTCCCTTGCAGGCAGCTTATCGATGGGTCTTGTTTTGTTTTTTTTTTTTAAGATTTTATTTATTTATTTGAGACAGAGAGAATGAGAGAGAGAGAGAGAGCACATGAGAGGGGGGAGGGTCAGAGGGAGAAGCAGGCTCCCTGCCGAGCAGAGAGCCCGATGCGGGACTCGATCCAGGGACTACAGGATCATGACCTGAGCTGAAGGCAGTCGCTTAACCAACTGAGCCACCCAGGCGCCCAATGGGTCTTGTTTTTTAATCCAATCTGATAGACTGTGTCTTTTGATTGGGGCATTTAGCCCATTTACATTCAGGGTAACTATTGAAAGATAGGAATTTAGTGCCATTGTATTGCCTGTAAGGTGATTGTTACCGTATATTGTCTGTGTTCCTTTCTGGTCTATGTTGCTTTTAGGCTCTCTCTTTACTTAGAGGACCCCTTTCAAGATTTCTTGTAGGGCTGGTTTTGTGTTTGCAAATTCCTTTAGTTTTTGTTTGTCCTGGAAGCTCTTTATCTCTCCTTCTATTTTCAATGACAGCCTAGCTGGATATAGTATTCTTGGCTGCATATTCTCATGTAGTGCTCTGAATATATCCTGCCAGTCCTTTCTGGCCTGCCAGGTCTCTGTGGATAGGTCTGTTGCCAATCTAATGTTTCTACCATTGGAGGTTACAGATCTCTTCTCCCGAGCTGCTTTCAGGATTTTCTCTTTGTCTCTGAGACTCATAAGTTTTACTATTAGATGTCGGGGTGTTGACCTATTTTTATTGATTTTGAGAGGGGTTCTCTGTGCCTCCTGTATTTTGATGCCTGTTTCCTTCCCCAAATTAGGGAAGTTCTCTGCTATAATTTGCTCCATTATACCTTCTGCCCCTCTCTCTCTTTCTTCTTCTTCTGGAATCCCAATTATTCTAATGTTTCGTCTTATGGTATCAATTATCTCTCAAATTCTGTCCTCGTGATCCAGTAGTTGTTTATCTCTCTTTTTCTCAGCTTCTTTATTTTCCATCATTTTTGATGGAATGTTCTGAATATGTCTGTGAAGTCCATTTAGTCCAGTGTGTCATTTAAAGTCTTTATTTCCTTACAATATCATTGTATATAGATTTTAGCTCTTTTACTTCTCCAGAAAGGGTTTCTCTAATAACTTCCATATTTTTTTCAAGCCCAGCTAGTATCTTTAAAGTGATGATTCTGAACTCTAGATCTGACATTGTACTAATGTCCGTATTGAGTAGGTCCCTGGCAGTCGGTACTACCTCTTGTTCTTTTTGTTGAGGTGATTTTTTCTGTCTTGTCATTTTGTGAAAAGGAGAATAGATTAATGAGAGAACAAAATGCTAGCAGAGTAACAATGTCCCCAGAAAATATACTCTAAACAAATCAGAAAAGACCTGAAGCAGTGGAAAAAGAAATGGAAAGAGAGGAAAAAGAAAAAGAAAAAAAAAGAAAAAGATAAAGATAAAAACAAACAAAACAAAAAAGAACAACAACAACAACAACAAACCAGAATGTGATCAAATATGATCAGGCTGATATATAGATCAGTGCCACACACTAGATTTGGGGTGTATTTTGGTCTCTTAGAAGAAAGTGCCTCCCAAAATTTTAAAGAAAGAAAAACTTATATATGTACCAAAATAAGGGTTGATATGATGAAGGGATGGAATATGACTGTAAAGATGGAAATTATAAAAAAAATTTATAAAAGGAATTGATAAGAAGTTGTTTGAAAAAAGATAGAAGAGGATTTAAAAAAGAAAAAAGAAAAAAAAAAGGGAGAGAATGTGTTCAGGCAGGGGAGTAGAAAAAACCATATACTAGAGATTTAGGGTATACTTTAATCTGTTAGAAGAAACTATCTCAAAATTTTAAAGAGAGAACAACTTATATATATATATGCCAAAAATACAGGTAACTACTATGAAGGGATAGAATATGACTCTAAAAATGAAAAATAAAAATGTTTTTTTTTAAAAAAAGGGATTGATAAGATGTTGGTTGAAAAAGGGAAAAAGAAAAACTCAAAAAAAAAAAAAAGAAAAAAAAAGACAGTTAAAAAAAAATTAACTTTGAAAGACTAAAGAATCATGGTAAAAAAGCCATGAATTCTATGTGCAGTATTCCCCTAGCGCTGGAGTTGTGCCATTCTCATTGTTGGGTAAACTTGGTCTTGGCTGGCTGTTCTCGCTGATCTTCTGGGGAGGGGCCTGTTGCCATGGTTTCAAAATGTCTTTGCCAGAGGCAGAATTGCCCCGCCCTTGCCCCCTCCTGGCTAAGTAATCTGCTCGGGTTTGCTCTCCGGAGCTTTTGTTCCCTGTGAACCTTCCGTACAGTTTTGGAGGCGGAAAGTGAAAATGGTGGCCTCCCAATCTCTGCCCTGGAGGAGCCGAGAACGCGGGGCCCCGCTCCTCAGTGCGCCCCCAGAGAAAAGCAGTCAGTTGCTCCCGTCTCCCCGGTCCCCGCCTCACTCCATGCTCACCCAGCCTGTGACCGCGCGTTTCTACCTCTGGCACCCAACCCCAGGTGGAGTCTCCAAACCCAGCAGATCCCTGCGATGCACTCCCGCGTGGCTCTTCCCGGGGGAGGAAGGGGAGTCTCCCCAGATCTGCCGCTTGTTGGGTCCCTGCTGGAGGAGCAGTGGCCCGACTGTGCCACAGATCATGGTTTATGGCAACCCCGAGCTGAGAGCCCGTGCCTGGGCCCTGCCTCTGCAGCCAGCTTCCCTGCTCCGTTACCTAGGAGCTCTGCCACACTCAGGCACCCCCAGTCTTCCTTTGACCCTGAGGGTCCTGAGACCACACTGTCCCGCGAGGGTTCCACCCCCCGCTTAGCCACCAGAGTGACGTCCCTCAGCGGAGCAGACTTTTAAAAGTTCCGATTTTGTGCTCCGCGGCTCTATCACTTGCCAGAAGCGGCCGATGGAGGCCCCTCCCCCGCCGTCTATTCTCCCGAATATCGCCTCGGATTCACTTCTCCACACGTCCTACCTTCCAGAAAGTGGTCGCTTTTCTGATGAGAGAGTTGTTGCTCTTCTTTTCTTTGATCTCCTGTTGAGTTTGTAGGTGTTCAGAATGGTTTGATCCCTATCCAGCTGAATTCCTGAGAGGAGACAAAATCCAGGTCTCCTACTCCTTCGCCATCTTGCTCCGCCCCCAATCAATTCTTTTTTAATCCTAATTTCCAAATTAAAATCACTTCTTAGATATTTGTGAAGAATCTAAAATGTTTAAATAGAAGATTAACAAAATCTCAGAAATGTCTTGTGATGTCACAAAGTACTATCTATCTAGAAAAAGAAAAAAAAAAACAAACTATCTTCTGTGAACCCTAATCCCAGAGCTAATAAAGTTTGTGCTCGCTTGATTTACTTATTTTAATCTTTCTAGGTCAGAGGTTTTAAACTCTGATGTGCTTTGGAGCTCCTTTCCATTTTTATAATTGTTTTCCGGGTCCTTCCTCATTTACTGCATCAACTCTTTCCTTCAGTTAAGTGCTGGCTCACATTTTTCCCATGCATTTGTCCTCTCAGCCCTGCAGTTAAAACCTGACCTCTCCTCCCTCTTCACTGTGGCATCCGTCCTGAAGATGTGGTATCTTCTATAAGGCTTGAAAATTATCTACACAGCCTTCCAGTACCACTGTGGGGACTGCTTTCCAATCTGAAAATGAGGTCAACAGTTTCTCTCCTGCCTAGCTCAGGCTAACACTTTGTATTCGCCAATTTGAGTGGTGGACTCATGGGACCCAAGCATGAGAATCAGCTGTTGTCATTTTCCGTGTTAGCCACCATTTATCTTAGATTCTTCTTTGTTATTCCAGATTGACCCAGACTTCCTTCAAAGGTGCTTTGTGTTCATTGAGAATCCCAACTAGTGCAAAGTTATTTAGAGACCTGGCAAGGCTAAGGACTTGCTGTGTTATGTCTAAATATTTAAAAAAAGCTATACTTTAGTCTGAAGATAAAATGTGATTTGGCAATGAACTTTGACCAGGAATGATCACTAACTGTGACCAACTTCATGCTGGGATCTGCTGTACATCGAAGGATTTTGTATGAACTTAAATCATTTTCTCATGGAATGGTCAAACATTTTTGGGCTAAAAAAAGTGGTTGAGAAGTCCCCTTGTTAAATTGCAGATAGAACATCTTTTTCCTGTTCTCACCAAAGAAATAAAATGTAATTATGTGATGGAATGGAGGTGCTAGCTAAAGCGATAGTGATGATCACTTGCAATATATAAGCATGCCCGTACATTGTATTTCTTAAAACTTACACAGTGAATATGTTAATTTATATCTCAATAAACCTGGAAAAAAGACTTCCCCACATCCTTTGCTCATGCAGTTTAAATAGAGAATTGTTAACATATCTTGTAATACATTTTAACACCAACTGTGTTAAAAACAAAAACAAAAACAACAACAACAGCACTATGAAATCTGGAATCCTGATTTTTATGGTTGCTGATAAGAGAAAGAGCTCAGTTCTTCAAGGGTGAAAGCAAATAACACAAAGTAAAAACCTTGCTTATGTAAGCACCTGATACAGCTTCCTTTACGAAGTTTTACTACATCATTTTACATTCTAAAATTCTCACAATTCCCTTTTGGGTGGTGGTGAGTACTTCTGAGTAATGCCTAAAGGGAAAGTACTTTATCATTCTGGAAGGAAACTCAAAGCAGGGATCTACTGGAGAGCTATTTACAGAGGTAAATATTAAAAATGTACCCCAGTGCAGAATTATAATAATTTTCTCTATACACAGGAAAGCCACATTATTTTTTTTTCACCTTCCACTGTTACCTTTATAGAACCTCATGTAAAGCAATGTCCCAAAGGGGAGATTTACATCTTTAAAGTCATCTCTAATTGTAAAGGTCCCCTCGGGTAACACAGGCACTCTGTTGGAAAGGAGGAGAAAAATACTGTATGTTCTAACTCCTTCCTCCTTCCTCTACCTTGGAACATTATGTGGATTCTCTAAATCACTGATGAAGCCCCAGGAGCTAAAAAGGCTACATTTCATATTGGTCAGAAAGTCTGTTTATTCTTTATTGTGGTGATGTCCCAGGAGTTCTGCAGGCTGTTGAGTCAGATTGTGACTCAGCTCATCTTACTTTACCTGGAAGGATTTTAAATCTCTGTAATGCATCCTCTTTATAATGTATTTAGCTTTGCATGTATGAAGGCAACTTCCTAGAATGGGGGCTAGCACCAAAAGGCATACCTTCCACCTCCTGCCTCCTGTTTGTGGGTCCAGTGGTCTGAGGTGAACCTCTCACTATTGCTGGACATAGTCATGAGAAAACATTTAAAACCAACTTGGCTCCAGCAAAGCTGGATCATTGATTAGGTGGATGATTTACCCACCCCTTAGTTCCTGTCTGAGAAACAAGGATATTAACAGTTATGAACACTCAGCAAATTAAGGGCACATGAATCATTTGGAACATGGACTGAGTCCTAGAAATTTGTAATGAGTGTCAATGTATTAGAAAGATGGAGCCTACTTTCTTCCATCAAAGGTGATTTGGTGATGACACCTGTCATCACTGTGGCAGGGGTTTTGGTGGTTACTTATTTATCAACAGGAACACCAAGCATACATGGGCTGGTGATGTGACCACAGTCCACCAAGAAGTCAGGCCTCTCTCATCTCCTGTTCTCCATTTTATACTATGCTGAACCGACTGATGGGGCGCCACTGTCCATTTAAAATATCAGTTTAGGGACCTAATTATTTCTGGAGGATTGTGGTCCTGTGTCCCTGTCTTGGTGACAGAACTCCCCTCTCTAATGTTCCTGCATGTGTCAGTAATCCTGATGTCAGTAGATGCTAACTTCACTTCCTACACTCAGAAATTACCCTGTCTGAACAAGAGAACACTTGGAGAATGCACTTCCAGAGGAATGTTCATGAATATTTAGGGAATGAGTGGTGTCCAGTTCTTTGATTGGAACAAAGAAAATGCATTTATCATTTGGTACTGATATTTAACTTCCTAGAACTTCCTAAAACTTATATTTCATACAAATAATAACATGAAGGATTTTATCTAGAAAGAAGATATACTAGGAAAGTGGCAGACAATTTTTCTAGAAAAAAATTCAGGTACTCTGTTTAAAAAAGTCATCTTTTTAAAAAAAACTTAATGTTTTAACTTTTATTCCAGTATAATTGATATACAATGTTATACTAGTTTCAGGTGTACAATATAGTGACTCAACAATTCTATACATTACTCAATGCTCATCATGACAAGTGTACTCTTAATCTCTTTCATCTATTTCACCTATCCCTCCACCCACCTCCCTTATGGTAACCATTAGTTTGTCCTCTACAGTTAAGAGTGTTTCTTGGTTTGTTCCTTTTTTTCTTTGTTTGTTTAAATTCCACATATGAGTGATATCATGTGGAATTTTTCTTTCTCTGACTGATATAACTTAGCATTGTACTCTCTAGAACTATCCTTGTTGTTGCAAATGGCTAAAGTTCATTCATTTTTAGGGCTGAATAATATTCCATCATATATATATATATATATATACACCATATCTTCTTTATCCATTCATCTATCAATGGATGCTTAGGTTGCTTCCATATCTTTGTTATTGTAAATAATGTTGCAATAAACATAAAGGTGCATGTATCTTTTTGAATTAGTGTTTTCATTTTTCTCAGTAGTGGAATTACCAGATCATATGGTAGTTCTATTGTAAAATTTTTGAGGAACCTCCATACTGTTTTCTACAGTGGCTGGACCAGTTTGCATTCCCACCAAGAAGGCACAAGTGTTCCTTTTTCTCCGCATCCTCATCTACGGTTTTTATCTCTTGTCTTTTTGATGTGAGTCATTCTGACAGATGTGAGGTAACATCTCATTGCGGTTGATGTGCATTTCCCTGATGATGAGTGATGTTGAGCATCTTTTCATATCTGTTGGCCATCTATATGTCTTCTTTGGAAAAGGGTGTTCATGTCTTCTGTCCATTTTTTAATTGGATTATTTATTTTTTAGGTGTTGAGTTATATAAGTTCTTTATATATGTTGGATATTAACCCCTTGGATCAGATGTATCATTTGCAAATATCTCCCATTACATAAGTTGTCTGTTTGTTTGCTGATTGATTCCTTTGTTGTGCAGGAGTTTTTCATTTTGATGTAGTACCAATAATTTATTTTTGCTTTTGTTTCCCTTGTCTCGGGATATATCTGGAAAGATGTTGCTATGTTCAATGTCAGAGAATTACTGTCTATGCTCTCTTCTAGGATTTTTATGGTTTCAGGTCTCACATTTAGGTCCTTAACCATTTTTTAGTTTATTTTTCTGTGCGGTGTAAGAAAATCATCCAGTTTCATTCTTTTGCACATAGCTGTCCAGTTTTCCCAACACTATATATTGAAGATACTATCTTTTCCCCATTGCATATTCTTGCCTCCTTTGCATAGATTAATTGACCACATAATTGTGGGTTTATTTTTTTTATTTTTTTAAATATTTATTTATTTATTTTTTTATTCTTATGTTAATCCCCATACATTACATCATTAGTTCTAGATGAAGTGTTCAATGATTCATTGTGCATAACACCCAGGGCTCCATGCAGAATGTGCCCTCCTCAATACCCACCACCAGGCTAACCCATCCTCCCACCCCCCTCCCCTCTAGAACACTCAGTTTGTTCTTCAGAGTCCATCGTCTCTCATGGTTCGTCCACCCCTCTGATTTCCCCCGCTTCATTCTTCCCCTCCCGCTACCTTCTTCTTCTTCTTTTTTTTTTCTTAACATATTTTGCATTATTTGTTTCAGAGGTACAGATCTGAGATTCAACAGTCTTGCACAATTCACAGCACTTACCATAGCACATACCCTCCCCAGTGTCTATCACCCAGTCACCCCATCCCTCCCACCCCACTCCCCACTCCAACAACACTTAGTTTGTTTCCTGCGATTAAGAATTCCTCATATCAGTGAGATCATATGATACATGTCTTTCTCTGTTTGACTTATTTCACTCAACATAATACCCTCCAGTTCCATCCACGTCATTGCAAATGGCAAGATCTCATTCCTTTTGATGGCTGCATAATATTCCATTGTATATATATACCACCTCTTCTTTATCCATTCGTCTGTTGATGGACATCTTGGCTCTTTCCACAGTTTGGCTATTGTGGACATTGCTGCTATAAACATCGGGGTGCACGTACCCCTTCGGATCCCTACTTTTGTATCTTTGGGGTAAATACCCAGTAGTGCAATTGCTGGATCATATGGTAGCTCTATTTTCAACTTTTTGAGGAACCTCCATACAGTTTTCCAGAGTGGCTGCACCAGCTTGCATTCCCACCAACAGTGTAGGAGGGTTCCCCTTTCTCCGCATCCCCGCCAACATCTGTCGTTGCCTGACTTGTTAATTTTAGCCATTCTGACTGGTGTGACGTGGTATCTCATTGAGGTTTTGATTTGGATTTCCCTGATGCTGAACGATATTGAGCACTTTTCATGTGTCTGTTGGCCATTTGGATGTCTTCTTTGGAAAAATGTCTGTTCATGTCTTCTGCCCATTTCTTGATTGGATTCTTTGTTCTTTGGGTGTTGAGTTTGATGAGTTCTTTATAGATTTTGGATACTAGCCCTTTAGCTGATATGTCATTTGCAAATATCTTCTCCCATTCTGTCAGTTGTCTTTTGGTTTTGTTGACTGTTTCCTTTGCTTTGCAAAAGCTTTTTATCTTGATGAAGTTCCAATAGTTCATTTTTGCCCTTGCTTCCCTTGCCTTTGGTTATGTTTCTAGGAAGAAGTTGCTGTGGCTGAGGTCGAAGAGGTTGCTGCCTGTGTTCTCCTTTAGGATTTTGATGGACTCCTGTCTCACATTGAGGTCTTTCAACCATTTGGAGTCTATTTTTGTGTGTGGTGTAAGGAAATGGTCCAGTTTCATTCTTCTGCATGTAGATATCCAATTTTCCCAACACCATTTGTTGAAGAGACTGTCTTTTTTCCATTGGACATTCTTTCCTGCTTTGTCGAAGATGAGTTGACCATAGAGTTGAGGGTCCACTTCTGGTCTCTCTATTCTGTTCCATTGATCTATGTGTCTGTTTTTGTGCCAGGACCATGCTGTCTTGATGATGACAGCATTGTAATAGAGCTTGAAGTCCGGAATTGTGATGCCACCGGCTTTGCTTCTCTTTTTCAACATTCCTCTGGCTATGCAGGGTCTTTTCTGGTTCCATACAAATTTTAGGATGATTTGTTCCATTTCTTTGAAAAAAGTGGATGGTCTTTTGATGGGGATTGCATTGAATGTGTAGATTGCTCTAGGTAGCATTGACATCTTCACAATATTTGTTCTTCTAATCCATGAGCATGGAACGTTTTTCCATTTCTTTGTGTCTTCCTCAATTTCTTTCATGAGTATTTTATAGTTTTCTGAGTACAGATCCTTTGTCTCTTTCGTTAGATTTTTTCCTAGGTATCTTATGGTTTTGGGTGCAATTGTAAATGGGATCGACTCCTTAATTTCTCTTTCTTCTGTCTTGTTGTTGGTGTATAGGAATGCCACTGACTTCTGTGCATTGATTTTATATCCTGCCACTTGACTGAATTCCTGTATGAGTTCTAGCAGTTTTGGGGTGGAGTCTTTGGGGTTTTCCACATAAAGTATCATATTATCTGCAAAGAGTGAGAGTTTGACTTCTTTTTGCCAATTTGGATGCCTTTGATTTCTTTTTGTTGTCTGATTGCTGTGGCTAGGACTTCCACTACTATGTTGAATAGCAGTGGTGATAGTGGACATCCCTGCCGTGTTCCTGATCTTAGGGGGAAAGGTCTCAGTTTTTCCCCATTGAGAATAATATTCGCTGTAGGTTTTTCATAGATGGCTTTTATGATATTGAGGTATGTACCCTCTATCCCTATACTCTGAAGAGTTTTGATCAAGAAAGGATGCTGTACTTTGTCAAAAGCTTTTTCTGCATCTATTGAGAGGATCATATGATTCTTGTTCTTTCTTTTGTTAATGTATTGTATCACATTGATTGATTTGCAGATGTTGAACCAACCTTGCAGCTCAGGGATAAATCCCACTTGGTCATGGTGAATAATCCTTTTAATGTACTGTTGGATCCTATTGGCTAGTATTTTGGTGAGAATTTTTGCATCCATGTTCATCAGGGATATTGTTCTGTAATTTTGATGGGGTCTTTGTCTGGCTTTGGGATCAAGGTAATGCTGGCCTCATAAAATGAGTTTGGAAGTTTTCCTTCCATTTCTATTTTTTGGAACAGTTTCAGAAGAATAGGTAATAATTTTTCTTGAAATGTTTGGTAGAATTCTCCTGGGAAGCCATCTGGCCCTGGGCTTTTGTTTGTTGGGAGATTTTTGATGACTGCTTCAATTTCCTTAGTTGTTATAGGTCTGTTCAGGTTTTCTATTTCTTCCTGGTTCAATTTTGGTAGTTGATACATCTCTAGGAATGCATCCACCTCTTCCACGTTATCTAATTTGCTGGCATAGAGTTGCTCATTATATGTTCTTATAATTGTTTGTATTTCTTTGGTGTTGGTTGTGTTCTCTCCTCTTTCATTCATGATTTTGTTGATTTGGGTCATTTCTCTTTTTGATAAGTCTGGCCAGGGGTTTATCAATCTTGTTAATTCTTTCAAAGAACTACCTCCTAGTTTCGTTGATCTGTTCTACTGCTCTTTTAGTTTCTATTTCATTCATTTCTGCTCTGATCTTTATTATTTCGCTTCTCCTGCTGGGTTTAGTCTTTATTTGCTCTTCTTTCTCCAGCTCCTTTAGGTGGAGGGTTAGGTTGTGTACTTGAGACCTTTCTTGTTTCTTGAGAAAGGCTTGTATTGCTATATACTTGCCTCTTAGGACTGCCTTTGCTGCATCCCAAAGATTTTGTACAGTTGTGTTTTCATTTTCATTGGTTTCCATGTATTTTTTAAATTCTTCTTTCATTTCCTGGTTGACCCATTCATTCTTCAGTAGGATGTTCTTTAGTCTCCATGTATTTGAGTTCTTTCCGACTTTCCTCTTGTGATTGAGTTCTAGTTTCAAAGCATTGTGGTCTGAAAATAGGCAGGGAATGATCCCAATCTTTTGGTACTAGCTGAGAGTTCATTTGTGACCTAGGATGTGATCTGTTCTGGAGAATGTTCCACGGAGACTAGAGAAGAATGTGTTGCTTTGGGATGGAATTTTCTGAATACGTCTGTGAAGTCCATTTGGTCCAGTGTGTCATTTAAAATCTTTATTTCCTTGTTGATCTTTTGCTTAGACGATCTGTCCATTTCAGTGAGGGGGGTGTTAAAGTCCCCCACTATTATTGTATTGTTGTCGATGTGTTTCTTTGCTTTTGTTATTAATTGCCTTATAAAATTGGCTGCTCCCATGTTAGGGGCATAGATATTTACAATTGTTAGATCTTCTTGTTGGATAGATCCTTTAAGTAGGATATAGTGTCCTTCCTCATCTCTTATTACAGTCTTTGGTTTAAAATCTAAGTTGTCTGATATAAGGATTGCCACCCCAGGTTTCTTTTGGTGTTCATTAGCATGGTAAATGGTTTTCCACCCCCTCACTTTCAATCTGGCGGTGTCTTTGGGTCTAAAATGAGTCTCTTGCAGACAGCATATCGATGGGTCTTGTTTTTTAATCCAGTCTGATAGCCTGTGTCTTTTGATTGGGGCATTTAGCCCATTTACATTCAGGGTAACTATTGAAAGATAGGAATTTAGTGCCATTATATTGCCTGTAAGGTGACTGTTACCGTATATTGCCTGTGTTCCTTTCTGGTCTATGTTGCTTTTAGGCTCTCTCTTTGCTTAGAGGACCCCTTTCAAGATTTCCTGTAGGGCTGGTTTTGTGTTTGCAAATTCCTTTAGTTTGTGTTTGTCCTGGAAGCTCTTTATCTCTCCTTCTATTTTCCATGACAGCCTAGCTGGATAGAGTATTCTTGGCTGCATATTTTTCTCATTTAGTGCTCTGAATATATCCTGCCAGTCGTTTCTGGCCTGCCAGGTCTCTGTGGATAGGTCTGTTGCCAATCTAATGTTTCTACCCTTGTAGGTTACATATCTCTTCTCCCGAGCTGCTTTCAGGATTTTCTCTTTGTCTATGAGACTCATAAGTTTTACTATTAGATGTCAGGGGGTTGACCTATTTTTATTGATTTTGAGAGGCTTCTCTGTGCTTCCAGGATTTTCATGCCTGTTTCCTTCCCCAAATTAGGGAAGTTCTCTGCTATAATTTGCTCCATTATACCTTCTGCCCCTCTCTCTCTTTCTTCTTCTTCTGGGATCCCAATTATTCTAATGTTGTTTCGTCTTATGGTATCGCTTATCTCTCGAATTCTGCCCTCGTTATCCAGTAGTTGTTTATCTCTCTTTTTCTCAGCTTCTTTATTTTCCATCATTTCATCTTCTATATTACTGATTCTCTCTTCTGCCTCATTTATTCTAGCACTTAGCGCCCCCATTTTTTATTGCACCTCATTAATAGCCTTTTTGATTTCTACTTGGTTGGATTTTAGCTCTTTTACTTCTCCAGAAAGGGTTTCTCTAATAACTTCCATAATTTTTTCAAGCCCAGCTAGTATCTTTAAAGTGATGATTCTGAACTCTAGATCTGACATCGTACTAATGTCCGTATTGAGTAGGTCCCTGGCAGTCGGTACTACCTCTTGTTCTTTTTGTTGAGGTGATTTTTTCCGTCTTGTCATTTTGTGTAGAGGAGAATAGATTAATGAGAGAACAAAATGCTAGCAGAGTAACCACATCCCCAGAAAATATACTCTAAACAAATCAGAAAAGACCTGAAGCAGTGGGATAAGAAAGGGAAAGAGAGAAAAAAGAAAAAGAAAACAAAAAGAAAAGCATAAGGATAAAAACAAAAACAAACAAAACAAAACAACAACAACAACAAAAAAACCAGAATGTGATCAAATATGATCAGGCTGGTATATGGATCAGTGCCACACACTAGATTTGTGGCGTATTTTGGTCTTTTAGAAGAAAGTGCCTCCCAAAATTTTAAAGAAAGAAAAACTTATATATGTACAAAAATAAGGGTTGATATGATGAAGGGATGGAATATGAGTGTAAAAATGGAAAGTATAAAAAATTTTATAAAAGGAGTTGATAAGAAGTTGTTTGAAAAAAGAAAGAAAAGGATTCAAAAAAAGAATAAAGAAAAAGAAGAAAAAAGGGAGAGGATGTGATCAGGCAGGGGAATAGAAAACACCATATACTAGAGATTTAGGGTATATTTTAATCTGTTAGAAGAAACTATCTCAAAATTTTAAAGAGAGAACAACTTATATATAAGCTAAAAATATGGGTAACTACTATGAAGGGATAGAATATGACTCTAAAAATGAAAAATAAAAATGTTTTTTTTTTTTTTAAAGGGATTGATAAGATGTTGGTTGAAAAAGGGAAAAAGAAAAATTCAAAAAGAAATAAAAAGACAAAAGACAGTTAAAAAAAATTAACTTTAAAAGACTAAAGAATCATGGTAAAAAAGCCGTGAATTCTATGTGCAGTAGTCCCCTAGCGCTGGAGTTCTGCCGTTCTCATTGATCAGTAAACTTGGTCTTGGCTGGCTGTTCTCACTTATCTTCTGGGGAGGGCCCTGTTGCCGTGGTTTCCAAATGTCTCTGCCGGAGGCGGAATTGCCCCGCCCTTGCCCCCTCCTGGCTAAGTAATCTGCTCGGGTTTGCTTTCCGGGGCTTTTGTTCCCTGTGAGCTTTCCGTACAGCTTTGGAGGCGGAGAGTGAAAATGGCGGCATCCCAATCTCCGCCCCGGAGGAGCCGAGAACTCGGTCCCCACTCCTCAGTGAGCCCCCAGAGAAAAGCCGTCAGTCACTCCCGTCTCCCCGGTCTCCGGCCGCTCTCCGTGCTCGCCCTGCCTGTGACCGCGCATTTCTATGTCTGGCACCCGACCCCGGTTGGAGTCTCCAAACCCAGCAGATCCCTGCGGTGCACTCCTGCGCCGCTCCTCCCAGGGGAGGAAGGTGAGTCTCCCCGGATCTGCCGCTTGTTGAATCCCTGCTGGAGGAGCAGGGGCCCGACTGTGTCGCATCATGGTTTATGACAACCCCGAGCTGAGAGCCCACGCCTGGGCTCCGCCTCTGCAGCCGGCTTCCCTGCTCCGTTACCTGGGAGCTCTGCCACACTCAGGTACCCCCGGTCTTTCTGTGACCCCGAGGGTCCTGAAACCACACTGTCCCAGAGGGTTCCACCCCCCGCTTAGCCACCAGAGTGACGTCCCTCGGCGGAGCAGACTTTTAAAAGTTCCGATTTTGTGCTCCGCGGCTCTATCACTTGCTAGAACCGGCCGACGGAGGCCCCTCCCCTGCCGTCTATCCTCCCGAATATCGCCTCGGATTCACTTCTCCACACGTCCTACCTTCCAGAAAGTGGTCGCTTTTCTGATGAGAGAGTTGTTGCTCTTCTTTTCTTCAATCTCCTGTTGAGTTTGTAGGTGTTCAGAATGGTTTGATCCCTATCCAGCTGAATTCCTGAGAGGAGATGAAATCCAGGTCTCCTAGTCCTCTGCCATCTTGCTCCGCCCCTAATTGTGGGTTATTAATGGGCTCTCTATTTTATTGCACTGATCTATGTGTCTATTTTGTTCCAGTACCATATTGTTTTCATTAC
This sequence comes from Mirounga leonina, assembly GCF_011800145.1. Taxonomy (NCBI): domain Eukaryota; kingdom Metazoa; phylum Chordata; class Mammalia; order Carnivora; family Phocidae; genus Mirounga; species Mirounga leonina. Next base: position 2,004,303 of record NW_023270464.1, on the reverse strand, counting down.
TACAGCTCTGTAGTACATCTTGAAATCTGGGATTGTGATACCTCCAGTTTTGTTCTTTTTTTTTAAGATTACTTTGGTTATTCAGGGTCTGTTGTGGTTCCATAAAAATATTAAAGTTCTGAAAGAATTGCACCTTCAATTTCAGGGTTTTATACCTTTTTTTTTTTTTTTTTTTTAAGAGAGTGAGAGAAAGAGAGAGAGTGGGGGAGGGGCAGGGGGAGAGAGAGGATCTCAAGCAGGCTCCATGCCCAGTGCAGAGCCCAATGCAGGACTTGATCCCACAACCCTGAGATCATGACCTGTGCCAAAATCAAGAATTGGATGCTCAACTGACTGAACCGCTCAGTTGCCCCATGGGTTTCATACATTCTGTAAGAAGGGTCTGCATAGGACGTTCTTTTTTCTTAACATAAGATGACATCTCAGAAATTGCAGGTACAAATCTTTCAGAACTTTAATATTTAAAAAAAATAGAAAAAAAAAAGTCATTCAGGGCCTTGTCTGACTCTTTTGTGAAGGTTAAGGAAGGTCCAAGGGGCTGCAAAGTTGTCTCTGAAAAGGTCTTGTCTCCAGTGCCAGGGGCATTAATGGGGAAAGGTGAACACAACCACAGGCTGGGTGTTTACAGCCAGAAAATTCAGGGGCTTACAGAGATGCCTTAGAACCTAGGCAAGCATCTAGACATCTACACACAATCTGGTTTTCTTTACATATCTCCATGCAAAGGTGTACTTTACAGTGGGAAAGCACATCATTTGCATTACTTTTCAAAATTGGACAGTAAAGATTGCTTTGCTTAACTGGAAGCACTAATGAACTAGAAATTTTCTTGTAAGCATTGTGATTACCTTCCTTCTCTTAAAATTCTCTATATATGCAAGAATTTTTAAAGCCTTTGTCAATGTGCAGGGATATGAAAAGAGAGCCAGGCTGCCATGACTATTTGTAAAAGGTAGTATTTACTTCAGATTCTCACTTCTTCCATGGCCAGGCATACTTTTTCATAAATTAGTACATAGATATAATTATTTTATATATTTATTAGTTACATATGTTTAATATATACTTAAATAACATATATATGTATACATGTATATTTTATATATATATACATACATAGAATAAGCTTTCAAATAGTTTTTAAAACTAGGACTATATGAAGATGACTAAGTGATTTCTTAAAAACAAATGGCCCTAATGTGTAAAGTGCAAACTATATATTTCCATGATGCAATTATTTTTTTCTTTTATTATGTTATGTTAATCACCATACATTACATCATTAGTTTTTGACGTAGTGTTCCATGATTCATTGTTTGCGTATAACACCCAGTGCTCCATTCAGTATGTGCCCTCTTTAATACCCATCACCGGGCTAATCCATCCCCCCAACCCCCTCCCTTCTAGAACCCTCAGTTTGTTTCTCAGAGTCCATGAAAGACTATGGACTTCACACTGCAATTAAAAATGATATATGAATCTTTATTTTTCCAATTTGTATAGAGAACCTTTGGCATGAAGAGGTTTTGTAGCATACCTAAGTTTTCACTACCTTAAGTGGTGAGGTGGGATATGAACCCAAGCAGGCTGGCTCTAGGCTATGCTTCCATCAGGACACACTGGGAGATCGAGCAGAAAGAGTGATAGGACCAGTGAGCTTTGCAATTCCTCCTTTAGGAACAACATGAGAATATGAGGCTAATAAGTCTGAATGGATGGTCAGACCTGGGCTATGATGCTTTCCCAGTCCCTATGATGCTTTCTGTAGTCATGAAGTTGCTTGGGATGGCCCCGATTTTTTAGAAACCTGGGTGTAGGCAAGCAGCTTTGAAAGGTACCTCCTCTGCTTTCATGTTGCACTGTGTCTCCAGACATATGGGATCCCAGAATCCCTCCCAGTTCTGGCATCTGGAAGGCACTCAATACTGTTTTTGAGGACTAGAATCATACAACTATGGCAATTATTAACACATATTTCTTGTATTATCTGTAATGGAACAAAGTAAAATTTGTAAACCGTTTTTTTAAAGTGTGGCTCAGTTGTTAAGCATCTGCCTTTGGCTCAGGTCATGATCCCAGGGTCTTGGGATCAAGCCCCACTTCAGGCTCCCTGCTCAGCGGGAAGCCTGCTTCTCCCTCTCTCACTCTCCCTGCTTGTGTTCCCTTTCTCGCTGTCTCTCTCCGTTAAAAAATAAATACAATCTTTTTAAAAAATAAAATAAATTCTAGTTAGTTGATTTCAGGAGTAGAACTTAGTGATTCATCACTTACATATAATACTCAGTGCTCCTCACAACAAGTGTCCTCCTTAATACACATCACCCATTTATAATCTGGCATTTTTTTAGTTAACATATATTGTGCTATTAATTTCAGGATAGAGTTTGGTGATTCATCAGTTGCATATAACACCCAATGCTCATTACATGAAGTGCTCTCCTTAATGCCCTTCACACACTCACTTGCCTTACCGCAATCCTCAGTTTGTTCCCTATAGTTAAGAGTCTCTTATGATTTGCCTCTCTTTCAGTTTTTTTTTAAAGATTTTATTTATTTATTTGAGAGAGAGAGAATGAGAGACAGAGAACACAAGAGGGAAGAGGGTCAGAGGGAGAAGCAGACCCCCCGCTGAGCAGGGAGCCCGATGCGGGACTTGATCCCAGGACTCCAGGATCATGACCTGAGCCGAAGGCAGTCACTTAACCAACTGAGCCACCTAGGCGCTCCTCTCTTTCAGTTTTTATCTTATTTTATTATTCTTTCTTTTCTGCTATGTTCATCAGTTTTGTTTCTTAAATTCCACATATGAGTGATATCATATGGTATTTGTCTTATTCCGACCAACTTATTTCACTTAGCGTAATATACTCTAGCTCCATTCACATCATTGCAAATGGCAAGATTTCATTCTTTTTGATAGTTGAGTAATATATATCTATATCTATATCTATATCTATATCTATATCTATATCTATATATATATCTCCACTATTCTTTACCCATTCATCTATCAAAGGACATCTTGGCTTTTTCCATATTTTGGCTACTGTGGACATTGCTGCTATAAACATTGGGGTGCATGTGCCCCTTCAAATCACTGTTTTAGTATGCTTTGGATAAATACATGGTAGTATAATTGCTGCATCATAGGATGTAAATCATTTTTGACATTTCAGAGATAAAAGTTCCCGATAAGTATCTAGTCATCAAGGGGTGATAAATGGAAACTATTTCTATGACATTCTCTCTTTACTTTGTGCAGATGCCATTGATATTCTCTCTAGTGGGATGTCTCTGTTTTTAAGTTTTTGTTTATGATTTTCATTTGTGACTATGGTTTTCTTTGCCCTCTTTTCCCCATAATACCAACTTCTTCAAACCTGGATGGGACTAAAATGGCATTTTCATCATTTGATTCCCATCCCTTTGTGAAAACAGAAAAAATAGCAATTTTTAGATAAGGGAAGGCTATATTCTATTTTCCAGTGAAAACATTAATGATGTATTTGCAGTCTATACAGAAATTCCAATTTCCAAGAGGCAAGATGCCAGAAGAGTAGGGGACCTCGTTTCATCTGCTCCCTTGAATTTACCTAGATAACTATCAAGTCACTCTGAACACCTATGAATTCAACCTGATATGTAAAAAAAGAATTGCTGTAATTCTACAAATAGAAAAGCAATCACTTTTTGCAAGGTGGGAGGTGCAAAGAAGTGAATCTGAGGCGATATATTGGAAGATAAATGGTGAGGGGAGCCTCCATAAGCTGGCTGCTGGAAAGTGATATAGCCCCCAGTGCAAGATTGGAACTTTTAGAAATCTGCTCCAGTGAGAGACTTCCTGCCTGAAAGGTGCTCAGTTGGAGAAGCAGGGCAGAATCGTAGGAGGGACAGTGTGGTTTCAGGATCCCCAGGGTCACAGAAAGAATGGGGGTACTTGAGCTGGAAGAGTTCCCAAGTATTGGACCAGGGAGGCCGGCTATGGTCAGCAAACTCAGGAGGGGGCTCTCAGCTCAGTTTGCCATAAACCACAAACCCTAGCAGGATCAGGCAACCACTGTCCATGCACGGACCCTCCAAAGGGATGAAACATGGTGACCCTCCACCTTCCCTGGGAGTATCAGCTCAAGCATGCACTGCAAGAGTCTGCAGAAAAACATGAAAACGATTTTTCCCTGCTTTCTCCCTGAAGAGAGGAGGTTAGGAACTTTGAGCTCCAAGGCTGGAGATTGGGTGGGGCCATTTTATTTTCATCCTCTAAAGAGAAGTGGAAAGCTTTCAGGGAACAAAAGCCACATAGAGCAACCTGAGCAGCTTACACTGAACCTGGCCCACTGGCAAGGGGTGGTGCAACTCCCACGCAAAGACACCTGAGAATCAGAGCAGCAGGCCCCTCCCTCGGAAGACCAGCTGGAACAGCAGGCAAATACCAAGTTTACAGAGCACACAGAACTTCAAAACTCCAGCGCTAGGGGAAAATAGTGTGTAGAATTCGAGTTTTTTTCTCATGATTCTTTTATCTTTCAGTTTAAAATTTTCCCCTTCTTTTTTCTTTTTCTCCTTTTCATCTAGTTTCTTATTTTATCAACTCTTTGTTTTTAAGCCTTTATTTAACTTACATTTTTACATTAACATTTTGTAGATATGTTCTTCATTTTTGGATTCCTTTCACTGTATTCTATTATATATATATATATATATATATATATATATATATATATATATATATGTTTACTTTCTTTACAATTTTGGGATTTAGTGTCTTCTAACAAACAGACCAAAATACACTCAGAACCAAGTGGATCACCCTGTTTTGTCCACAGTGGAGATTATATTCTCTCTCCCCTCCCCCCCTTTTTTTCTTTTTCTTTTCTTTTTTGGTTTCTGATCTCTTTGGATTTGTCTAGTGTGTATTTCACTTGGGTCATGGTTGATATTTTTGATTTTGTTAATCCATTCTTCTCCTGGCAAAATTACTAGAAGGAGGAATTCACAAAAAAAGAAAGAACCAGAGGTAAAACTCTCTGCCACAGATCTAGTCGATACGGATATAAGTAAAATGTCAGAGCTGGAATTCAGAATGACGATTATGTTACTAGCTGAGTTGAAAAAGGCATGAGACACTAGAGAATCTCCTAGGGCAGAAATAAAATTTAAAGAGGCTGAAATTAAAAGTGCTTTAACAGAGATGCAGTCTAAAATAGATGCTCTAACAGCTAGGGTTAATGACACAGAAGACAGAGTCAGTGACATAGAAGACAAGATGATGATGGAAAGGAAGGAAGGTGAGGAAAAGAGAGAAAAACAACTAATGGACCACTGGGAGAGGCTTCAAGAAAGCAGCAACCCTATAAAGTGAAACAATATTAAAATTGCTGGGTTCCCAGAGGAAGAAGAAAGAGAGAGAGGACCAGAAGGTATATTGAGGCAAATCATAGCTAGGAACTTCCCTAATCTGGGGAAGGAAATAGACAAAAGTCCAAGAGGTAGAAAGAATCCCCCTCAAAATCAATAAAAATAAACAAACACTCTGACATATAATAGTGAAGCTTGCAAATTTCAGAGATAAAGAGAAAATCATGAAAGCTGCTCAAGACAAGTGGTTCTTAAACTACAGGGGTAGGGCCAGTAGACTGGCAGCAGACCTATCCACAGAACTTGGTAGTCCAGAAAGGGCTGGCATGATATATTCAGGGTACTAAATGAGAAAGAGATGCAGCCAAGAATACTTTATCCATCAAGGCTGTCATTCAGAATGGAAGGAGAGACAAAGAGCTTCCAAGACAAACAGAAACTAAAAGAATTTGTGATTACTAAACCAGCCCTGGAGAAATATTAAAGGGATCCTGTAAGTGAAGAGAGGCCAAAAGTAACATAGTCTAGAAAGAAAGAGACAATCTACAGAACAGAGACTTTACAGGTAATACAATGGCACTAACTTCTTATCCTTCAGTAGTTACTCTGAATATAAATGGGATAAATGTTCCAATCAAAAGAGACAAGGTATCAGATTGGATAAAAAAGCAAGACCCATCAATATGCTATCTACAAGAGACTCATTTTAGACCTAAACACCTCCAGATTGAAAGTGAGGGGGTGGAGAACTATTTATCATGCTAATGAACATCAAAAGAAAGTTGGGGTAGCAATACTCAGATAAATTAGTTTTTAAGCCAAAGACTGTAGTAAGGGATGAAGAGGGACACTATATCATACTTAAAGGGTCTATCCAAAAAAAAAAAGATTTAACAATTATAAATATTTATGCTAACTTGGGAGCAGCCAATTATATAAACCAATCAATAACAAAATTAAAGAAACACATCAAAAATAATACAATAATAGTAGGGGACATCAACACTGCACTCAGAGCAATGGACAGATCATCTAAGCAGAAGATCAATAAGGAAAGAAGGGCTTTGAATGACACACTGAACCAGATGGACTTCACAGATATATACAGAGCATTCCATCCTAAAGCAACAGAATACACATTCTTCTCAAGTACACATGGAACATTTTCCAGAATAGATCACATACTGGGTCACACATCAGGTCTCAACCAGTACTAAAATATTGGGATTTTTCCCTGCATATTTTTGGACCACAATGCTTTGAAATGAACTCAATCACAAGAGGAAATTTGGAAGGAACTCAAAATCTTGGACGTTAAAGAACATCCTACTAAAGAATGAATGGGTCAACAAGGAAATTAAAGAAGAATTTAAAAAATTCATGGAAACAAATGAAAATGAAAACACAAATATTCAAAACCTTTGGGATACAACTAAGGTGGTCCTAAGAGGGAAGTACATACTTTCTCAAAAAGTTAGAAAAATCTCAAATACACAATCTAAACTTAATCATAAAGCAGCTGGAGAAAGAACTGCAAATAAAGCCTAAACCAAGCAGGAGAAGAGAAAGAATAAAGATTGGATCAGAAATCAATGAAAAAGCAACCAAAAGAATGGTATAACAGATCAATGAAACTAGAATCTGGTTCTTTGAAAGAATTAATAATATTGATAAACCCCTAGCCATACTTATCAAAAAGAAAAGAGAAAGGACCCAAATTAATAAAATCATGAATGAAAGAGGAGAGATCACAACCAGTATCAAGGAAATACAAACAATTGTAAGAACATATTATGAGCAACTATATGCCAACAGATTAGACAATCTGGTAGAAATGGATGCATTCCTGGAAACTTATAAACTACCAAAACTGAAACAGGAAGAATAGAAAACCTGAAAAGACCCATAACCAGCAAGGAAATTGAGGAAGTAATCAAAAATCTCCCAACAAAAAAGAGTCCAGGGCTGGATGGCTTTACAGGGGAATTCTACCAAACATTTAAAGAACTAATACCTATTCTTTTGAAGCGGTTTCAAAAAAATAAAAAAATAAAAATGGGAGGAAAACTTCCAAACTCATTCTATGAGGCCAGCATTACCTTGATCCCCAAATCAGACAAAGACCCCATCAAAAAGGAGAACTACAGACCAATATCCCTGTGAACATGGATGCCAAAATTCTCATCAAGATATTAGCCAGTAGGATCCAACAGTACATTAAAAGGATTATTCACCATGACCAAGTGGGATTTATTCCTGGGCTGCAAGCATGGTTCAACATTCACAAATCAATCAATGTGATAGAGCACATTAATAAAAGAAAGGACAAGAACCATATTATCCTTTCAACTGATGCAGAAAAAGCATTTGCCAAAACGCAGCATCCTTTCTTGATTAAAATTCCACAGTGTAGGGATAGAGGGAACATACCTCAATATCATAAAAGCCATCTACAAAAGTCCACAGCAAATATCACTCTCAATGGGGAATAACTGAAAGCTTTTCCCTTAAGGTCAGGAACATGACAGGAATGCCCACTCTCACGACTGTTGTTCAATATAGCCTCAGCAATCAGACAACAGGAAGAAATAAAAGGCATTCAAATTGGCAAAAAGGAAGTCAAACTCTCACTCTTCACAGATGACATGATACTTTATGTGGAAAACCCAAAAGACTCCACCCCAAAACTGCTAAAATTCATACAGGAATTCAGGAAAGTGGCAAGATATAAAATCAATGCACAGAAATCAGTTGGTATTTCTATATACTAACAATGAGACAGAAGAAAGAGAAATTAAAGAATTGATCCCATTTACAATAGCACCAAAACCCATAAGATACCTAGGAATAAACCTAGCCAAAGTGGTAAAGGATCTGTACTCCAAAAACTACAAACTACTTATGAAAGAAATTGAAGAAGACAGAAATGGAAAAACATTCCATGCTCATGGACTGGAAGAATAAATATTGTTTAAAAGTCTATGCTACCCAAAGCAATATACACATTCAATGCATTCCCTATCAAAATATCATCAACATTTTTCACAGGTCTGCAACATATAATCCTAAGATTTGTATGGACCCAGAAAAGATCCTGAATAGCCAGAGGAATGTTGAAAAAGAAAACCAAAGCTGGTGGCATCACAATTCTGGACTTCAAGCTCTATTACAAAGCTGTGTTCATCAAGACAGTATGGTACTGGCACAGAAACAGACAAATAGATAATTGGAACAGAATAGAGAAACCAGAAATGGACCCTCAACTCTATGGTCAACTAATCTTCAACAATGCAGAAAAGCATATCCAATAGAAAAAGGACAGTCTCTTTAATAAAAGGTGCTGGGAAAATTGGACAGCCACATGCAGAAGAATGAAACTGGCCCATTTTCTTATACCACACACAAAGATAAACTCTAAATGGGTGAAAAACCTAAATGTGAAACAGGAATCCATCAAAATCCTAGAGGAGAATACAAACAGCAACCTCTTTGACCTCAGCTGCAGCTATGTCTTGCTAGACACCTCTCCAAAGGCGAAGGAAATGAAAGCAAAAATGAACTACTGGGACTCCACCAAGATAAAAAACTTATGCACAGCAAAGGAAACAGTCAACAAAACTAAAAGGCAACCTATGGAATGGGAGAAGATATTTGCAAATGACATATCAGATAAAGGGTTAGTATCCAAGATCTATAAAGAACTTATGAAACTGAACACTGCAAAAACAAAGAATCCAGTCAAGAAATGGGCAGAAGACATGAATAGATATTTCTTCAAAGAAGACAGACAAATGGCCAACAGATACATGAAAAAATGCTCTACATCACTTGGCTTCAGGGAAATACAAGTCAAAACCACAATGAGATACCACCCCATACCTGTCCGAATGGCCAAAATTAACAAGACAGGAAACAACAAATGTTGGCAAGGGTGTGGAGAAAGCGGAACCCTCTTACACCATTGGTGGGAATGCAAGCTGGTACAGTCACCCTGGAAAACAGTATGGAGGTTCCTCAAGAAGTTAAAAATAGAGATACCCTAAGACGCAGCAATTGCACTACTGGGTATTTACCCCAAAGACACAAATGTAGTGATTTAAAGGGGCACCTGCACCCCAATGTTCATAGCAGCAATGTCCACAACAGCCAAACTGTGGAAAAAGCTGAGATGTCCATTGACAGATGAATGGATAAAGAAGATGTCGTATATACATATATATATATATACACACACACACACACACACATATATGTATATATATACACATTCATATACACACACACACAATGGAATATTACTCAGCCATCAGAAAGGATGAATACTTATCTTTTACATCAATGTGGATAGAACTGGTGGGTATTATGCTAAATGAAATAAATCAATCAGAGAAAGACAATCATCTTATGGTTTCACTCATACTTGGAATATAAGAAATAGCACAGAGGATTATTGGGGAAGGGAGTGAAAACTGAATGGGAAGTCATCAAAGAGGGACAAAAGCCATGAGAGACTCTTAACTATAGGAAAAAAAACTAAGGGTTGCTGGAGGGGAAGTGGGTGGAGGGATGGGGTAATTGGGTTATAGGTATTAAGGAGAGCACATGATGTGATGAGCACTGGGTGTTATACGCAACTGATGGATTGTTGAACACTGCATCTGAAACTAAGTATGTACTATATTGTGGCTAATTGAATTTAAATAAAAAAAGAAAAAGAAATTCCAATTTCCCTAAAAAGCAATGAAATACTATTAAACACCTATATAACAACCCAGAAAGGCTATCTGAGTACTGTATTGGTTATGAATTATAATTTTCCTCCCCACTGGCTTGACTTGAGCTGGGGCCATGAACATGTCTGGGCATTTGTCTTATTTATGGCAGATTGGCCTAGACACATTCATTTGGTGGTTACAGGGTTCCCAAGAGCAGCAAGAGGGTCCAAACCCAGCACTCAAGACTTTCCAAGTTTCTGCTGATGTCACTTTTGCTATTAAGTCACATGGACAAGGCCATGAACAAAATAAAAAAGAATTCTTATAGCTGTTTTCACAAATAACTTACATAGTACCAGACACACTTTCACCCTTCACCTACCTCTTAAAAGCTTTGCTAATGTGCACATAAAGATTCAATATAGCAGATTTTCCACTTGATAGTAAATTTGGATAATAATGTTTGTGAACTGTTATAGTGAATATTGAGACAGTGAGAGTTTGGGTAGCAAGGATAGGTGCATTTTCAAATGGAAAACCTGAAAGTGGCAGAAACTGTGTTTAAGGACAAATGTTACAAACACTTTGGATAACTTTGTGTTGTACTTCTGACACTCTCAACTGACATTTTGCCCCTAGATGAGATATGTGAGCAGCCTTTAATTGGCATGGGCCTGTGATTACTGTTTTATAACAAAAACTTTCATTCACTAATATATTTATCCACCAGTACTAGGTGTGGTACTAAAGGGCTTGGAACCTAAGGAAAAGAGCCTCTGCCCCCTGGGAGTGTGTGTCTGCTGTAAACCCAATCTCCAAGTCCCTGTCCTTTATTAATCATTTTTCCATTTGACCCTCTTCTATGGTAAAGGAAAGGGAAAGTGTTAGGAAGTAATTTTCTGAGTTTTAGAAGTTACAAATTGATATCATTAAGAAGCATAATTTTTCTTCTGTTTTGTCAAAATACTCCACATGCTGCAATAATTCATGGCCTATTTAGGAATCATTAAGCTCTCCAATTATTAAAACAAATTATGAACATAGGCTCTCCACAAGCATGATGTTTTAAACTGGGAGATTCTGCACATTTATCATGTGTTACATTTATTAGTATTTTAAACACATTAATTTCACAGCTATTTATGAATTATATAAAATATTTATTTGTAAGAATGATTTTTTTTCTTCTGCAGAAAGGAAAAATGATTAATGACATAACAAAGAAAGTTTGAGAAACATAAAAATATTTTTCTGTGGGTGGGAAGTGTTTCTTCAACATTTAGTCAAATGTAAACACAATAAAACATCTACCCCATGCACCACACACACTGTCTGCATTATGCCCTCTTGAGTTAGAGTTTGTGGCAGGGCTTCAGAATAAAGAGAACATTCCCCCAAGCCCCACTATCCCCAACCCCAGAGCATCATGGTGTGCTCTTTTCCCTTACAAGAAAGTAATACTGGGGGTGGGCATAGGAATCCATGCCACACTCTGCAAGCTGCAGCATCACAGATGGCTTCTGATTACAGTGGTCCCCCCCCCCTTATCTGTGGTTTCCCTTTCTGTGGTTTCACTAGTCCTTAGTCAACTTCAGTCCAGAAGCAGATGATACTCCTTCTGATCTATCATCAGGTTAGTAGTAGCTTAATGCTTTGTCACAATGCTTATGTCATTCATCCCACCTCAGCTCATCACATAGGCATTTTATCATCTTATCTCATCACAAGAAGAAGTATGACTACAGTACAATAAGATATTTTGAGAGAGAGAGAGACCACATTCATGTAACTTTTTTATAATATATTTGTTATAATTATTCTGTTTTTAATTGGTTATTAATCTCTTACTATGGCTAATTTATAAATAAACTTTATCATAGGTGTGTATGTATAGGAAAAAACATAGTATATCTCGAGTTCAATACTATCCATGGTGTCAGGCATCCACTGGGGGTCTGGGAACATATACCCCTGAGGATGATGGGGGGAGGTGACTGTACTTCATGGAGAACTCAAACATATAAAAGTTCTTTCCAGTGACAGGAAATAGAACATGTATAGAAGTCATTCTATCTCATCTTTATTGCAAAATTAAGACAGAAATGAGTGAAATGGAAAATTACTTTCAACAGTGAAAGGCTAATGTAAGCAGGGATATGGAAATATAAAATGTTAGAATTGGAAGGATCCTTACATTTAATCTACACCAACCACCCCAATTTATAGATGAGAAAACTGAGGCCAAGGAAGGTAACCTCATGTGGTTTGCAAACAGGGTGGACAAGGAGGGAACTTCTGCCCTGGGGGTCTTCCTCTCACATTGCCAGTGATTTTTACCTCTAACAACTAGATTTCAACTGCTCTCAGTCACCTCCAGGGAAGCAGGTTTTGACTGTAGTTTAGAACAATTGGTACTTAGCAGCTGTGTGACTTGATGAAAATTAGTTACTCTCTTAGGTCTCAGTTTACCCCCTGAGAGGAAGGTTATTATAGTCTCTTTCTCAATAATCAGAGCCTGGAAGGTTACAGAAGCATCTGCACCTCATAGGAGTGACTTTGGGTAATGCTCTCTATCTTGTTATATAATTTACTGATTTCAAATCTGCATTTCAAAATATTTTATTGTGAAGGTATATAACCTGTGTATTAATGGGAATGGGGAACAGAGACAATAGGAGAGGAAGGGCAAAGAGGAGGGCCCTATCTTCAGGACACTTTTTGTTTTGCCATTTTTACACGGTAAAAACAAACACTTGAAAAGTTTTACCTGGGTCCCAAAATTCAAACTAATTTTCACCCAGGGAGTAAGTGGTAAAATTCTTCAAGTTTTCTGAGTTTCCACATTCCTAATATAATATGAAATTTTTAAAAATCTGATAATTTTAGTTTCTTTCCAAAATATACTTGGGACTTTAATAGAGAGTATTTTTTTTTTTTTTTTGGTATCATTGATCACATTGTTGGGCCTTGGCCCTGCTTGGAAGAACATTTTCATCCTTTCCTCCTCATTCTCTTATCCGATGAACCAGGGTTAAAGGAGAGAAAGAAGTAACATGTAGGTGCCACACTGGTCATTCTCATATGCTGAATTTTATTTTAAGTATTTAGTGTGTTCCCTATGCAACTATAGCCCATTACATAGTCAGCAAGCATCATTGTGAAGCTAAAATCCTGCCATCAAGGAGGTAAGGTGCCTACTCACCTCATTCAGTCTATTCTGTCTGACAGAATTGTTACTGTCTCATCCAGTATGCTTTTGAACTTGCTTGCAGTCTCTTGCTCCATTTATCTGTGTGGCTCACTCCTGCACCTCACTGAGGTCTTGCAAAGGGAGTGTGCTCTTCAAACACCATCCCAGAAATGGCACACACCACTTTGTTCACATTTCACTTCATCACAAATAAGATGGTCAGACACAGCCCAAACAGGAGGAGAGGGAGATGCAATTCTACCATGTGCTGCAGTATTTGGTGAATAGGACCAATGCAGACCATAATCTGTATCTAGCTGCCAAATATTGTCTCTATCCTACATCAGGGAGGACACATCCTACCCTTCTTCAAATGAGGCAACCCAAAAGGCCCACCCAGCCCCAGCCCCTGGGTCAAGGTTTTGTGTGTGTGTGCTGGCATTCACATTAATTCACATGGTTTTCCTTGGTCCACTGACTTCTAAACTAAAAAGAAAAGCTATTTTACCTATCCCCAATATGTAGTATATCTACAGTGATGGAGAAGAGCCAGGATAATCACAATCAACCCACTGGTTTGCAGCAATTCTGAGACCCTACTCGACAGATCCTGAGTGGGCTCTGTTCCCTGGGAAGAAGCATCTTCTTTGATTAAACTTTAATTCTGCTTCCAGGGTAGGGCTCCAAAGGACACTTCTCCCTGGCTCTTAACTCCATTGTTTAAGAGTTCATTCTTTTTCCACTAACTGCTTTGGTCTTGGGAAAGTGGGCATTGGAGAAGAAGCCCCTATTAAGGTCTAATCAGCTTTTCCAGGCCACAATCTGCCCTTTATAGATAGGAATGCAAAAGTACATTTAGTTTCAAATAGTCACAGATGTCTCTTCCTGACTTGATGGTCCTTTGGCAGTAGAACTCTCGTAAACCTAGCCAGCTTCTTACGTATTAGAAGAGTTTCAAATGTGCATAGCCATATTCACATATCTTTTGTCAACACAATTCTAGGATCCACTAAGTGTCTTTGCTTTTGCATGCCACTGCCTCTCCCACCCTTTTGTTTTCAAATGGACTCTTTTTACTCTTTCTCTTAAATTAAGTACAGGTGCCTTGGCTGCAGCAACCTTCAGTGGAAGAGTTATACTTTGGTCTCTTATCCTGAAGCCACATTTATACAATTAAAGATTTTGTAGGGTGACAACTTAATCCATTTAGGGATTTTTAGCTGTGGGTCTGATTATTTCTGCAAAGCTGAGTTTCAATAGGCTTTTAACTCTCTAGGCGTTTCTTGATATGATTTACTGAGGGGGATTAGGAGCGGTTGCCTGTTCTAACCCTGCAAGAACCTATGTTTGCTTTATCTTTCTTTTCTTTTTCATAACTACTTTCCAACTGGCCAATTATCTTCTGAGATAATTTCTTTCTTATGTTAACTTACAAAGCACAGTCAATAGCGGCAAACATGTTCTAATTAATGTTCCTTTTCCAACCTTTGCGCAAAGAGCTATGCACTCATTAGACATGCTCTGCCTTACTGCAGGTGTCAACTTTAACAAACATTTCACCCATGTGTGACATGAGCCACCTTGCTTCCAGTCCTAAGCCAACACTACGTGTTATAGATTTGTTTCAGCATTCTTTTTTAATACACTGATTTTCTTTTTTTCTTTTGTTTTTTATTGAGATAAAATTGACATTTAACATAATATTAGTTTCAGATATACAAATAATGATTTAATGTACATATATATTGCAAAATGGCACCATGATAAGTCTAGTTAGAAATATTTTTTTCTTGTGATGAGAGATTTTAAGATCTACTCTTAGTGACTTTTGATTATACAATACAGTATTGTCAACTATAGTCACAATGCTGTACATTACATCCCTGGCACTTATTCATTTTATAATGGGAAGTTTGTACTTTTTGATTCCCCCCACCTCTTCTCCCACTTCTCAGTCTCCACCGCTGGAATCCGCCTGTCTGTTCTCTGTATCCATGACTTCAGTTTTTAATTTTTTTTAGTTTCCACATATAAGTGAGATCACAGGTATTTGTCTTTCATTATCTGATTTATTTTACTTGTTTCAGCACTGTTTGAAACCCCTTTTAATTTATTTATTTTTAAAGATTTATTTATTTTTAGAGAGAGAGAGAGAAAGCACACGCATGAGTGGGGGAAGGGGCAGAGGGAGAGGGAGAGAATCCCAAGCAGACTCCTCACTTCTCAGGACCCTGAGATCATGACCTGAGCTGAAAACAAGAATTGGGCACTTAACTGAGTCATCCAGGTGCCCCCAAACCCATTTTAAAATTAGTCAGTATACAACAGGAAATAACACACATGCATACACAACACACACACAAACTTCCTCTTTGTTTCTCTCGGTGTACAATTCCAAGGTCAGAGTCTGTTAATGAGAGACATGTGCAAAGTTCTGGAAGGCAATAATGAGACAGAGGCTATTATCCCCCAGAGGCATGTTTAGGCAGACACATGGACAGAGGGGAGGACTTGCACTGGGCCCCTCTGGATGTTGAGATTTCATTCAACTCTGGAAGCTCCCACAATAACCTGCCCTCAGCTTCTGCTTCCCTGGCATTTGCTCCTGCAGCTGGTCAAATGCTTAAGCAAGACTCAGATTCCCTATACATAATTCTTTCTACATTAAAAACTTGGATGTTTTTTGTCTTTTCTAGCTGGAATCCTAAGTGATACACCGACTTCATTTTTCTGGTTGCTATGTGTGACCATCAAACTTGCTGTTTTTTCACCTTAATTGTATGTTTAATTCCCAGACTAAAATATAAGCTCCATGAAGGGAGGGAGTTTTCTTGTTGGTGCAGTGCTGGGTCTTCAGTGGTTTGCAGGGCATGGCATACTCACTGCAGCAAAGAGATGATGAATGAATGGATTAGTTAATAAAAATCAGGATCTGGTCAGTTGAATTAACTACCTCAGAAAGGTTCTTTAACTGGAAACTTGATGGTAAGGATAAATGTGGGATTTGTTGAGAATTACTGAACCCACACTCTGTAATAGTAATTCATTATTATATCTAATATGTAAATGAAACTGAAAGGTATAAAAATCTCTAACAGTCTGCTTCTAGATCCACTTTACTATGGGCCTAATTGATGATAATCCTTGAAACTGTGTTTAGGGGAAGGGCCTCTGAAGTGGTCCAGTCTCGGAATATTTCTTTTCTTTTTTTTTTAAGATTTTATTTATTTACTTGAGAGAGAGAGAGAGAGAGCACAGAGGGAGAGGGAGAAGCAGACTCCCAGCTGAACAGAGAGACCCATGTGGGGCTCGATACCAGGACCCTGAGATCAGGACCAGAGCCGAAAGTAGACGCTCAACCGACTGAGCCACCCAGGTGCCCCTAGGGACATTTATTTAGGTCTCTTGGTGAAATTAGTCCTATTCCACATCTAATGGTTGCAGCAAAGCCTTATTCTGTGCTGGAATACCAAAAGGTTTCCAATTACAGAGGTCGTGGGAGCCTCACCAGCCTTCTGTTGAATCAGCATTTGGCTTGGGTGTCTGTCACCTTTATAGTTCTTTGTTGTTGCTTGTTTCTTACTTTTCTTTTTGATTTAGATTATGTTGTTTGATAAGGTTTTTAAATGAAAATGATCATTATTATATAAGCTAATACTGTATGGATCTATGCCAGACATTAAGGGTTTTTCATGTAATCATTTCCTTTCTTCTTTATAACCCATTTAGGAGGTGGGCATTCCACCCATTTTACAGATTAGAATGAGGCTTCAATAGGTAACATTACCTGTTAAAACTTAGACTTGTGAATGCAGGGGGATTTATTCTGTGCTTTGAATTATAGTCTACTACCACTTGACCCCTTATCACATTTTATGTGTTTATTACAATTTAAGACTTACAGAATCTTTTGTACATATGTTATCACATTATTGACTAATAATACTTGTTATCATTTGTTAAAATGTTTACCATGTTGAGCCATGCACTATACTAAAGCTCTAACAGAAAGGGATGTGGGGGATTAAGGGCGTAAACATGGAGGAAACCCAAACTTTTGACAAAGAAAATGAAACATACAGAAAATTCATTAATAGAACCACTTTGCCTCTCCTTTTGTTCTGTTTCAGGAATACCAAATTGACATATTTTTTGCTCAGACCTGGACAGACAGTCGCCTTCGATTCAACAGTACTATGAAAATACTCACTCTGAACAGCAACATGGTGGGATTAATATGGATTCCAGACACAATCTTCCGTAATTCTAAAACTGCAGAGGCTCACTGGATCACCACTCCCAATCAGCTACTCAGAATTTGGAATGATGGGAAAATCCTTTATACTTTAAGGTGAGATGTTGGTGGATTTTTAATCACTGGCGGGCTGATAATTTAGATCACTGTAGAGATGGGACCCTATTTTCATTTCTGCGTTCTGTCACTTCTCACGTTTGACATGCTACAGCATCCTGAAAAAGTTTGTCCTAATGCCACTATGTGTGAAAATAAAGGCACACAAATGTTCTACAATGAATATAAACTCATTCCTTCATCAGAATCCATTTCTGCTGGAAGTGGACTGTGGAATTTTCTTTAATATATTTAACCACAGGTCCACTCACCTAAGAAAATAAAGATGTCTTGGTGTACTAATTAACAAATATAATCATAGCCAAATTTAAGACTACAGGAAAAAAAAAAGAGCACAGAGGGTATTCCCCAACGCATCCCTAATGGAAGTGGCAGCTACAGTGTAATGAGACTTCCTGTGGGCCAGGCAGTCCTTACAAAGCTGGGCAAGGTAAGAGAAACTGCACTTCAGAGAAGTGAACTGACTTGCCTGTCCAAAGTCACCACTGGGAACTAGTGTTATCAGAGTTTGAACCTGTGTCTGTATCTCTCAGAAGTCTTTGCACTAGGGTGGCCCAAGTCTAACTGAACACCCAACTGTAACATACCAAAGGAATGCCCTGCACCTTGGCCAGCCTTTCTGTTTGTCTAGCATTAGGATCAGGACAGTACCCTCCAGACACTGTTGTCCCCACTGCCCGTCATCCCTTAGGAGCACTATATGTGCTCACTCTCTTCTAACACTTTCTCTCACCACCTTTGCAGCACCATGGCTCCTCTCTATGTCTCCTGCTCCTGCTTTTGTGCAGTCTTTTCTCCTGTTCTTTCTGCCTCGGGACTTCCTCATTACTTCACTCACTTTCTTTTCTCCTGCTGACTTAGTTCATCCATTCCCACATCTATGCTGAGGCTTCCCATATGCCTACCTCCAACCCAGAACTTCCCCTCTGGACTCCAGAAACTTGGAGCCACCTGCCTATGGGATGTCTCCTCCTGAGGGTCTAAAAGGCATTGCAAATTCAGCATGCCTCAGGAGATGGTGACTTGTCTAATTCTTCTGACGCATGTATCTTCCTGGCTCAGTAAAGCCCACCACCAGCCCCTGGGCACATCTCCTCTCCCACCCCCACGTTCAGTACATGAACTCTTAATTGCAGGTGAATTGTGGCCATGCAGAGAAGTCTGTAACTCAGAATGGTAAACAAGTATCCACAGCACAAATAAAAGTACTGATTAAAATCAAAAGAAGTGGAAGATTAGAGAATTTCAACTTTCAGGGAAATAATAATTTTGGCAGGCGGAGAACAACAACAACAACAAATCCACAGTAGGGAACTCTGCTGATGGATTATAGGTAGAGAGTTGGAGTCTGTAACAGGTGTTTCCACATCAGTCTTAATGGAGTGCGGATGAGACTCTGATGTAAAGGTGAGCCTCAGCAAACCAGAATGGGGACATGGCCTACCCTGGGATCCTTCATAGGAACTCTGGCCCCAGAGCTTTCTGCTCTGGAAGGATGCAAGGCACACACTTGTATAGCCACCACCTGCTTAGTCTAATGAGAGAGTTGTCTAAATATGAAGTCCATTCTACAAGTGGATTAGTTTTGCATTATACCTACCTAGACAAATACACCAGTTTCAAAATGGAAGAAGGTTTTAATTCAGTAAAACAGATCGAAGACAAAGACATATAAAATAACAGTTGTTTTTATTTGTCTCCTCTTTGACTTTGCTTGTATTTCTAGACATATTTGGAATTTTACTAACTGAAGTTCTCTCTGCTACCAATACTTAAAAACAGAACAAAATAACACAAAAACCACTAAATGGTATCCCTGAATGGCACCACTGCCAAGAGTGAGTTAAGTGCACTGCTCTCACTCCCCAATTTTGGTAAAATGACTGCTCTTTGGCTTTGATCTGGGACTTTTCTGGGTTGCTCCTGGCAGACCTCAAGAGTGACCCTTGGCTCTCCTGCAGGCTCACTATAAATGCAGAATGCCAGCTGCAGCTGCACAACTTCCCCATGGATGAGCACTCCTGCCCACTGATTTTCTCCAGCTGTGAGTACCAACTTGGGGTATAAATGCTGTGTAAAGGAATGTCTATTTTCTGTTGATTTATGGCAGATGGTCATGCATCATTGTGCATAGAAAAAAGGGATAATGGTTTTGGTATTAGACACATGGGTGTTTTAACTCTATTGTTTGGATGCATGTTACAGAATAGGTAGCTTTGAAAAAGCTGTGAGCAACTTGACCATTACTTATAATAATGAAAGAGTCAGAAATTGGTGAACAGTTGACTTACCAAAGACCCTTATGTTAATGAGCTGTGCATATTTGGAAGTATACAAAATTCATTTACAATATTTTTGGGTTTAATATCATCTTCAAGCAAGTTGTTTTGTTTTCTGAATAGAAAGATAAAAAATTTTATTTAAATATATTTATATTTGTCTTATTGCCGTATTGTAGGATATAATTTTTCAGTATTTTATTTTCTAATATTTTACATATGATTAATATTAGCTAACGAGTAATCAATCACAAATTCTTTAAGACAATATCTAATACATACAAGGATACATATAAAAGGAAATATCAAATTTATGTGTATTTATAAAATAACTTTTTAAGTAAAGCTCAATATGGAAATACATCTGTAGAATTCAGGATAGTTCCTTTTAAATGTATTGATTACAAGTAGCTAAGTATGACTCATAAGAATTTAATTAACTTTATTGGCTTTCTATAAAATTGCATATGGAGCTTGACAAACAAATGTGATGAAATCTCAGGCAGAGGTTTTGTGGCTTCCCTCACCAGACATTATAGTGAAAAGACAAAAATGAAATAAGAAATGAACACATTTTATAGTTCATTTTAGGTACAGAAAAAGGCAAGGTAGAAAAGCAAAATTTCATTGATCTCTTAGATTGGGTAAAAATATTCTTTTGTAGAGATTAGTTTAAATCCTAATTTAAAATAATATTTTCTCCCAAACCATTATATTTGTTGGTAACACAAATTTTTAATGCCCAGCAAGTAGGTGGCTAATATCTATGAATGTCTGGTAAACTTGCCTGTAGATTCATTTAGGCCTGCTGTTCTCTATTTATTTAATTACTTTAAAAGTTATAGAACCATTCAAATAGTCTATTTCTTTGTGAGTCAGTTTGGTATATATGTATACAATTTTCCTAATGATTTGTCCACTTCACTATTTATTAGTGTTCTCAGTAAACCCAATTTAGCTATGTAGATCCTTCCAATGCTCTGATATGCTATTAATTCATCTATAACTACTATAACTATAATTATTACTACTACATAACTTTAATGGTTGTTTCTTATTATTAGACATCCTATTTTTTGCTTTTTTCTAATTCTTTATGCAATTTGACAGCATCTCATTTCTTTACTAAATTTTTAATGTCATCTTCCACTTATTTAAATTTCCAAAACTTTCCAATATCTTTGTGGGAGCAATTTGCAGAATTTGTTGTTTTGTTTTACTTGGTTACATGGTAATTAATTTACTTTTCTGTTCAATAAATAATTTGTTCATTTGAGCTCATGTTTCTTGGATTCTTTTTCTGTGGGATTTCTTTGAGGCTTACATTTAAAACAGGTTTTTCTAAACAGGTTTTGCTCTGGCTCTGCCTGGGGTCTCTATAACTTTAAAGTTCAAGCCTGGATTCCTAGGCTACATAGTTGGTGTGAATTCTAGCTACATGTCTGTGATTTCAGGCTGTGATTTTATATTCTTAGAAAGACTTTTTTGCTTTTCTGTTGTTCCTAGAGCCAAATCAGGACAGGGAATCTACTTTTAGGGAGAGTTTCTCCTGAGTCCACAAGCTGAGGTTATCTCCTTTCCCTGTGGTAGCAACACAAGTGTCCATCAACAGATGCATGGATAAGCAAAAGTGGGAGAAAGGGTAAAAGATCATGATCCTACTATATACTGTCTATATGAGACACAATTTAGATTCAAAGACAAATTATTTGGAAGTGAAAGGATGAAATAAGATATAGAATGCAAATAGTGTCCAAAAGAGAGTTGGATTGGTTATATTAATATAAGACAAAATATATTAAAGAAAATTGTTATTAAAGACAAAGAAGGATGTTTATAATGATAAAATGTGTCAGCACATCAAGAAATTCACAGTAATAATAAACATGCATGCATCTAATAATAGAACATTAAAATACATAAAGCAAAAATTGACAGATCTGAAGGGAAAAACTGATGATTCAACAACAATAGGTACTTTAATAACTCACTTTAAAAAATGGATAGAAAAACTATAAATAGAAGGTCTATCAGGGAAACAGAAGACTTGAACAGTACTTCAAAGCAACCAGATCTAGTAGATATCTATAGAATAGTCCACTGAACAACAACAATACACATTGTTGTTAAGTGCACATGAGGCTTTCTGCAAGATAAGCCACGTATTAGGTAATGAAACAAATCAATAAATTTAGAATGATTGAATTAAGATTGCAGGATACAAGATCAATATACAAACAACATTTGCATTTCTATAAACTAGAAATTAAACCTTGAAAAGGAAAGTAAGAAAACAATTACATTTACAAAAGTATCAAAAAGAATATAATACTTAAGAATGAATTTAACAAAATAAATGCAAGACTTGTATGTTGAAAACTACAAAAATGTTGTTGAAAGAAAGGAAAGAAGATCTAAACAAATGGAAAGGCATTCTATGTTCATGAACAGAGACTTAATGTTTTTAAGGTGGTAACGCTTTCCAAAATAATCTATAGATTCAGTACAATACTTATCAAAACCCCAGCTGGCTCTTTTTCCCTGAAATTGACAAACTGATTCTAAAATTTATGGGGAAATTAAAGAAATCTAGAATAGCAGAACAATCTTGAAAGAAAAACAAATTGAGAGAGCTCACACTTCTGATTTCAAAACTTACTACTAAGCTACAATAACCAAGACAGTGTGGTGTGGTGCTGCTATAAAGATGGAAATACAGATATACTCAAATGCCCATCAATTGATGAACAGATAAAATTTGATATATAACAGAATATAACTTCACCTTAAGTAGATTGGGAAAAGAGACAAATCTCCCATGCAGAAGAATTCCAAATAATTTATATAGATATTCCACCCTCATGGAGGTGGAACACAACTCCTTACCCCTTAAGTCAAAGATGAGCATAGTAACTTCCTTCCAAGAAGTTTATAATGGAAAGGAATAAAATGTATCTTATAGTGGAGAAAACTAACAAACACTACTTCAGCCAGGTGATTAAGGTCAATATCAACAGTTGTAAATCATATCGATAGTATGTACCTTTATATGATGTGATGATAACAGCACTTTACCTCTGTGGTCTCCCTCCTAAAAACCCATAACCCCCTTTTAATCATAAGAAAAACACCAGACAAATCCTACTTCTACAAAAACCTGAACAGTAGTGTTCAGAACTGTCAATGCCACTGACAGAGCAAGGAATGTCTTTGAAACCATCATAGCCAATGTGGTATCTTGGATGGCATCCCAGGATAGAAAAAGAGCATTAGGTGCAAATGGATGAAATCTGAAAGAAGAAGACTGGACATGAGTTAACAATAATATATCAATATTGGCTCATTAATTGTGGCAAATGTACATATTAATGTAAGATATTAATAATAGGGGAAATTGGGTGTGGTATTGGGAACTCCCTGTAGTATCTTTGTAATTTTTTCCATAAATTTAAACCGATTTTAAATTTCAGCATAGGAAACAGTAGACAAAACCAAAAGACAACCTAGAGAACGGGAGAAGATATTTGCAAATGTCTTATCAGATAAAGGGCTAGTATCCAAAATCTATAAAAAAACTTATCAAACTCAACACCCCCCAAAAATCTTATCTTCAAAAAGATAGAAATATGAGTAATCATACCGAGCTGGTATTATAGGTCCAATTCCTAAATAAAATTGGTCCAAGTTGCTGATAAATTAATACTTTAAGGGCTTAAGTGAAATAATAAGGTGAAAAATGACAAAACAAGATCCCATGCCTCTTCCTTCACTTCAGCAAAACAAATTTCTGAATTATGGGAGATTTCTGGAGACCCTGAGTCAGAAGTACCAGCATAGAGATCTCAATGGTAAACAATCTTGTATAGCGGTTCTTACATATTTTGGGCTCACATATCACAATGAGAGTGAACAAACTTATGGTCCTTTATTCACACACTTAGATAATTTCACATGGTATTTTGCACCTCTCAGCTACATAATTTGTAGTCCAGAGTTTCAAAAGTCCTCATCTAGTCCATCTTGCTCATGTGTAGATGAAGAAACAGAAACAGATGCTGTCATTCTCCTAGGTTAAGGGATTAGAAATGGGATCCTCTGACTTCTGGAAAGTGCTTCTTCCATTGTATCAAACCAGTTACTATTGACTCTACCTCAAAAATGTCCCTGAACTTGTTCACTGCTAACTATTTCCACCTGTTGGGTTTTTTGCTCCCACTCTTATATTTCAAGTTCATTATATACATATATCCTGGCACTGGCTTTTTAAAATATGTATCTGTCTAAATCATTCCAGTACTTCTAACCATTCAAAATTCTTTCCCCTGGTGATGAGTATCAGACTTGAATGCTTTACCATAACCAACAAGATTCTTTCCTCTCTCTCTAACTTCATTTCTTTCCACTCTCTGTCTTGAAAGTGCATGCTTTACTATTCCTTTTATGGATGTTTATCTCCTTTTCACTCAAAATATAGCTCTATACAACACTAATCTATATCCTTTATATTTTCATTTTACCAAACTGTAAACTAAGGCATCCTCAATAGCTTGTGTATAGATCAATTTAAACACAAAGATTTAGTATCTATGGATTTTACTCATAGAATTTTAATTGCATGTTCCAAACCAAAAATAGTTTATTCTACAGGTTTTAGTTATATGATTTAATATTTCACCTGCAGAACAACACATATGAAAAGAATAAAATATAGTCATTGTGAGTAGAATGGAAGCCTCTAAAGAGGATCATAATCATCATGACAATAGGATCATCCTCCATATTCCTTTATGGTTACTTGATGAGGAGTGATGTTTGCTAGCTCTTCTAGCACTCCATGAGCCCCTCCTTCAGGAGAGTAGCTATGTGCTTGGTGAGAAATGGCATCTGGTGGCTAATGTCAGTTGTGCTTCACTTTACTCAATTTCATGAGAAGTTTCTGTGAAGGAATGAGGTTACACTAACCTGTTGTGTTTTTCTTAGGAATTTGATTATCTACTCAGTAACAGTACCTCACATGTACCAAAATAAACTTCAAGTCCACCCCTCCATTTTCTGTGATATGTTCAGCTTCCTTCTGATGTTGAGATCTGATACTTCTTCCATATCTCTTTTAATATCTGAAACTGTTATTCTATCATATTAAGAGGGATATTGCTTTCTATTCCTGATCTATGGATTATTTTTAAATTGTTCTTATAAAGATAAATTGAAAATATATATTAGGACCTACAGAAATAGTTATCTTTGATCATCCTTCAATATTATTTTCCCCATTGCAAAAATTTCTGTTTCTATTTTTCCTTATCTAGTGCTCCTAACTCTAAGAAACTTGTATTCTATATGAATGCCAAGATTTACTCTTAGCCCTTCTTGGCTCTGCACCATCCTCTCCTATACCATAGGGTAGGGGTTGCAAATGCAATGAACAACAACAACAACAACAAAACAAAAACAAAAAAACTGAGCCACATCAAGAATTTCAGTGAATGACTCTGGTTACCATATATACTTTTTTTTTTCCTTATAAGTATACAGCAAGAAGTATGACTACATGCTTGACTAGTAAAAAGCAGCCAACCTTTAATTTCAGGCTCCAGCGTTCAACAGGTCATAGTGGAGATTATGGCAAAGTACATAAATTGCCTGTGAGAAAACCACTTTCAATGTTGGCCAGATCTTACTTTGATGGAACATAGGAAAGATTTTGCCAGGTATTTTTATTCCTCAGTGAGCCCCCAGAGAAAAGCAGTCAATCACTCCCGTCTCCCTGGTCTCTGGCCACACTCTGTACTCACCTGGCCTGTGACCGAGCGTTTCTATCTCTGGCACCTGACCCCGTGTGGAGTCTCCAAACCCAGCAGATCCCTGCGGTGCACTCCCACACTGCTCCTCCCAGGGAAGGAAGGGGAGTCTCCCCGGATCTGCCACTTGTTGGTTCCCTGCTGGAGGAGCAGTGGCCCGACTGTGCTGCGGATCACGGTTTATGGCAACTCTGAGCTGAGAGCCTTGGCTCCATCTCTGCAGCAGGATTCCCCACTCCGATACCTGGGAGCTCTTCCGCACTCAGGCACCCGCAGTCTTTCTGTGACCCTGAGGGTCCTGAGACCACACTGTCCTAGCGAGGGTTCCACCCCTCGCTTAGCCACTGGAGCGACGTCCCTCAGTGGAGCCGACTTCTAAAAGTTCCAATTTTGTGCTCCACTGCTCTATCACTTGCCAGAAGTGGCCGATGGATGCCCCCTCCCCTGCCATCTATCCTCCCAAATATTGCCTCGGATTCACTTCTCCGCACATCCTACCTTCCAGAAAGTGGTCGCTTTTCTGTTCAGAGAGTTGCTGCTATTCTTTTCTTCGATCTCCTGTTGAGTTCATAGGGGCCTGTTGCCGTGGTTCCCAAATGTCTTTGCCAGAGGTGGAATTGCCCCACCTTGCCCGTCTGGGCTAAATAATCTGTATAATGGTTTGATCCCTATCCAGCTGAATTCCTGAGACCAGATGAAATCCAGGTTTCCTACTCCTCTGCCATCTTCTGCCACTTTTATTTTTGAAATCACTTTATTGAGGTATGATTGACATGTAAAAAGCTGTAAATATTTAATGTGTACAACTCAGTAAGTTTGGGGGTAAATATGTACCCCTGAAATCATCATCAAATATATCCATCATATCTCAAAGTTTCCTCCAGCTCCTATTATTATTTTTTATTATTTTATTATTATTATATTTTTATTATTACATTATTATAATTTTTTAGTTTTTGATAACCACACTTAACATAAGATCTACCCTCTTAACATTTTATTTACATAGTAAAGTATTGTTAGCTATAGGCGCCATGCTATAGAGTGGATCGCCAGAATTTATTTATCTTGAATACCTGAAACTTTGTGCCCTTTGACCATTACCTCCCTATTACCTCATCCTTCCAGCCCCTGGAAGCCATCTTTCTACTCTCTGCTAACTGTTTGACTATGTTAGGTTCCACACATAAGTGAGATCATGCACTCTTTGTCTTTCTGTGTCTGGTTTATTTCATTTAGGATAATGACCTCAAGATCCATCCATGTTATTGTAAATGGCAGGATTTTTTGCTTTTTTAAGAGTGAATAACATTCCATTGTGTGTGTGTGTGTGTCTATGTGTATATATATGTATATATCACAACTACTTTATTTATCCACTGATGGACACTTAAGTTGTTTCCATGTCTTAGCTGTTATGAATGTTAAAATGAACACGGGTATGCAGATCTCTTTGAGATCCTGACTTCATTTCCTTTGAATACATGCCCAAAAGTGGAATTGATGGATTGTAAGGTAGTTTTATTTTTAATTTTCTGAGAAACATCCATACTGTTTTCCATAGCAGTAGAACTGGTTGGCATTCCCACCAATAGGACACAGGGTTCCCTTTACTCCACATCCTAGCCTAATACTGTTATCTTTTTTATAATAGCCATTCTGATAGGTGTGAGGTGTCATATCATTGTCGTTTTGATTTGTATTTCCCTGATCATTAGTGGTATTGAACATTTTTCTTGTACCTGTTGGCCATCTGTACATCTTCTTTGAAAAAATATCTATTCAGGTCCTTTGACCATTATTTAATCGCTTTATTTTTTCCCCTACTGAGTTGTGTGAGTTCTTTATATGTTTTGGATATTAACCTCTTATCAGATATATGGTTTCCTAATATTTTCTCCCATTTTGGAGATTGCCTTCCATTTTGTTGATTGTTTCATTTGCTTTACAGAAGCTCTTTGTTTCATGTAGTCCCACTGTAGCAAACCCTGTCACAGTGGATCCCTGGAGGCATCTTGCCTCTTTCCCAAATGACTTACAGCAGGTGGAAGGAGGGAGGATGGTACAGTGGTAAGAAGGTCAAGGAGGTGCTAGAGAAGGTGACTTTTCAGTATCCTGCAGATCCTATCATATAACAGCAAGACCACTTCCCTTGACATCTAAAGGGTATGCAGCAAATGGTCTTGTAGGTGTGCCTGTATTCAAGGCTGGATCACATGGAGAAGAGTGTGATTTTTTACTTTTGCACAAGAATGTATACAGGGGCTGTCTGCACATTCCAAACACTGTGTGCCTGTAAAAAAGCAAAGTGGAAGCATCAGAGTTCTAGAGTGAAATAGGAGTGGGATCTCTTCCCACTTTCACCACTTCTCACTGTATAGGTGTTTTCATATTGTTTAACCCTTCTGAATATTAGTTTTTTCATCTATGAAATCAGAATAATAATACTTACCTCATCTGTCACTGAAGATTAAATTAAGTGACAGTGTGTTTACAATGGGAGCCACTGCCCAGGACTCCCCTAGAGGTCAGGAGGGAGTCATCTGATCCTCATTACTATGGAGAACCCTGTGGCAGCAGAGTACTGGGAGCAGAGTCTGTGAGGGAGGGGCCGAGGACATGATGCAAGGCTTTCTGGGCTGGAATCCCAGCTGCCACCTCACTCACTATAGAATATCAGGGAACTTCATTTACCTCTTTAAACCCCTTTATTTTTTTTATTATGTTTTTGTTTTAATACAGTGTTATATTAGTTTCAGGGGTACAATATAGTGATTCAACAATTCCATACATTACCTAGTGCTTATCAGGACAAGTGTACTCCTTAATCCCCATCACCTATTTCACCCATTCCTCCACCCACCTTCCCTCTGGTAACTATCAGTTTGTTTTCTATAGTTAAGAGTCTATTTCTTTGTTTCTCTCTCTCTTTTTTTTTTCCTTTGCTTGTTTGTTTTGTTTCTTAAATTCCACATATGAGTGAAATCATACGGTATTTGTCTTTCTCTGACTGATGTATTTTGCTTAGAATTTATACTCTCTAGCTCCATCCATGCCATTTCTAATG
Source organism: Mirounga leonina (assembly GCF_011800145.1). NCBI lineage: Eukaryota > Metazoa > Chordata > Mammalia > Carnivora > Phocidae > Mirounga > Mirounga leonina. The sequence goes on along the minus strand of NW_023270464.1, from coordinate 1,975,524 downwards.
GTAAGATTTTATATGCTACCCAAAGCAATCTACAGATTTAATGAAATCTCTATCAAAATTCCAATAGCATTTTTTACAGAACTGGAACAAACAATCTTAAAATTTGTGTGGAACCACAAAAGACCCTGAATAGCCAAAGCAATCTTGAAAAAGAAAAATAGAACTGGAGGCATCACAATCCCAGATATCAAGATATACTACAAAGTGGTGGTAATCAAAACAGTATGGTAATGGCACAAATAGATCAATAGATCAGAATAGAAAACCCAGAAAGAAACCCATAATTTTATGGTCAATTAATCTTCAACAGAGGAGGAAAGAATATGCAATGGGAAAAAGACAGTACCTTCAATTAATGGTGTTGGGAAAACTGGTCAGCTACAATACAAAAGAATGAAATGGGACAACTTTCTTACACCATACACAAAAATAAATTCAAAATGGATTAAAGACCTAAGTGTGAGACCTGAAACCATAAAAATCCTAGATGAGAACACAATCAATAATTTCTCTGATTAGCAGTAGTAACATCTCTCTAAATCTCTTTAAACCTCCCTCCTCCCATCTGTAAGGTGAGAATAGCAGCAGGTTACTAAATGATGGAAAGGGACTAGAGGCACTCTGTTTAGAGATTTCTAGTTGTTTTAGTCAAGGATGTCAACATCAATGGGATTAGGGTGGCAGGAACAAGTGTGAGAGATGTTTGCACATTTTCCCTCTTTCTGTTGGATTTCCCAATGATGCACAACTATAGTAGACACACTCTGCACAGGAAAGGCTTTCTAGGGAAAAGAAAAAAGCCAAACCCTCAGTAGTTATTAGCATTTCCTACTGGGCTTGACTTCTCCTAGTCAAAAGAATCTGCCCAACAATGCACACATTTCTGTATAGGATTGTCTGAAGACACCAAGCTCTGTGACTGTGTTAAAAATGAAGCCAGCAATGTGATAGCCAGTCCCCTTTCCCTAGACCATATCAATGGCATGCTCACTGGACTGGGTCTTGTCAGTGAGGTGTAATTTAAGGTTTAAGAAAATCAAGGTTTCAATCTGAGAATACAAAGAAAGTACATTTTTGGCAGCTGATGGGAAGTCGTATCAGTGTCAGTACTAGTCCAGCTCTCTGTGTTCTGGTGGGGGTCAAAAGCACCCCCAGTGATTTATGGTACAACTTCATTGAACTACCATATCATGGGGAAAGCATCAGCAGGCTGACCATTCTGCCAACCAAGACCTCCACCCCCATCCTTGGCCATTACCTCCACATCAGTACCAATACCATAGACAGCTGATGTGAACACCATGGCGTCAAGAGCATGCAGCTATCCTGCCCAAGTACCCAGCCATAGCACAAACTGATTTGAAGGAGCCACTGAAAGTTGTTGGTGTTGCCAAGGTGCTTGATCCATCAAAGTAAATTCTGCAAAAATAACAAGATCAGAAAACCTTCATGTTTCTTACATCTTGCAAAAAGCAAAACTTGAAGTCAGCAAAGATGGAACCAAAACTTCAGCAGCAACAACTGGGAATCTAATCACAACATCATTACTTCCTTTGTTTATTGTAGACAGATATTTTTTTACCTTTCATCTAACATTATCCCACAAGCACTGTCTTACTCTTGGGGCAGACAAACAAACCCTGAAGAGTACACAAAAGAAACCAGGCAAAGCAGAGACTGCTTGGCTATGAAGAAAGGACTGCTTTCCTACATTTTTTATAGTTCTGTTACAAATTTTTGTACAGTATTTTCTTTTTTAAAACGAATTCTTAGGAACAGATACCCAAAGATATAAGCACTTCTGCTCTGGGATGTATGTTAGAGGGAAAACAGGGCAGGACAGCTGAAACACTGTAATGGAGAAATGAATGCCTTAAACTAATGAACAGTTACCTATGTCAACAATCCACTTGAGTATCTACCCTCCAGTTCAGGATTTTTGTTTTATTTTATTTCTATATTTGGCTTTCCAGAAGAAATTTAATCAGTGTGGTGGGGGCAGGAGAGACATTTAGTAGTTGTTTTCATTTTTTTAAATTTAATTTAATTTTATTGTTATCTTAGTCACCACACAATACATCATTAATTTGCCTTTAAAATTTTTCCCTTAACAAAGTCTTGGTAATAAGCATTATGTGAAGGAATAGAAATGGTGAAATCTCTATTCTCTTTGTGTGTTTTTGTTGTTTTATATAATGCATGTGTTCTCTAAAATAAAGTTTAAAAAACGTTTTTGAACTTTAAAAATAAAGTATGAGCCATGCTGAGTATCAGGGAAGCCCTGGCCTCTTCCTTGCTCAGACCTACACACAGGCTGGGGTAGAGGGGTTGTGGCTTAATATTAAGCACGGACCTCCATGCTGGAACATGGGAATCCTCAGTTTACCCCTAACACTTATGTAGGTGCACTTAGTATGTGCCAGACACTGTTCTGAGCACTTATGATCATCACCCCATTTGATCCTTACAGTGACCCTGGAGGCCCTGTGTTTCACAATGACTTTCACAGCTGTGGAAATCCAGCAAGAGCAATGAGGTCATCTACTACATCACCAGAGGTTTGAATCAAGTCCAATGGCTATTGAGTCTGTGGTCTTGATTATCACTATTATTTTTATTGTTATTGGTAGAGGACAGGTGGAGCAAAAACAGATACCCATGTCATAAGATATGAGAGGTATTTTGCTGCAGTGTGGCTTTATCCCAGTAAACCATTTAAGGCAAAAATAAACACACACACACACACACGAGTACTTTCTATCTTTGACACTTATGTCAACTTGTAACCACATTGGAGCTAGAAAAATTATTAGGGAAATGTCACTGCTGCTACAGTGATGTATGAAATGTCTGAGAATGTTGGCTGATTTTCAGGGTTTTAAGAGGCAATGCTCCATTCTCCCAAGGTAATTAATTTGGAAGAGGAGTAAATGCCAGTTAGTAAATCTCAGTGTCAATGTGTCTGGGTCCTGCCACTGCTGAGTTAGAGCAAAGGTGAATCCAGTTCTCCCTCTGGGCTGATGCCACACCCAGCACCAAGCAGTGGCCAGAGAGCAGTGACAGATCCTCTTTGGTGCATATGTTTCGTGTCAGTGTGCAGGGAAGCACATTTTGAACCCCATTCTCACCTGCCAATCCCCTTTTACAGATGAGAAAATGGAGTCTTACATAAATAGTAAAAATTCAGATTCAAGGTCATACAGCTTGTGCATGGTAGATAAAATCAACTCTTGCTTCCCCAAATCCAGGCTTTTCTCTACCAGACCAGCCTTTACCTGGGCAGTTATTAGTTAAATAGAACCAATGTCAAGGCAAATGACCCCTTGTAGGGCATTCTAGAAATGTATTCTCTATCTCTTCCATCCATACTCTGAACACTTCCTCCTCAGTGGATGATTGAAAGGCATGAACCTGCATGCAGGACATGACACAACTACTGCTTCCATTTCCCCAAACATTCCAGACAGAAAAAGAACTTGGAAATGTAAATCTCAGGGGATTCCTAGGGAAAGGATGAATTTTTCAAAGGAGAATCTGGCATATTCTTTATCAAAGCATTGTTGATGTCATTTGTAAAAGCTTGTTAAATGATAGATACTAGGAATTCTTGGAGCTTCTCCCCCCTCTGCTTTGCCTTGTTCCACTGAGTGAACCACGGTGGGGAGCCTGCCTCTAGATCCTGATTCAGGGGGTTCTGCCTGAATCAGGTGAGCCATAGATAGAAAGCAGCACTCTTCACTCACCTGCTTTTTCCCTGTGGCTGGGCTCTTAGGAAGCTTCGTAGTTTTCTACTCTGCTTAGGGGTTAAAGTGCATCTCAGCAAGGGTGTGTGTACAGTTCCAGGATTATTTGAGCCATGCCAAGGTGGGTGCACTTAGAGAGCAACAGAAAAACATGGTAAACTGTGACCACAGAACTACTACAAAAAATATTTTGAATTCCCTGCCTGTCTACTATAAAACTTGTCTTTTTCTCCTTTAAATTCTCCTGCCCTTTCAACTGTCCAAGGATAGTTTGCATGGTGCCAATAACTTATCTGACCTTCATAGATAAATATGAAAAAGGAAGGAGAAATGTGGACTGAGAGTTTGGCTTTTCCATTATTTTGGAAAAGCTGCTGTGCTTCATTTCACTTGTCCACTGATATACCTGTTTAAAGATTTTATTTACTTATTTATCTGACAGAGAGAGACACAGCGAGAGAGGGAACACAAGCAGGGGGAGTGGGAGAGGGGAGAAGCAGGCTTCCTGCTGAACAGGGAGCCTGACACAGGGCCTGTTCCCAGGACCCTGGGATCATGACCTGAGCCAAAGGTAGACACTTAACAACTGAGCCACCCAGGCACCCCAATATACTAAGAAGATCATAGAGTGCAGAAGACCCTGTGGTCTTCAGTTATGAACTGAAAGAATGGGAAAAGTGTTTTGTTGTCACCTTAACAACATGAAAAGATGAAAATAGGAAATCTGTAAACCAAGTAACTTTCCCTGCTGGACCAATGAAGCCAGAATGTAATTGGGAAGAAAGACTATCAGTTCATGTTGGTTATAAACTGCTCTTTCTGTACATTTAGTCATTACTAAAAAAAAAAAAAAAAAAAAAAATTGACCCTGTTGAGTTTTGGAGGTTAGGGATCATATTTTCTGTGAGCTACTAAATACCTTTTCACAGTAGGTGCTTAATAGATATTTATTCTGTGTAGGTAGCTGGCTAAGGTCAACTATTTATATTAGCAACTGAAGGTGATGCAGCCCATGTAATGCCTCATTTTGGGGAATACCATTGGTCTAAGTAGGTGGTGAGCTCATTAATGAGAACATATGTTGCTCTTATTAAAGAACATTGTCCATCAACAAATTCTAAAATCTCATCTCAAACAAGAGGACATGGGATATCTCTGTAATTTTGACTCAGTTTTGCTGTGAAGCTAAAACTGTTCCAAAAAATAAAATCTATTAAAACAAATGGACAAAAACCTAAGGCTGAGGGAGAGAATCCAAAGTAGAAACAAACTGGAAGAAGATCTTCTTCCAAGGATTTACACTGGCACCTGGTTGGAGCAGGTGTGGTGGCAGCTCACCAGATGGTGGAAAATTCTCTGGGCTGACCTGGGCCAGAGCTGGTTTATCGTTGGCATGCAAGTAGGAAGCACCTGGTCAGAGTCCAAATGGGTAAAAAACTTGGCTGGTATTTGCAACCAGGAAACAATCCTGTGGGTATAGGTGACCAAGACTAATTGGAAGGCTCAGAGAAGAAGTCAAGGCTTCAGAACCTGCTAAATGGCTGTGTGATGTGAGGCCTGAGGTATGTGGTGTCTGTCAGATGTTTCTTGACACACTGATGGGGTGCAGATAGACCCAGGCATATGGATGGATTCATGGAGGAGGACAAGGCATCAGGAACTGGTCACTGAATGGTTAGCACAAAAGCTGGGTTGTACAGTGTCTCTACTGAGAGGACTGCATTGAGGTGGTAAGCAGGCCAGAACTGCGGCTGCAAATTCACAAAGGGACTGCATGCTCTGAGTGTACACTGTATAGCAGAAGGAAGAAAAAGCCGAGAAGCACACCCAAACTAGGAAAAGAAGTCCCACCCTTTTTATTTATTATTATTATGTTATATTAATTACCATACATTACATCATTAGTTTTTGATGTAGTGTTCCATGATTCATTGTTTGCATATAACACCCAGTGCTTCATGCAGATCATGCCCTCCTTAATACCCCTCACCAGGCCAACCCATCCCCTCACCCCCCTCCCCTCTAGAACCCTCAGTTTGTTTTTCAGAGTCCATAGTCTCTCATGGTTCATCTCCTCCACTCTGATTCCTCCCCCCATTCTTCCCCTCCTGTTATCTTCTTTATTTTTTTTAACATATAATGTATTCTTTGTTTCAGAGGTACAGGTCTGTGATTCAACAGTCTTACACAATTCACAATACAGCACTCACCATAGCACATACCCTCCCCAATGTTTATCACCCAGTGGAAAGAGCCAAGATGTCCATTGACAGATGAATGGATAAAGAAGATGTGGTATATATATATACAATGGAATATTATGCAGAACCATCCTTTTTTCAGTTTCTTTCCTATGCCTTCTATTTACAACACTTAACACTGTACCAGCTGTAAAGGAGAATTGTTGACAGGAGTCCGTGTCTGTCATCACAGAGCAGGTAGTAAAGGGTAAGTTTACAGCTGAAAAGTAATACATTTATAACTGCAAATAACTATCAAATACATATTATTTTAAGTATATCTTGAATTTGTGTATTAATTTCCTTTCCTCTATATTGTGATTCTTTAACTTTCACTAATACTCAGATTTAAAATCTGTTCTCTACTGATTCAACTAAATGACCTACCAAAACAGGAAATCTGAACCATTCTTCTTCTTTAAAAATTTTCAAAAATTACTCATTCATAAGTAAACTTCAAATTTATTTATCAAGAAAGAAAGAAGAAAGAAAGGAAGAAAAAGAAAAAGAAAGAAAGAAAGAAAGAAAGAAAGAAAGAAAGAAAGAAAGAAGAAAGGAAGGAAGGAAGGAAAGAAAGAAAGAAAAAGAAAGAAAGAAAGAAAGAAAGAAAGAAAGAAAGAAAGAAAGAAAGAAAGAAAGAAAGAAAGAAAGAAAGAGAAAAGAAAGAAAGAAAGAAAGAAAGGAAGGAAGGAAGGAAGGAAGGAAGGAAGGAAGGGAAAAAAGGAGAGAGAGACAGAGAGGGAGAGAGAGAGCTGACAGTCAAAAAGCAGTCGTCATCAATTTTCATTATTTGGGAATAGAGCCAAAACAATCCTATTATTCTTTATGTGAGCATGAACAGAGGACTTGGGTAAAGTTTAAATACCAGGTGAACTACATTCTATACCTTTAGACACATTTCCTTTCTTTGGATGACCAAGAAGTGGAGAAAATCAGATAACTCTATACATTTTCATGTTTTATTGCAGCCAGACAGAGGTTGTAGAATTTAAGATGATGCACATCTTTGAGCTTGAATAAAAAGGAAAATAGTTATGGTGAAACTTTGTTTCAGGGTTCTATAAATATGTTTGACACATAGCTTATATTGAGTGGTGTATTTCTTGAGAACTTAGAGTGTTCTGGGATCTCAGGTCATCATCTTATGAAGTATGTGATCTGTACTGAGAGGACCAGGAGGGAGGAACATCATGTCTGTTCTCAACTTGTTAGGCTTATTCTTTTTTTAAGCTTTTATTTAAATTCCTGTTAGTTAACATACAGTGTAATATTAGTTTCAGACGTACAATATAGTGATTCAACACTTCCATACAGCACCCAGTGCTCATCACAAGTGCATTCCTTAATCCTCATCACTAATTTAACTCATCCCTCACCTACCGTCCCTCTACAGCTGAGAGTCTGTTTCTTGGTTTGCCTCTCTCTTACTTTTTAACCCCTTTGCTTATTTGTTTGTTTCTTTTTTTTTATTATTATGTTCAGTTAGCCACTGTATAGCACATCATTCATTTTTGATGTAGTGTTCAATGATTCATTAGTTGCATATAACACCCAGTGCTCATCACCACATGTGCTCTCCTTAATACCCATCACCCTGTTACCCCCTCTCCCCTCCCCTCTGAAATCCTGTTTGTTTCCCGGGGTCCATAGTCTCTCATGGTTTGTCTCCCTCTCTGATTTCTCCCCCTTCAGATTTCCCTCCCTTCCCCTATGGTCCTCCATGCTATTACTTATGTTCCACATATAAGTGAAACCATATGATAATTGTTTTTCTCTGCTGGACTTACTTCACTCCAGTTCCATCCATGTCGATGGAAATGGTGAATATTCATCCTTTCTGATGTATGGTATTCATCTTTCTCTGACTGACTTATTTCAGTTACCATAATACTCTCTAGCTCCATCCATATCATTGCAAATAGCAAAATTTGATTCTGTTTTATGGCTGAGTAATATTCCATTTTATATATATATCACATTTTCTTTATCCATTCATCAGTCAATGGACACTTAGACTGTTTCCATAATTTGGCTATTGTAAATAATGCTGTTATAAATATCGAGGTGCATGTATTCCTTTGAATTGGTATTTTAGTAAATACCTAGTAGTGCAATTGCTGGATCGTAGGGTAGTTCTATTTTTAACTCTTTGAGGAACCTCTATACTTCTTTCCACAGTGGCTGCACCAATTCTCATTCCCAACAACAGTGCAAGAGAGTTCCCCTTTCTCCACATCCTCCCAAACACCTGTTGTTTTCTCTCTTGTTGATTTTAGCCATTCTGATTCCTGTAAGGTGACATCTCATTGTACTTTTGATTTACATTTCCCTGATGATGAGTGATGTTGAACATCTTTCATGTGTCTGTTGGAAATCTGTGTCTTTTCTTTGGAAAAATGTCTATTCATGTCTTCTGTCCATTTTTAAATTTGAATCCTTGTTTTTTGGGTGTTGAGTTTTCGAAGTTCTTTATATATTTTGGATGCTAGTTATTGGATATGTCATTTGCAAATATCTTCTCCCATTCCATAGGTTGCCTTTTAGTTTTGTTGGTTGTTTCCTTTGCTGTGCAGAAGCCTTTTATTTTGATGCAGTCCCAATAGTTTATTTTTGCTTTTGTTTCCCTTGCCTCAGGACACACATCTAGAAAGAAGTTGCTATGGCCAATGTCAAATAGGTTACTGCCAGTGTTCTCCTCTAAGATTTTTATGGTTTTAGGTCTCGCATTCAGGTCTTTAATCCATTTTGAATTTATTTGTGTGTATGGTGTAAGAAAGTGGTCCAGTTTCATTCTTTTAAATGTAGCTGTTGGAGACAGTCTTTTTCCCTTTGGATATTCTTTCCTGTATTGTTAAAAATTAATTGACCATATAATTATGGGTTCATTTCTGGGTTTTCCTGTTTTTCTTTAAGATTTTTTTTTATTTATTTGAGGGAGAGAGAGAGAAAGAAAGAAAGGGAGAATGAGTGGGAGAAGGGACAGAGGGAGAGGGACAAGCACACCCTCCGTTGAGTTGGGAGCCTGACATGGGGCTTGATCACAGGACCCCAAGATCATGACCTGAGTTGAAGTCACATGCTTAACCCACTGAGCCACCCAGGACCCCAGTTTCTGTGTTTTCTACTCTGTTCTATTCATCTATGTCTAATTTTGTGCCAGTACCATGCTGTTTTGATTACTACAGCTTTGTAATATAACTTGAAGTCGAGAATTGTGATGCCTTTTGCTTTGCTTTTTCAAAATTGTTTTGACTATTCAAGGTCTTTTGTGATTCCATGCAAATTTTAGGATTGTTTGTTCCAGTTCTGTGAAAAATGCTGTTGGGATTTGGATAGGGATTTCATTGTAGATTGCTTTGGGTAGTATATAAAATTTGCTATTTCCAATGGCATGGATGGAGCTAGAGTATAATGCTAAGTGAAATATGTGAAAATGCTGTTGGTATGTAGGGATTGCATTAAATCCATAGATTGCTTCGGATAGTATAGACATTAATATCTGTTCTTTCAATGCATGAACATGGATTGTCTTTCTATTTCTTTAGGTCATCTTCAATGTCCTTCACAGTGTTTATAGTTTTCAGAAATTTAACCTCTTTGATTAGGTTTATTCCTAGGTATGTTATTGGTTTTGGTGCAATTGTAAATGGGACTGATTCCTTAATTTCTCTTTCTGCTGCTTCATTATTGGTGTATAAAAATTCTACAGATTTCCATACATTTTTTATCCTGCAACTTAACTGAATTCGTGTATCAGTTCTACCAGTTTTTTTGGTGGAGTCTGTCGGGTTTTCTATATATATATAGTATCATGTCATCTGCAAATAATGAAAATTTTGTTTCTGCCTTGCTGATTTGGATGCCTTTTCTTTCTTTTTGTTGTCTGATTGCTGTGGCTTACACTACTATATTGAATAAAATTGGTGAAAGGAGATACCCCTGTCTTGTTCCTGACCTTAGGGGGAAAATTCTCAGTTTTTCCCTATTAAGGATGATATTAGCTGTGGGTTTTTCATATATGGTCTTTATTATGTTGAGGTATGCTCCCTCTAAATCTACTTTCCTACTTTGTTGAGGGTTTTGATCATGAATGGATGCTGTACTTTGTCAAATGCTTTCTCTGCATCTGTTGAAATGATCATATGGTGTTTATCCTTACTTTTATTAATGCATCACATTGATTAGTTTGTGAATATTGAACCACGCTGGCAACCCAGGGATAAATCGCACTTGATCATGGTGAATGATTTTTTTAATGTATTGTTGGATTTGGTTTGCTAGTATTTTGTTGACGATTTTTGCATCTGTGTTCATCAGAGATATTGGCCAGTGGTTCCCTTATTTTCTGGTTTTGGTATCAGGGTAATTCTGACCTCATAGAATGAATTTAGGTTTTCCTTCCTTTTTTATTACTTGGGATAGTTTGAGAAGAATAGGTATTAACTCTTCTTTAAATGTTTGGTAGAATTCACCTAGAAGGCATCTGATCCTGGACTTTTGTTTGTTGGGAGTTTTTTTATTACTGATTCTATTTCTTTTCTGGTTATCAGTCTGCTCAACTTTTCTATTTCTTCCTGTTTTACTTTTGGTAATTTATATGTTTCTAGGAATTTTCCATTTCTTCCAGGTTGCCCAATGTGTTGGCATATAGTGTTTCATGGTATTCTTTTATGACTGTATTTCTGTGGTGTTTATTATTTCTCCTCCCTCATTTTTAATTTTATTTATTTGGGTCCTTTCTCTTCTCTTTTTGGTAAGTCTGGCTAGAGGTTTATAGATGTTATCATTTAAAAAAAAACACACAACTCCTGATTTCATTTCATTGTTTTGTTTTGTTTTTTGTTTCTATGTGATTTATTTCTACTCTACTCTTATGATTTCCTTCCTTCTGGTGGGTTTAGGCTTCATTTGCTGTTCTTTCTCTTGCTCCGTTAGGTGTAAGTTATGTTGTTAATTTGAAGTTTTTCTTGCTTCTTGAGGTAGACCTGTATTGCTATATACTTCCCTCTTAGGACAACTTTTTCTGCATCCTAAAGGTTTTGGATTGTTTTCATTTTCATTGTTTACATGTATTTTTAAAATTTGTTATTTGTTTTCCTGGTTGACCTATTCATTTTTTTTGGTAGCATGCTATTTAACCTCCATGTATTTGTGGTCTCTCCAGATTTTTTTCTTGTGGTTGACTTCATGTTTCACAGCGTTGTAGTAAAAAAAGATGTATGGATGGTATAACTTCAATCTTCTTGTATTTGTTAAGGCCTGTTTTGTGGCTTAATATATGATCTATTCTGAAGAATGTCCCATGTGTGCTAGAAAAGAATGTATATTCTGCTATTTTAGGATGGAATGTTCTGAATATATATATTAAGTCCATCTGGACCCAGTGTGTCATTCAAAGCCATTATGTCCTTGTTGATTTTCTGTTTAGATGATTTGTCCATTGATGTAAGTGGGATGTTAAAGTCCCTGACTATTATCATATTATTATTAATTAGTTTCTTTGTGTTTGTAATTAATTGTTTTATACATTTGGGTTGTCCCACATTGAGTGCATAAATATTTACAACTGTTACATCTTCTTATTGGATTGTCCCATTTATTATTATATACTGCTCTCTTTTTCTATTGTTATAGTCTTTGTTTTGAAGTCTAGTTTGTCTGATATGTTTTTCTACTCCAACTTTCTTTTGTCATCCATCTGCATGATAAATATTTTTCACATTTCATCACTTTCAATCTGCAGGTGTATTTAGGTCTAAAATGAGTCTCTTGTAGGCAGCATATAGATGGGTCTTTTTTTCGTCCATTCTGACACCCTATGTTTTTTTTGTTGTTGTTTTTGTTTTATTCTTATGTTAATCCCCATACATTACAACATTAGTTTTAGATGTAGTGTTCCATGATTCATTGTTTGTGCATAACACCCCGTGCTCCCTGCAGAATGTGCCCTCCTCAATACCCATCACCAGGCTAACCCATCCTCCCCCCTTCCCTCTAGAACCCTCAGTTTGTTTTTCAGAGTCCATCATCTCTCCTGGTTCGTCTACCCCTCTGATTTCCCCCGCTTCATTCTTCCCCTCCTGCTACCTTCTACTTCTTCTTTTTGTTTTTTTTCTTAACATATATTGCATTATTTGTTTCAGAGGTACAGATCTGAGATTCAACAGTCTTACACAATTCACAGCGCTCACCATAGCACATACCCTCCCCAATGTCTCTCACCCAGCCACCCCATCCCTCCCACCCCACCCCCCAATCCAGCAACCCTCAGTTTGTTTCCTGAGATTAAGAATTCCTCATATCAGTGAGATCATATGATACATGTCTTTTTCTGTTTGACATATTTTGCTCAACATAATACCCTCTAGTTCCATCCACGTCGTTGCAAATGGCAAGATCTCATTCCTTTTGATGGCTGCATAATATTCCATTGTGTGTGTGTGTGTGGGGGGGTATATATATATATCACAACTTCTTTATCCATTCATCTGCCGATGGACATTGGCTCTTTCCACAGTTTGGCTATTGTGGACATGGCTGCTATAAACATCGGGGTGCACATACCCTTTCAGATCCCTACTTTTGTATCTTGGGGGTAAATACCCAGTAGTGCAATTGCTGGATCAAATGGTAGCTCTATTTTCAACTTTCTGAGGAACCTCCATACAGTTTTCCAGAGTGGCTGCACCAGCTTGCATTCCCACCAACAGTGTAGGAGGGTTCCCCTTTCTCCGCATCCCCGCCAACATCTGTCGTTTCCTGACTTGTTAATTTTAGCCATTCTGCCTGAGGTGAGGTGGTATCTCATTTAGGTTGTGATTTGGATTTCCCTGATGCCGAGTGATATTGAGCACTTTTTCATGTGTCTGTTGGCCATTTGGATGTCTTCTTTGGAAAAATGTCTGTTCATGTCTTCTGCCCATTTCTTGATTGGATTCTTTGTTCTTTGGGTGTTGAGTTTGATGAGTTCTTTCTAGATTTTGGATACTAGCTCTTTCTCTGATATGTCATTTGCAAATATCTTCTCCCATTCTGTCGGTTGTCTTTTGGTTTTGTTGACTGTTTCCTTTGCTTTGCAAAAGCTTTTTATCTTGATGAAGTCCCAATAGTTCATTTTTGCCCTTGCTTCCCTTGCTTTTGGCGAAGTTTCTAGGAAGAAGTTGCTTCGGCTGAGGTCAACGAGGTTGCTCCCTGTGTTCTCCTTTAGGATTTTGATGGACTCCTGTCTCACATTGAGGTCTTTCAACCATTTGGAGTCTATTTTTGTGTGTGGTGTAAGGAAATGGTCCAGTTTCATTCTTCTGCATGTGGCTATCCAATTTTCCCAACACCATTTGTTGAAGAGACTGTCTTTGTTCCATTGGACATTCTTTCCTGCTTTGTCAAAGATGAGTTGACCATAGAGTGGAGGGTCCATTTCTGGGCTCTCTATTCTGTTCCATTGATCTATGTGTCTGTTTTTGTGCCAGTACCATGCTGTCTTGATGACGACAGCTTTGTAATAGAGCTGGAAGTCAGGAATTGTGATGCCGCCGGCTCTGCTTTTCTTTTTCAACATTCCTCTGGCTATGAGGGGTCTTTTCTGGTTCCATACACATTTTAGGATGATTTGTTCCATTTCTTTGAGAAAAGTGGATGGTATTTTGATGGTGATTGCATTGAATGTGTAGATTGCTCTAGGTAGCATTGACATCTTCATAATATTTGTTCTTCCAATCCATGAGCATGGAACGTTTTTCCATTTCTTGTGCCTTCCTCAATTTCTTTCATGAGTATTTTATAGTTTTCTGAGTACAGATCTTTGCCTCTTTGGTTAGATTTCTTCCTAGGTATCTTATGGTTTTGGGTGCAATTGTAAATGGGATCGACTCCTTAATTTCTCTTTCTTCTGTCTTGTTGTTGGTGTATAGGAATGCCACTGATTTCTGTGCATTGATTTTATATCCTGCCACTTTACTGAATTCCTGTATGAGTTCTAGAAGTTTTGGGGTGGAGTCTTTGGTGTTTTCCAAATAAAGTATCATATCATCTGCAAAGAGTGAGAGTTTTACTTCTTCTTTGCCAATCTGGATGCCTTTGATTTCTTTTTGTTGTCTGATTGCTGTGGCTAGGACTTCCAATACTATGTTGAATAGCAGTGGTGATAGTGGACATCCCTGCTGTGTTCCTGATCTTAGGGGGAAAGTTCTCAGTTTTTCCCCATTGAGAATGATATTCGCTGTAGGTTTTTCATAGGTGGCTTTTATGATATTGAGGTATGTACCCTCAATGCCTAAACTCTGAAGAGTTTTGATCAAGAAAGGATGCTGTACTTTGTCAAATGCTTTTTCTGCATCTATTGAGAGGATCATATGATTCTTGTTCTTTCTTTTGTTAATGTATTATATCACATTGATTGATTTGTGGATGTTAAACCAACCTTGCAGCACAGGGATAAATCCCACTTGGTCATGGTGAATAATCCTTTTAATGTACTGTTGGATCCTATTGGCTAGTATTTTGGTGAGAATTTTTGCATCCATGTTCATCAGGGATATTGGTCTGTAATTCTCCTTTTGGATGGGGTCTTTGTCTGGTTTTGGGATCAAGGTAATGCTGGCCTCATAAAATGAGTTTGGAAGATTTCCTTCCGTTTCTATTTTTTGGAACAGTTTCAGAAGAATAGGTATTAATTCTTCTTGAAATGTTTGGTAGAATTCCCCTGGGAAGCCATCTGGCCCTGGGCCTTTGTTTTTTGGGAGATTTTTGATGACTGCTTCAATTTCCTTAGTGGTTATAGGTCTGTTCAGGTTTTCTATTTCTTCCTGGTTCAGTTTTGGTAGTTGATCCATCTCTAGGAATGCCTCCATTTTGCAGGTTATCTAATTTGCTGGCATAGAGTTGCTCATAATATGTTCTTATAATTGTTTGTATTTCTTTGGTGTTGGTTGTGATCTCTCCTCTTTCATTCATGATTTTGTTGTTTTGGGTCATTTCTATTTTCTTTTTGATAAGTCTGGCCAGGGGTTTATCAATCTTGTTAATTCTTTCAAAGAACCAGCTCCTAGTTTCGTTGATCTGTTCTACTGCTCTTTTAGTTTCTATTTCATTGATTTCTGCTCTGATCTTTATGATTTCTCTTCTCCTGCTAGGTTTAGGCTTTATTTCCTGTTCTTTCTCCAGCTCCTTTAGGTGTAGGGTTAGGTTGTATACTTGAGACCTTTCCTGTTTCTTGAGAAAGGCTTGTATTGCTATATCCTTTCCTCTTAGGACTGCCTTTGCTGCATCCCAAAGATTTTGAATAGTTGTGTTTTCATTTTCATTGGTTTCCATGTATTCTTTTAATTCTTCTTTAATTTCCTGGTTGACCCATTCATTCTTCAGTAGGATGCTGTTTAGCCTCCATGTATTTGAGTTCTTTCCGACTTTCCTCTTGCGATTGAGTTCTAGTTTCAAAGCATTGTGGTCTGAAAATAGGCAGGGAATGATCCCAATCTTTTGGTACCGGTTGAGACCTGATTTATGACCTAGGATGTGATCTATTCTGGAGAATGTTCCATGGGCACTAGAGAAGAATGTGTTGCTTTGGGATGGAATGTTCTGAATACGTCTGTGAAGTCCATTTGGTCCAGTGTGTCATTTAAAGTCTTTATTTCCTTGTTGATCTTTTGGTTAGACGATCTGTCCATTTCAGTGAGGGGGGTGTTAAAGTCCCCCACTATTATTGTATTGTTGTTGATGTGTTTTTTTGCTTTTGTTATTAATTGCTTTATATAATTGGCTGCTCCCATGTTAGGGGCAGAGATATTTATAATTTTTAGATCTTCTTGTTGGTTAGACCCTTTAATTAGGATATAGTGTCCTTCCTCATCTCTTATTACAGTCTTTGGTTTAAAATCGAATTTGTCTGATATAAGGATTGCCACCCCAGCTTTCTTTTGGTGTCCATTAGCATGGTAAATGGTTTTCCACCCCCTCAATTTCAATCTGGTGGTGTCTTTGGGTCTAAAATGAGTCTCTTGCAGACAGCATATCGATGGGTCTTGTTTTTAATCCAGTCTGATAGCCTGTGTCTTTTGATTGGGGCATTTAGCCCATTTACATTCAGGGTAACTATGGAAAGATAGGAATTTAGTGCCATTGTATTACCTGTAAGGTGACTGTTACCGTATATTGTCTGTGTTCCTTTCTGGTCTATGTTGCTTTTAGGTCTCTCTTTGCTTACAGGACCCCTTTCAAGATTTCTTGTAGGGCTGGTTTTGTGTTTGCACATTCCTTTAGTTTTTGTTTGTCATGGAAGCTTTTTATCTCTCCTTCAATTTTCAATGACAGCCTAGCTGGATATAGTATTCTTGGCTGCATATTTTTCTCATTTAGTGCTCTGAATATATCCTGCAGTCCTTTCTGGCCTGCCAGGTCTCCTTGGATAGGTTTGTTGCCAATTGAATGTTTCTACCCTTGTAGGTTACATATCTCTTCTCCCGAGCTGCTTTCAGGATTTTCTCTTTGTCTATGAGACTCGTAAGTGTTACTATTAGATGTCAGGGTGTTGACCTATTTTTATTGATTTTGAGAGGGGTTCTCTGTGCTTCCTAGATTTTGATGCCTATTTCCTTCCCCAAATTAGGGAAGTTCTCTGCTATAATTTGCTCCATTATACCTTCTGCCCCTCTCTCTCTTTCTTCTTCTTCTGGGATCCCAATTATTCTAATGTTGTTTCATCTTATGGTATCACTTACCTCTCGAATTCTGCCCTCGTGATCCAGTAGTTGTTTATCTCTCTTTTTCTCAGCTTCTTTATTTTCCATCATTTCATCTCCTATATTACTGATTCTCTCTTCTGCCTCATTTATCCTAGCAGTTAGCACCCCCATTTTTGATTGCACCTCATTAATAGCCTTTTTGATTTGTACTTGGTTAGATTTTAGTTCTTTTACTTCTCCAGAAAGGGTTTCTCTAATAACTTCCATATTTTTTTCAAGCCCAGCTAGTATCTTTAAAGTCATGATTCTGAACTCTAGATCTGACATCGTACTAATGTCTGTATCGAGTAGGTCCTTGGCAGTCAGTACTAACTCTTGTTCTTTTTGTTGAGGTGATTTTTTCCGTCTTGTCATTTTGTGCAGAGGAGAATAGATTAATGAGAGAACAAAATGCTAGCAGAGTAACAATGTCCCCAGAAAAGATACTCTAAAGAAATCAGAAAAGACCTAAAGCAGTGGAAAAAGAAACGGAAAGAGAAAAATAGAAAAAGATAAAGATAAAGATAAAAACAAACAAAAACAAAGAAAACAAAACAAAACAACAACAACAAAAAACAGAATATGATCAAATATGATCAGGCTGGTATATAGATCAGTGCCACACACTAGATTTGGGGTGTATTTTGGTCTTTTAGAAGAAAGTGCCTCCCAAAATTTTAAAGAAAGAAAAACTTATATATGTACCAAAATAAGGGTTGATATGATGAAGGGATGGAATATGACTGTAAAGATGGAAATTATAAAAAATTTTGTAAACGGAATTGATAAGAAGTTGTTTGAAAAAAGAAAGAAGAGTATTTAAAAAAAGAAAAAAGAAAAAAAAAAGGGAGAGAATGTGGTCAGGCAGGGGAGTAGAAAAAACCATATACTAGAGATTTAGGGTATATTTTAATCTGTTAGAAGAAACTATCTCAAAATTTTAAAGAGAGAACAACTTATATATATATGCCAAAAATACGGGTAACTACTATGAAGGGATAGAATATGACTCTAAAAGTAAAAAATAAAAATGTTTTTTAAAAAAAGTGATTGATAAGATGTTGGTTGAAAAAGGGAAAAAGAAAAATTCAAAAAGAAAAAAAGACAGTTAAAAAAATTAACTTTGAAAGACTAAAGAATCATTGTAAAAAAGCCATGAATTCTATGTGCATTGTTCCCCTAGCGCTGGAGTTCTGCCGTTCTCATTGATCAGTAAACTTGGTCTTGGCTGGCTGATCTCGCTGATCTCCTGGGGAGGGTCCTGTTGCCGTGGTTTCCAAATGTCTTTGCTGGAGGCGGAATTGCCCCGCCCTTGCCCACTCCCGGCTAAGTAATCTGCTCGGGTTGCTCTCTGGTGCTTTTGTTCCCTGCGAGCTTTCCGTACAGCTTTGGAGGCGGAGAGTGAAAATGGCGACCTCCCAATCTCTGCTCCGGAGGAGCCGAGAACTCCGGGCCTTTCTCCTCAGTGAGCCCCAGAGAAAAACCGTCAGTCACTCCCGTCTCCCCAGTCTCCGGCTGCACTCCATGCTCACCCAGCCTGTGACCGCGCGTTTCTATCTCTGGCACCCGACCCTGGGTGGAGTCTCCAAACCCAACAGATCCCTGCGGTGCACTCCCGCGCGGCTCCTCCCAGGGGAGGAAGGTGAGTCCCCCCGGATCTACCGCTTGTTGGGTCCCTGCTGGGGGAGCAGGGGCCCGACTGTGCCGCGGATCACAGTTTATGGCCACCCTGAGCTGAGAGCCCACCCCTGGGCTCCGCCTCTGCAGCCGGTTTCCCTGCTCTGATACCTGGGAGCTCTGCCACACTCAGGCACCCCCGGTCTTTCTGTGACCCCGAGGGTCCTGAGACCACACTGTCCCAGAGGGTTCCACCCCCCGCTTAGCCACCAGAGTGACGTTCCTCAGCGGAGCAGACTTTTCAAAGTTCCGATTTTGTGTTCCGCGGCTCTATCACTTGCCAGAAGCGGCCGACGGAGGCCCCTCCCCCACCGTCTATCCTCCCGAATATCGCCTCAGATTCACTTCTCCACACGTCCTACCTTCCAGAAAGTGGTCGCTTTTCTGATGAGAGAGTTGTTGCTCTTCTTTTCTTTGATCTCCTGTTGAGTTTGTAGGTGTTCAGAATGGTTTGATCCCTATCCAGCTGAATTCCTGAGAGGAGACAAAATCCAGGTCTCCTACTCCTCTGCCATCTTGCTCCACCCCCCACCCTATGTCTTTTGATTGGAGAGTTTAGTCCATTTACATTCACAGTAATTATTATTAGATATGTATTTATTACCATTTCATAACCTGTTTTGTGGTTGTTTCTGTAGATTTTCTCTGATCCTTCCTTATCTTTCTTTCATATTTTGTTGATTTTCTTTAGTGATATATTTGGATTTCTTTCTCTTTTTTCTTTGCCTGTTTATTAATGGTTTTTGATATATGGTTACTATCAGGTTTGTATATAACCTCTTCTGCAAATAGCAGTCTATATTAAGTTGACGGTCTTTTAGGTTTGAACCTATTCTTTTCTCCTCCTCTTCTAATGTTTTAAGTATATGTTATTATATCTTATATGCTTTTTATGAATTCCTTGAATGATTTTTTACAGAAATATTCATTTTTACTGCTTTTGTGTTTCCTGCCTTTATACTGTCACTTTTGATCTTTCCTTTCCACCCAAAGTCCTATGTAATATTTCTTGCAGGGTTGATTTAATGGTCACGAACTCCTTTATTTATTTATTTTTGTCTGGGAAACTCTTTATCTCTCCTATTCTGAACAATAGCCTTGCTGGATCAAGTATTCTTGGGTGTAGATTTTCCCTATTCAGCACTTTGAGTATGTCCGGACACTACCTTCTGGATTTCTATGTTTCTGTTGAGAAATGTCCAGCTAGCCTTATGTGTTTTCCCTTGTAAGTTAAGGACTTATTTTTTCTTGCTGTTTTTAAGATTTTTTCTTTATCACTATATTTTGCAAATTTAATTACAATATGTTTTGGTGTTGCTTGTTTTTGCTGATTTTGATGGGAGTTTTCTGTGTCTCCTGGATCTGGATGTCTGTTTCCTTCCCCAGATTATGACATTTTCAAATTATTTCTTCAAATAAATTTTGTGCCCACTTTTTTTTCCCTCTCCTTATTCTGAGACACCTCTAATACTAATGTTATTCCGTTTGATGGTCACTGAGTATCCTAAGTTTATTCCATTTTGCATAATTCTTATTTCTATCTTTTGTTCAGCTTCATGGCTTTCCATTATTTTGTCTTCTAGGTCATTAATTCATTCCTCTGCTTCTTCTAGCCTGGTGGTCATTGCATCATGCATGTTTCTAGTTTTGTTTATTGTACTCTTTCATCTTTGATTCTTTTTTAACTCTTTTATCTCTGTGGCAAGGGTCTCACTGACGTCTTCCATTCTTTTCTCAAGTCTAGTGTGTTCCTTATGATTGTTGCTTTAACTTCTTTATCAGGCATGTTATTTATATCTGTTTGGCTTAGGTCTCTGACTGTGACCTTATCTTGTTCTTTCATTTGGGATAAATTCCTTTGTATTCTCATTTTGTCTAAGTCTCTGTCTTCTTCTCTGTGTCAGAAAAGCCAGTTTTATCTCCTCCTCCTGAAAGTAATGGCCTTATGAAGAAGAGGTCTTTGTAATGCCCAGGGCCTGGCACTTCAGGGAGTGCCTCCTGTGTGTGTTCTGTGCACTTTGCTGTTGTGTCTTGGCTATTTTGTCCTTCAGGCCAGTCATCTACAGAGGTTCTTCTTGCCTGATGTGGGCCGTGTTTGGTCCCTGGCTTGAATGTGGTGAGTTTTAACTGGGTGTGTTCTGGTCTGCTTGTGAAATGAGACCTGTCGCCACCTTCACTGGAACTGAACCCTGCAAAACTCTCTGGAGACATGGTGTGGGCAGAAGTTTATGCTTCTATTTTGGGAGAAAGTGCCCCCACAATGGGACTGAGGCAAGCATGACTGAGAAGGGCAGTTCCACCAGAGCACAAAGGGATGGGACTTAGTGTAAGCAAGTTAGTCAGCCAGTGTCCGGCTGTTCTGTTTCCTGAAGGTGGCTCTGTGTTTAATCTGAGGGGCAGGAAAGGAAATGGCACCAGCCAGCTACTTTGTTTCCTGAGAGGTGTCTCCATGAACACTTTCTGTCAGAGACACCTGAGAAGAGCAAATAATCTCCTCACTGTGTACCCTGGATGCTCTTGAGATCAGTGTTTCCACACTGTATGTCCCTGGATTGTTTGCCTGCTTTCTCTCCAAGAGCAGTGCAGTGTCCTCCAGACTCTCTCAGCCAAGCCTGCTGACCTTTAAAACTCCAGGCTTTAAGGTTGCAAGAACTGATGAAATTCAGTCTTTCTCATCTTCCAAGCCAATTGCTATGTAGAAACATTCTCCTCATGTGTTCCTCTGTGTGCCCTTCTCTCTCTTGCCCTTCTCTGCAACCAAGGCTCCCTCCCCTCCACAGCAGCTAGGAGTCCTTTTCTCCCTGAAGCCACATCTCCCCACTTCCTAACTTCTTTGATGTGGCTTCTTCTCTCCTTTTAGTTGTGTTTATTCTTTCAGTCTTCAGGTGGCTTTCTGGGGTATTTATGATGACTTGATAGTTATCTAGTTGTATTCATGGGATGAGGTAAGCCTAGGGTCCTCCTACTCTGCTGCCATCTTCCTCCCAACTTGTTAAGCTTATTCTGACATAACACATATTCTCATGCTTGCATGCTTGGAATAAAAGAAACATTGGGTCATACTCTGTTTTAGGTGAGGGATTTCCTTATTAGTCTTAATACCTCAGCAATGTGAAGTGATGAATGTTTTGTTGTTGTTGTTGTTTGTTTTATTATAGATCTGATGCAGACTATGAATGTCAATATAAATATGCTTTGCTATTTAATATGTATCTTTCAGAGCTCATTCCATTACTAGTCTTTGTAAAGAATTTTCATTAAAGGAGTCCCATAGTGAAAAGTTAATATTGGACAGAAATGAATATTGGAAACATTCTCTTAATTTAGCTGAATTAAATCCTCTTAACTTTTGAAAGGCAATGTAATTTTTATGATGAAATTATTTTGATCATTATATCAAATCCTATAAACTGTTTAAAACATTTAAGACATTTTAAGCCACAGATTGGTGCTTTCTTTGATCATAAGTTTATGAACTAGTTGGAAAATTACTAATCGATAAAACAGTGTTTTTGATTTAGATTTGAGTCTTCTCTGCCATTTAATAGCTGTGTAAGTTTCTATATTTGCTGAGATAGGGATGTTGAAGTCTCTCAAGAAATTTATATACTTCTCTTTTCAGTTCTTTCAATTTTACCTCATGTAATTTGATGTTATCTTGTTAGGTACCTACATTTCTAGAATTGCTTTGTCTTCCTGTAGAATTAACACCTCTATCATTGTATAATGTAACTTTTTACCCCTTATTAACTTTCTTATTCTGATGTCAGCTTTGTCTGAAACTAAAAGAACTATTCTTTCTTCTGATTAATGTTAGTAAATCTTTCTCCATTCCTTTAAAATTAACCTGTCTGAGTCTTTCTGTTTAAAGTGGGTTTCCTATAGACAATATATGGCTCTCTTTTTTTTACTTCACTCTGACAATCTATTTTACTTGAGGTATTTAGGGCATTTTGATTTAAAATTATCATTAATATAACTGGATTAATATCTACTATGTTTATAATTGTTTTTGTTTCATTACCTTTGTTCTTTGATTCCCTTCTCCCTTTTTCTCACTTTTTTGGTTTTAATTGAGAATTTCATGTGATTTTATGTGATTCCATTTAATTTTTAGCATATAAATTATATTATTTTAAAAAATGATAGTTTCCTTAAAGTTTGCAATTTACATGCTGAACAACTGTAATTCTAATTTCAAATGATGGGATATTATTTCATGTGTGGTGCAGATTCCTGATTAGAGAATTTGCTTTTTTTTTTTTTTCTGTCCCTTGTGACATTATTTTTTATTTCACTTGTCCATATGCTATAATCACATAGTTACTATTTTAAACAGTTATATTTTAGGGCGCCTGGGTGGCCAGTTGGTTAAGCGACTGCCTTCGGCTCAGGTCATGATCCTGGAGTCCCGGGATCGAGTCCCACATCGGGCTCCTTGCTCAGCGAGGAGTCTGCTTCTCCCTCTGACCCTCCCCCCCTCATGCTCTCTCTCTCTCTCTCTCATTCTCTCTCTCTCAAATAAATATATAAAATCTTTAAAAAAAAAGAAAACAGTTATATTTTTCATCAATTAAAAGTTACTAAAAGATTTTATTTTCTCTTTATTTTTTCCCTAATACTCCTTTATTTAGGTAGATCTGAATTTCTGACATCATTTCTCTTCTGTCTGATTAACATACTTCAACATTTTTTGAAGGGCAAGTCTGTTGTTGACAAATTTTCTTAGTTTGTGTTTGTATGACAAAGTTTTTTTCCTTCACTTTTGAAGGATAATTTATCTGGATATTAAATTCTAAGTTAGTGTTTTATTCTTTCTTTCAACATTACAAATATTGCACTCCAATCTCTTGCCTGCAGTTTTTTGGAAGACTTTATTATTAGGTTTCCAGCAAAATTAAGAGGAAGTTACAGAGATTTTCCATATACTCCCACCTCCCACACACACATACAGCCTCCCTTATTATCAATGTCCCCCACCAGAGTGGTACATTCATTATAATTTATGAGCCCACATTGACATGTCATTACCCAAAGTCCATAGTTTCCATTTGGGTTCATTCTTTGTGTTGTACATTCTGTGAGTTTCAAAAAGTGCATGATCACATATTCACATTACAGTGTCACAAAGAGTACTTTCACTGCCCTAAAACTCCTCTGTGCTCTGCCAGTTTATCCATGCACCCTGCACCCATCCCATGGCAACCACTGGTTTTTCTACTGTCTCCATAGTTTTGCCTTTTCCAGAATGTCATATAGTTGAAATCACAGGTTATGGTCTTTTCAGATTGGCTTTTTTCACTTAATAATGTGCATATAATGTTCTTCCATGTCTTTTTATGGCTTGATAACTCATTACTTTTTAGTGCTGATTAATATTTCATTGTTTGGATGTACCATAGTTTGTTTATCCATTAACCCACTGAAGAACATCTTGGTTGGTTCTGAACATCTTGGTTGGTTCCAAACATCCTTGTGGAGTTTTAGTGTGAACATAAGTTTTCAATTACTTTGGATAAATAACAAGCTGTGTGATTGCTGAATTATATGGTTGGAGGATGTTTAGTTTTGTAAGAAGCTGCCAAACTGTCTTCCAAAGTGTCTGTACCAGCATGGTTTCTGACATGTGCACTGGAGTTTTTGTCCTTGTTTCTCTAATGTTAGGATTTATTAGCCCTCTTACCACCTGCTACCATTCTCATGTTTTTTCCCCCAAATTTACTGTTTGTCTTTGGTTTTCTGCAGTTTGAATATGATATATCTAGGTGATGGGTTTTTGGTTGTTGTTGTAACATTTTTTAAAAATTGCTTCATGTTCTCTGATCTTCCTGGATGTGTGGTTTAGTGTCTGTCAATCTTGGAAAATTCTGAGCCCTTATTGTATTACTTTGTACATTTCTTCTCCTCCTCTCTTTCTCCTTTTAGTATTTTAAATCTCTTTTTTTAAAGATTTGATTTATTTATTCATCAGAGAGAGATACAGCACAAGCAGGGGAGCGGCAGGCAGAAGGAGAAGCAGCTCCCTGCTGAGCAAGGAGCCTGATGCAGGACTCAATCCCAGGATCCCGGGATTATGACCCAACCTGAAGGCAGATGCTTAACCAACTGACTGAGCTACCCTGGTGTCTTTCCTCCTTTTAGTATTTTAATAAAATATTTGTACATTATATAACTATATATATCTATATATTTTACATATATTATATATATTTAATAATGTATATGTATATATTTATTTTTTTAAGTAGGCTCCATGCCCAGTGTGGAGCCCAACCCAGGGCTTTAACTCATGACTCTGAGATCCAGACCTGAACTGATATCAAGAGTCAGATGCTTGACCAACTGAGCCACCCAGGCACCCCATTAATTATGTATATATTAAACCTTTTGTAATTGCCCTACAGTTCTTAGATGTTATGGCCCCCCTTTTTCTCCCCCTTACTTTCCATTTGTTGTGGAAGTTTCCATTGACCTATCTTCATTATTTCCTTGATTGTGTCAAATCTACTGATGAACTCATGAAGATAGTCTTCATTTCTGTTATAGTGTCTTTGGCTTAAAATATTTCCTTTTTTAAAAAAGATTTTAAAGATTTATTTATTTATTTTAGAGAGAGAGCATGCATCTCTCTTCAAACAGACTCCCCACTGAGTGCAGAGCCCGAGGTCATGGGACTTGATCCCACAACCCATGAAATCATGACCTGAGCTGAAACCAAGAGTCAGACACTCAACTGAGCACCCAGGCACCCCTATAACATTTCCTTTTAATTTTTCTTAGTGTTTTCAGCTTTCTGCTTATATAACTCAATGGTTCTCCATTTTTTCTATTAGAACCTTTAACATATTAATCTTAGTTAATTTAAAGTTCTTATCTGATTATTCCACATCTGTGTCATCTGTGAGTATAGTTCTATTGATGGCTTTGTCTCTCCAGAGTTTTTGTTGCCTTTTGGCCTGCCTTCTAATTTTTTTTGAAAGCCAGGCAAATTGTATTGATTACTAAATACCAGGAAATAGGCCTTTAATGTGAGAATTTACATTAATCTGGTGAGGAGCTGGGCTGTGTGTCACATTTGGTGGAGCTGTAAGTGCCAAAGGCTAAAAATCCCTCCAGTGTCCTTATTGAGTGATTTATGCTTGCCAGTTGCACCTCCTCATAGAGAGTCTGCATTTTGAAACTCTCTCATCTTGAATCCATTGTTCTTACACTGGAGCCCTGTTGGTTTATAGTGAGGTATTGGGGTGGGGGAGCTCTAATTTTATAATTGCATCTCAGCCTTTAAGTAAGCCTGGGTTTCTGGCTATGACTTTCACAAGTGTTTCTCCAGTGGTATAAGATGTTTTCTTCCTTACCCTATTCACCTCCCTGGCTACAGTATCCCTATCTGATATTCTTGAAGCCCTAGTTCCTGTTGACTGTGCCTCACCACCTTAGGTGAGATAGGAAGGCCAGAGGGCCTGAAGTGCTAGGAATGCCTTTCTCCATCTGAGGTAAGTTTCTGGTAAAGACTTTTCCCCTCCAGTAGGTCTCTTTTATATAGTGAAGGCTCCAGATGTATTTTATAATGATTAATCTTCTCTTCCCAGAGAAAAGAAGAGATCTTTCTTGGATCTTCACTTTGAGAACCTTATGGGGTTCCTGGAGGTTAAGTCCATGAAAATGTTGGGGGACCCCTGAAGTTGTTGCCCCAAGAAGTTTTTTGGTTTCATTCTTGTTCACACTGAGCCTCCAACAACTATCAGAATTATTATGTGAGTGTTCCTGCCAGCTTATTGCTTCAATGGTTTCTCCAGATAAATAGACCTTTGCTCTGACTCCATGTTCACATGTCTCTCCATATTTCTGAGTGATGATTTGCTTTGTGACCTCAGTTCTTGGATGGGTCTAAAAAAAGTCATTGACTTTCAGTTAGTCCAAGCTTTTCTCATTGTAAGGCCAGTTGTGACAACTTGCAAGCTCTTTTCAGCCTAGAGCAGAGTCCAGAAGTGTCTACGAATGCTATTTCAGTTACAGCTAATAGTTAAGAATCAGGAATTTTCAAAGAAAGATGTCTTTGAAAATGGAAACAAAAGATTACAGAGTTAAATAAGTGTCAGACACTCCTTTCATCAGTAAGAATTTACTGAGCATATACTGTTTAGACTGCTGTATTTATGTAATAATGAATTAATTAATTAAATTGACCCTTTAAAAGCCCCAGTGTGATACATACCATTGTTGTTTTCACTTTTTGGATGAGGACACTGAGGCCCAAGGTGCTCAAGTAACTTGCTTAAGTCCCAAGAGTCAAGATTCTAAAACAAGTCTGCAGATCTCATTCTCTTAACCACTGCGCTTTACCTCTCTCCAACTATTATGTGTAGATAATATACTAACACATAATAATGCAAATAGTAATAAGGAAAGTAAAATTTCCTCTGACATTTTAGGAGGCAGGAAATTACTCCTGTAATGGGAAATCAGGGAAGAATTGGCATTTCCAGTTATTAAAGTTAGGATTTAACAGACAGTTATGATGACGGGAGTTTTGAGGGGAAAGAAAATGGTGGACAAACCCAGAGATTCATAAACAGTGTGCAGTGCAAGAGAGAGAGAGAGAAGCCTAGAACAGAATGTCAGCCTGGGAGATCTCAAATGTTTCCTGACAACAACAAGAAAGAGCTTTTGAATTAAGAAATGACAAGATCACTTGCATGTTTGAAAAAGTTCAATGTGTAACAGGGAGAGCTGGAGAAATAAGAAACAGAGACAGACAAACCAGTTAGATACTTGTTAGACAGTTGTGTAGTGAGAGTGGAAAGGAGGAGAAAGGGCCAGAGGGGACAAAGACTAGTGAGTTGAGGATGTGCAGTTAAGGGAGAAAAAGAAATAAAAAATGACTCTAGTGTTTAAAGTTTCTGTGATTAGAGAATGATGAAATAGATTGCTAAAGAGCAAATAATATACATAAAATAACATTTAAAATGAAATTGGAGCCCTTAGGGGAGAACTCAAATACTCCTCTAGCTTTCTGGGTCGTTGTAATTAGTTGGGCTGGAACCTAAAATGAAGGGTGATCTTCTCAAGACCCAGAGACCAAAGAAAAATGATGTCTGCCGTAACTCTTAAGAGAGGGATTGTGTCATTTTTTTTCGGAAGAGACACACTTCTACTTAAGTTTAAAATCTAAAGAGAGTTTATTTAACTCAAATATAGGGGACAATAGAAATGGTGAAGGGTGGTGTCCTCAGCTTCCACTCTCACCAGAAAATCATCAACACTGTTGAGATCAAATGCCTTTTTGCAATCTTCCAGCATTTGGAACATGCTGACCAGACATTGGGTCTGCCTTTCTCTCCTTGCAAATGCCCCTGCTAAGGGAATTTCTTTATTGTTTGGCTGGAATAACAGAACCTTGCCTGCTTCTTGAGCCTTGTGTAAAGTTTTCCATAGTTCATAGTTTGTGAGGTTATTACCAAAGAAAATGGAGGGATGTTTAGAACTTGTGCTTTGGGGGAAACACATTTTAGAGGAATGGTTGCACTGCAATCTTTCTCCCAGAAACATGTTTTTTGGGCTCCCCATTGAGTTGCAGACCATGTTTTTTATTTTGCTCATACCTGACTGCATCCTTTACTGCCCTATTTTTTTTTTTTTTTTTTAGTGACAATAACAAAAACACTTCTTACCAGGACTTATTTTTGGCAACTTAAACAATAGCCAAAAGGTTACTGTGTTGGGTTGTGATTTTCCCCTGTGTATACACAATAAACTTTATTTGGAGAAATTACCACACTTGTCATACATTTCTTCCTTCCTAATCACTTTCCCAAACATCCTTTTAGACTTCAGGACTTCCCTCCATGTACATCAGAGACATTTAAAGGTTTCAAGCTTGACAGTGTCTTACAGATAATCTCATCCAAGACTTTCACTCCATTTATGAGGAGCCAGGGCCCAGAGAGCTTACCTATGCTTCTCACAGCACACAGCTGGTCCTGATAGATCCATGATGGGAAACAACATCTCCTGATTTCCGGTTCAGTGATCTTTTTATACTCAATTTTTGGACGAATTATAGGAGGAAAAATCCAACATCGATTCAACAACTTAAACTGTCTTTTTTAAAATAGATAAGCTATCAATACATAAAAATAGAAATATTTAATATAGATCGATATGAAGATACACAAGGGATGATTGCACAGATAAGAGAGGTTACCAATCGTTTGCCAAATGAATTGTAGAAATCCCATTGCTCCTTATGTTTGGAGAGTCAGGATGGAGCTGGATCAGAAATGGGAGACAAACTGGGATGACAGGCCTGCTGAGGGAGGAGAGCCCAACAAGGCCGACTCTGGAAGCCCTGGTGGGAGAGGAAAGGCATCCTAGACTTGGCAGACAAACAGGGTTAGCCTGTCATGAGTGCTGAGACAGAAGACGTGTGCTGTATGGCTTTTGGAGGTTACAGGGTTTCCACAGGAGACTGTTGGCCCACTGGACATTCCTTTGCAGCTAAAATACATCGGTCTAGATAGGCCAGGTAGTCTTTCTTGTGAGTGTTTTTTTGTTGTTGTTGTTGTTGTTTGTTTGTTTTGTTTTGTTTTGTTTTATTCTTTTAAGACTGCATGGCACATAGGGACTCTGCCAAACCCCTCCCTCAGCCATTTAATCTCCATCTCACTGTCACTCTTCACCTCATAACTCAGGGCAGATAGTGAGAGAAAGAGGACCAAGGGAGAGCACATTCAGCTCTCTACACTTCAAAGAGGTGTGTGGGGAGGAGATTTGTCAGCTTCTCTTTTTCATTTTCCTAAACTAGAAAAAATGACTCAGGAAATCCCACAAGACGAAAATCCAACGTGAACCAAGCAAGTTGGTAGCCTTCAAATTAAGAATAAAAAACATTGAGGGGCGCCTGGGTGGCTCAGTCGTTAAGCGTCTGCCTTCGGCTCAGGTCATGATCCCAGGGTCCTGGGATCGAGCCCCGCATCGGGCTCCCTGCTCCGCGGGAAGCCTGCTTCTCCCTCTCCCTCTCCCACTCCGCCTGCTTGTGTTCCCTCTCTCGCTGTGTCTCTCTCTGTCAAAATAAATAAATAAAATCTTAAAAAAAAAAAGAATAAAAAACATTGAAATATGGAATTCTAAGAATGAAAAAATGAGATATAGTGAACACATTTTGGGTCAGGGGCTGTCAGAGGTTATTCCTCACTGGCCTGTAAGGCAGGTGCTCACATCACCCCATGCTGCTGAGGGGGAAGGAGATTGTAGGAGCAACTTGCTTGAGGCCACAGGCCGCACATTAGGGTCAGGGTCGGACTCAGTCCTTAATCCCTATAGTTGAGCTTGAGAGTCAATGCTGAGCTATGTTCTCACTGCTTTCCCCATGGCCCACACTTGATACAGAAGCAGGGGGTGATGTAGTGGAAGTCATAGGGCCTGATAATTGGCCTGGGGATAGTGACAGTTAACTCACAGGATTGGGGGAATAAAATAAAGGAAACCACCTCTGTGACATGCCCAAGATGGAACCCAGCATGTGCTCATTTGGTAAAAAATTGATACCTTATTTTATTTGTATTATCTGTATTATTTAATTTTGCTATTGTTGACAAAGAAGCATTGAAAGGGGAAGGGTATTCTGGTAGTTGGGTGCCCATTATGCATTTCAAGTGTGACACCTACAAACCACCCCAAACATGTCCTTTTCTGTTCTTTTCTCTGCTCATTAAAGGAAAACCGTCTTTGCAGACTTTAGAGTTGTCCTGGACATCCCACTCTCCCTAACATGTAGTCACTGAATTCTCTGAGGGCCTATGTCCACTTTCGGTGTTTGTGTAGCTTCCTCCTGGCCCAGTGGCAGTTTCTCCATGTGCAGGCTGGTGGATGCCTCTTGCCACCACCAGGGCATTTATACATCATCTCATTAGAGCAGCCAGACTGGTCAGATATATCCTTGCAATTGCTTTCTACCTCACTCAGAATAAAGACCAAATCCTTACCACGTTCCCAAGGCTTCTTCACCTCACATACAGACACACTGTTGCTCCTCCAGGTGCTCAGCCACACGGGACACCTATGTTCTGCATTTGCCAGGTATGCCTGCCTGCAAATGCTGCATCAGCTTTTCTCTCAGACCAGAAGCCTCTTCTCATACACCTATGCATAATTTTCTTGCCCTTTTTCCAGGTCTTCGTGTAAAGTCCACCATATTCAAGAAGCCTTCTGAGATTTGTCTGTGTATAACAGTACCACACCCCACCCTTGGGTTCTGCTTTATTTTCTTTGAGACATCATGCACGTTCTTGTTCCTGTGTTTACTGCCTTTCCCACCCCAGTGAGTACCATGAGCACAGCAGTTGTCTCTGTTCTCTGTGGCACCTCTAGGCCCTGAGGGCAGTGCCTGGCACTGTAAGGGCTCACAGTGCTTTTGAAAGAAGGGAGGAAGAAAGGGTTGATGAGGTAGCTGGCCAATTCCAAAGTCAGATCACTTTGGTTCAAATCTAAGCTTGCACTTCAAATAAACTGGATGACCTTGGGCAATTACTGTATCTTTCTAAGCCTTGGTTTCATAGTCTGAGAAATTATGGTAATAATAGGAGGATGAAGTTAGATAACCCTTTGGAATGGTGAGTCTCACTCTTGGTGACAAGAAGACTGACAGCAGGTGCAAGCTATCATTTGTGCATTTATTCACCATGAGATTAAAGCAAGTCCCTGCCCACCTCCTTCTCAGAAGAGCAAGATGGAATTCAGTGCTGTGCCATCATCACCGTAACCTCAAATCTTTTCTAATTAACAAAAGTATATCCTTTTTCAGTTATTTCGACTACAATGCATGAATATGTCTTTGGCCATACCTCACTTTAAGACGGAAGCACAATGACAACTCCCAGCCCCGGCAGGGACTGTCTAAGGATGGGTGGTGCTGCCTGTGTGTGGATGGGAGCCTCGGAGACTCAGGACTTGCCAGAGGCCTGAGGAAGGGCAACAGCACTTAGCTGCACAGGGAAACATCAAGGGGAGGCTTTAAGAAATGCTAATATGCTTTCTCATATTTTGTGGCTTACAGTAGCAGTATGCTCCAGCCAGAGAAGCTACTGTAAGAATTTAATATTTGTTAGGTTTCACTTCAGAGTTCTGTTACATGGGAGACTGTTTCACATGTGTTTAAAGCTTGATTCAATTCCCACAGTCTTCATCTCTACTACAGTTTTATGGAAGACTCTCATTAACTAGATAAATGCTCCCAAAGTCAGTGGCTACACCTTGTATACTCAGCACCACATGTCTTGCACACAGCCTTGGGTGATGCACAACCCACATTAATGGGTTTTTGAATGGACTTTTGCTGTTCAGTAGTGTTAATACCCAGGACTTGTATATCATGTGAATTCTTGTTTCAATCAAAACACTTTTAAGAAGGAAAGAGCACTGTCAATAATTCTGGGATGGCAACAGGACCAAACTGTGCTGTGCCAGAAAAGCTCAGGGTGTTCAGGGTTTCACTTCAGCAGGAAAAGGTTTGTCTCCGCTGGCTTCCATCATGAGCTATAACATGTTTGCCTCCTAGTCTCTCTATGTCTCGAAATCTGCCACCAGATGGGAGCTGCTTAGTGGTCTCCAGCCTTAAACCTGGTGGAGAGTCTGTCTCCTCGGTGTAAACAAACAGACCACGAGAATAGAGAGACTAAGAGTGTATGCCTGTACAATACAATAAAAACACAAATAGGCTAATTAAAGATGGGAGAGGATTTGAATAGGCTTTTCTCCAAAGAAGACATACAAATGGCCAATCAGTTCATGAAAAGATGCTCAATGACCCAAGTCATGAAGGAAATGCAAATCAAAACCACAATGAGGTGCTACCTCAACCCACTAAGATGGCTGTTAACACAAAGGCTTCATTGTAAGTCTTTGTGATGATACGGAGAAATTAGAACCCTTCATTGCTGGTGGAAATGTAAAATGATGCATCTGCTTTGGAAAACAGTTTGGCAGTTCCTCAAACAGTTAAACATAAAGTTACCATATGATTCATCATTTCCATTCCTAGGTATATAGCCAAAAGAAATGAAAATATACATTCACACTTATATAAAACTTGCTCATGAATGTTCATAGCAGCATTATCCATGATAAACAAAAAGTGGAAAAAATACAAATGTCCACCAACTGATGAATGGATAAAAAAGTTGTGATATATCCACACAATGGAATATTATTCAGCAATTAGAAGAAATTTGAAGTCCTGAGGTATGCCACAATATGGATTAGCATTGAAAACACTTTTTTAAATGAAAAAAAGCAGACACAAAAGGACCGATATTTGTAGGATTCCACTTATATAAAATATCTAGAATAGACAAATTTATAAAGACAAAAATTATATTAGTGGATGCCAGGGACTGGGGCTAGAGAAGAATAAGGAATAAGGGCTAAAAGGCATAGATTAGGCTTTCTTGTTGGAGTGAGGACATGTTCTGGAATCAGATATTGGTAATTAATGTATTGGTAACCAATGTGTGAATATACTAAAAACAACTGAATTGTCCACTTTTAAAGGGTGAACTTAATGGTATGTCATTTATAGCTAGATAAAGCTGCTATTAAAAAATAATATAGATTTATAAAGTGTATTTACCAAAATGAATTTTATAGTTATATAATAAATTCTATCTTACCCTTGATTTCCATGAAAATTAATTCAAATAAAAAAGTTTCTATCTAGGGAGTGGGGAGGATTTGATGGGGGATGTGATGGAGGCAAGAGATCTCAATGTACAGACAAAGCTGACTTCCCAGCAACTCTGATTTTTACCTTCCAGTCAGAGACTCCAGAAATAAATCTCCTAGCACTGTGCTTCATCATTAAGTTATTTATTCCTTTGATACTTATTGAGGACCCACTATGAGGCAGGATGTGAAAGGAGCTGCTAATGCCCCCTCTATTCCCCTTGTCTTCAAGCTTTCTTTGACTGCTACATATGGACTCATATTGCACAGAAAATTCATGTTGACAAAACTTACCACAATACACACAAGAAACCTTGGAAAAGTGCATGTTCATTCATTGAAGGATCCTAATTCTTAGACTTTATCTTAGGGAAATAAAGGATCATTGTAATGGAAAAATGTGTCCATCTCAGCATTTCTCAAATTAGTAAAGAGTTTAACCAATCCAAATATTAAATAATCTGAGATAAGTTAGATAGATCTCAGTGTGTCCTTACAAGAACAGGCTGCACACTTTGAATGTGGTGCTAAGGACTTGTATTCATGACATGGAAAGAATTTCCTAACATGTTGACTGATAAATGCAGTTAGATCACAGAGGAATCCTGTAACCCCATGGATTTATTTGATCTATACAGATAAGGGTAAAAGCAAATATAGTACAATGTTAACTGAAGAATCTACTGAAGATATGGGGTGTTCATTATAAAAGCCTTGCAGCATTTTTGTATATTTGAAATTTTTATAAACATTATAAAGAGAAATTAACTTCAAGAGTGGGGCATTTTTCAGTTTTGTTTTTGTTTTTGTTTTTA
Source organism: Mirounga leonina (assembly GCF_011800145.1). Taxonomy (NCBI): domain Eukaryota; kingdom Metazoa; phylum Chordata; class Mammalia; order Carnivora; family Phocidae; genus Mirounga; species Mirounga leonina. The sequence continues at coordinate 1,941,610 of NW_023270464.1, read as the reverse complement.
CTGGGATTCCACAGGGAGGTACTCCAATGCAGAAATTACCCTTGCAGTCTAAAGTCCTTCACTGTGATTAACTCCCATTCTCTCATTCTGTCTTCCCTAATACTGAGCAGAGACTAGCCCTTTATGTTCATTCTTCCTATTCTGCCTCTGAAACTATTCCTAGTGAATAACTTGAATTTATTAAAATACACTGAGTCTCAGTGAAATTTATATTAGCAGCCATGACTTTTAAATGTGTGAATTGACTTAGCATAAGATACAAAACTCCCAGTCCATGTGCCCACTAATACAGCAAAAATGCTCTCAGTATTATGTGAAACTCATAAAAATTATTGAAGGCCCAAAAAACTTTGATGTGTATTATCTCCATCAATATTTACTATATTAGAGATTAAAACTGATTCATTTTAATATATGTATTTATTAATTCATTTAAAAATAACAAAAAGCCTGCATAAGTAATGTACTTCTATAAAAACAACTATATTATCCAAAACAAAAGAATTTAGCAAGAACTTAGTGATATTATTTTACATTTTTATAAATCTCTATAGTATCTGGCTTAATGAAAGCCAGAAGATTTTCATATCTCCCTCTGCATTCAATATTTTGTGATATATAATTTTGATCGAAGAAAATCCAGCCTGAGACAGATTTGTAGTTAAAAAACGGATAAGTATTTTATTAGACCTTTCAGGTAATCATGGATATTCTTCTTTGATATCACATAAACTTCAACAAGGGGTAATTTCTTAGACTTTAATTGCAATGTGAAACCTGATACTGTATGATGAACTGTTCATACTGTTACATCGCAATCCATCGGTCTATCTTGTTATTTGAATATACCTTTTATCCATGCATGATTTCGCAACATTATGCACTGGTCTTTGAAAAAAATTGGTTCACAGAGTCATGCAGATCATCCAAATGTTGACACAATATCAGAAAGATCACACTTGTTAATGATCTCACCAATCTTATTAGAATAGTATTTGAGTATTGGGAAGCTATCAAACTCATGATGGTAAATACAAGTTTCCCAAAATTTTAATGTGTGCTTGAAATCTGAAATTTTAGTATTTTCCACAAAAACTTCCAATTATTTTCCTAGAAGAGACAGACTCCCTTCTTTCATTTTCAAGAAAATATCTACCAAACACCCAAATCTGAAAGTAACCATAGTTTGTCTGCTTGTTGTTTTTACAAATAGCATTCTATTTCATGAGAAAAACTGTGCCTTTTCGCACCTCGGATGTAAGGTTAGTTGCAGATGAATATTGTAGATTCATTCTAAATCCTTTCTGGGCACTACTCTATTGAAGACAGCATCCTTCCTAGCTTTAGGAAATTTTATTCCAATGCAAATTATACTGTGTTGAGACAGGAAAAGAAGTGTAGAGAGAAGGGCTGGTGGTTGGTAGCCAAGCAATCAGTAAATTCAGAGGTGAGAGAAGGGACACAGCCTCAGTGTACCTCCCCAGTGGGAAGCTGTGCCTGAGCTAACAGGTCTGCCTGAAGCCCTTTATTCTGTTCTCCCTTCAGGTTTCCAATGAGGTCCAAAAAAGAAAAACTGTCAGAGCACAGGACATGTGATAAATGAGGCACTGGATGAACACTGAAGAATGTAAAGAGGAAGTATTGCATGAAAAATAATTTATTCCCTACTCAAATGTACATATCAAGAGGCTACTATGGGGTGAAATGTACAGTCGAGAAGCAAGGATTTTTTGTTTTTCTTTTTCTCTTGAAGCACACAGAAAACACAGGAGACTCTGGTTACTGTGTGAGCTGGAAACCAGTTGGCTTGCACACCTCGAAGCTCCTTGAAGGGCTAGCCTCAGCTCCAGTTCACAGAGTTAAGCAATGCAGAGTGCCACTTTTTGGGGCATTTGGTCAGAAGGTCTGACTCCTACCCTGGCTGTACTTGGGGAGGGCGACCAGTCTCAGTTCAAGAGCCGCAGTGACACCCTCTGGTGGCTATGTGGCACTGCAGGCTTCTTTTATAGACACTGGAGCTTAGAGGGAAAGCAGTGGAGAAGCATTACTGGGCAGGTCAGCTTGGCCTCCCTCCTCCCATCCAGGATGTCCCGGAGCCCTCCTGGCCACATGCCAATTCCACTTCAGGATGGTGCCCAAAACATCATGAGCTGCACTCATTTGTTCAGTGGGGACAACTGTCTATTGTCTCTTTGGTCCTTCAGTTTCCTCAGTCAGAAGCTGTTTAAAGTGTTATGCAGTTACAATAAAATATATTGATTTTTACTGTTATACCTCCTTTTCAGCCTTTTTTTTGGCAATATGTTCAATTTTAATCAGATTTTAATGTTTTCCACAGTGGCCCATAATTAAAACTTAATTGAATGAGAGGTGATATATTCATTTAGTTATTTTATTTTATTTTTTAATCTTTTAAAGATTTATTTATTTATTTGAGAGACAGTGTGTGAGCTGGGGGAAGTGCAGTGGGAGAGGAAGAGGGAGAGAATCCCAAGCAGACTCCCCGCTGAGTGTGGAGCCAGGCTTGGGGCTTGATCCCATGACCCTGAGATCATGACCTGAGCCAAAATCAAGAGTTGGATGCTTAACTGACTGAGCCACCCAGGCGCCCCAGTTATTTTGTTTTTGTGAGTAATCAAATCAAATACAAAACAAAAGCTAGGATAAACAATGCAATTCTTCATGGGCCAGGATATTATAAACTCTGGTTTGAAGCTGAGGAAACAAACATTTGTGATCTATCCCCATGGTTAAAAGTATAATAAAATATAAAATGAAAGGGAAAGTATTTGTATAAGCATTCCTATCTAAATTTTTGTGACCTTTTCTATGAAGTCACTATAGGCAAATGACATGTTGCAATTTCTGAGGGTTTAATAGATAATTTCTGTTATTTCCATGCATGTTTATCTTAAACCTCCATCCAGATTTCCTTTCTTTAAGACAGATTTGAAGCAGAGGCTTATGTAAGCCAGGGAAGTCATGCCAAGATTATCTGAACATCTTTATAAAACCTTCAAGTTCTCTGATTTAGGTCTGATATAAATATTTTTATATGTGTCCTCCTTCTCTTCCTCCTCCTCCTCTTCCTCCTTCGTAAGCTTGTCTACTTTGTTCTTCAATTTACGACACAGTTTTTTGGTATAGACCACACACTGGGCTCTGTACTAGGGCCTGGGGACAGACGGAACCTGCTTCCCTGCCTCTAGGAATCAGGACCCAGAGCATTTCCAGACCATGATGCAGTGTCAAAGTGCTATGCAAGGGGAGCAAATACTTAAGGGCTCACCAGACACTTTTAACTTAACCAGAGGAGGTGGTACCCAGTATGACAACAGAAGCAGCTGCGGCAGGACAGGCATGACTATTCAGTGACCAGGAGGGTGGGAGAGGGGAAGAGACTTAGATCCAAACCTTGCTGATTTTCCTCAGGCAGACTCACTGGGAGCCCTGTCCTGCCTGGAGAGAGTGATTCAAAGAATGAGCAGAAGGGAGGGCTTGAGAAACGTGTCTAATGGGACATGATCTTGGCTTGTGTCAGAAAGCCCAAGTGAAAAAGAATTAGCATTCTCTTGTTCGGATGTTTAACTGCTCTGGACCCAGAGCCCTGTAAGTCAGTTGGAAAATATTTTACCTGGAAAGCATTTTCCTCAGAACATGTGCTGTTTCAATGAGAATGTACCAAAAGGAGATTTTATTAACATGAAACACCAGTGGTGAGTAATTCCTAATAGACAAACCATCATAGTCTAGGCATGTGACCTGAATAAGGACCTCGCAGTCTACCTGTCGGTGTGTTCAGTGGTAGGAAATGCTCCTCCTTGGGATGCCTGGGTGGCTCAGTTGGTTATAAGCGTCTGCCCAGGGTCCTGGGATCAAGTCCCACATTGGGCTCCTCCTTGCCCAGTGAGGACCTGCTTCTCCCTCTGCCTGCCTCTCCCTCTGCTTGTGCTCTCTCTCTCTGACAAATAAATAAAATCTTAAAAAAAAAAAAAAGGAAATGCTCCTCCTCCATGCTCACTGTTCCCCTGCAGTTACTACATAAGTCCTGCAAGCCCCTTTCTGCCAAACCAGACTCCCCTGCTGCAAAGATGACCCCTAAGAAATCCAAAGGTTGCCACTGTGATGCTAAACTGCCATCTGTTTCTGGGATGAGGAGCCCAAGTTTCTTTGGCTCCCAGAGAAATGTGTGGGATGCTCTTCATCTGTGTGAAATGGAACCCTTGATGCTTCCAGATGGTGCTGTGTGGCCATGAGTCAGGCAACTATGGAGTTGAGCTCATGCATTCAGGGCTGAGGTCCATTTCTTAGCAGTGTGATCTTGGGCAATTCATTCTGGGACTGACTTGAGGTCTTTGTCTCGGTAACTGGGAAAGAGAGATCATGAATAGCTTGTCTCAACAGTACCATGCAAGAGTGAAATCATCACTTATTTAAATGCCTAAGCATTGTGCCTGGCAATAAGCAAGCCCTCCGTACCTGTTGTCCATCATGACTGCAGGCTCCCCAAGGCTGAATGGAGGCACAGAAGAGCAGAGCCTTCTTCTCATTGACTAGGGCCCAGGGCTCTGAAGGAGTATATTCATGTGGCATGTTTAGCTAGTAGGTTCAGCAAAACACCTGGACTTGTGGTGTGAGCATGGCACTTGGGGCACTTCCACAGTGAACCTCACTTTCTCCTGGTTCAGCCCATTTCTGGATTTTGAGTGCTGAAGTCTGCTTATCTAAATGGTACCCCAGAGGTGGGAAAAGGCCAATGCAATGTCTTAGGTGGGATACTGAATTAACTTGTTTCTGGAATGATGCTAATGAACTAAGATTAAGGACTGGATCAGTGCTTTCTCTGAATATTATTCTATTCTGGAGGTAAGGGTGGAGAGAATAGCATTATTTTCATGGGTAAACTTCCATGAAATTTAATTGAAGCTGGTTTCACCCTCATGAACATCCCTGACAAAAGACAGGAGACCTCTCCTCTCACTGGAGAGCCCAGGGGAAATTCTTCCAAGATTGGGCCCAAGCACTCCAACCTTTAATGAGGGTGAGTGGTCAACAGACTGTGAATATAAGAGGGTAGGTGATTCTTCTGGGCTTATGTGTTCTAATATAGATGTCATTCACTTTTTGTTGCACTCCTGAATCTGGCCTTCATTTAGAGACATAAGAGAAGTGTATGTGTCAGGGACACCTGGGTGGCTCAGTTGGTTGACTCTTGGTTTCATCTCAGGTCATGATCTCAGGATCATGAGATTGAGCCCAGCATCAAGTCCCACATCAGAGGGGAGTCTGCTGGATAATCACTCTCTCTATCCCTCTGCCCCTCCCTCCCTCTCTCTCTCACTCTCTAAAATAAATAAATAAATAAACAAACAAACAAACAAACAAACAAACAAATCTATTTAAAAAAGGAAGAGTATGGGCCAATTAAGTCAAATTACAACAATTCCCATTCAATCTGTAATTTCAACATTTCTAAAATAATTATTATCCCATATCTTTAAATATTAGGACTTATTTAACTGATGGATTTCATTAGCCCCTTTGAGTATAATTCAATAACCCCCATTTTATTTACTTTGAGAAAAGTTCATGTTAAAAAATTAATATACACATGTATATTTTGCAGACATTCACACTCAACACCATTTTTCTGTCTCCCAACTCACTGTACTTAATTATGATGACCACAGATGTTAATTATACAAAATGATTTTATATTTGCTCCCAGGTACTTAGTGTTAGATTGGATATTTTCCCAAGCTATTGAATATTTTTCAAGAGCTCAAACTGGCTTAATTAAGTGTACATACAGAATATTAAAAGCACACATGCAAAAGTGGCAAATGACACCTTCTACTATCATCTTTATGTTTTGTTCTTTATCTGGTGGTTTCACTTTAATGACAGAAATTAGGTTAAAATGTAAAATCTAGATTAGTAGATTCTACCAAGAGTGAATTTTTGCACATGGCAAGTGTCCCAGCAGGATTCATCTGTGAGGTTCAAACAGGATTAAAGATGGTGTTGTAGTTTGCGTCAGTGTGTGAAGATGTTCTTTGGAAGAAGTGAAGAATCAAAATAAAAAAAATATTGTGACCTTATAATTCTGCAAAAGTAGAGGTTTTCAAGGGATTGGTTTTTGGCTAAGAAAGTAGTAAGAACTGATAAATGCCTATTTCAATCATTAACTTTTTTTTTTAAAGAATTTATTTATTTGACAGAGAGAGACACAGTGAGAGAGGGAACACAAGCAGGGGGAGTGGGAGAGGGAGAAGCAGGCTTCCCACGGAGCAGGGAGCCCGATGCGGGGCTCGATCCCAGGACCCTGCGATTATGACCTGAGCTGAAGGCAGAAGCATAACGACTGAGCCACTCAGGCGCCCCTCAATCATTAACTTTTTATGGTTTTTACTTTTCAGTATACGTTAAGAGCCCTTTGATGTAGCGTTTATGTTCAGTATATTAAAACATGAAAAATGGACACAAGTGAAAATATCTCCCATTTTTGTGATTTTGCCATGTAACAGGAAATGGAAGTTTCACCAAAAGGACTCTATACACTTTGACATTCAGTTGGATGCCTTTTAGTTAACCCTAATATCATGCTCTGCTCTAGGTTATAGTCACTGCTTCCAACTAGTTAGGGCTTACCAATCTATCTCAGATGTTAGAGCCAGATATCAGTATTTCAAATGAGCATCTCTCCACACAATGGTGCAACTGAAGCTGTTTAAACTGCCAAAAATAACACTTTGTTCTTCATTATTTCAAGGAACTAGAAAGTACATAAGAATAAAACAAGTAATTATACTGATAAACAAAAGCTTATGAAAATAATGATATTGTATATTGCTACAAATTTTATTTTATTTTTTATAAAGATTTTATTTATTTATTTGACAGAGAGAGAGATAGCAAGAGCAGGAACACAAGCAGGGGGAGTGGGAGAGGGAGAAGCAGCCTTCCCGCTGAGCAGGGAGCCTGACATGGGGCTTAATCCCAGGACCCTGGGATCATGACCTGAGCTGAAGGCAGACACTCAACCGACTGAGCCATCCAGGCACCCCCCATGTGTTTTTTTTCCTCCATCACCTGGAGTTTCATGCCACCTCCCTCCTCCAGGCTGGTAGGAATATCTGTGGCATCTTTCTCATTCCCCACCCTTAAAACCTATTTGTCCTACATATTTGTTTAAGTCATCCTGGTGACAGATAGTAGTCTTCTTCCTCCTTCTCTAAAACAATATAACTCTTAACCTATCCTCATGGACAAAAGGGATAGCAAAAGAAGCCAGCTACCAATAAAAATATGTGGTGTCTAAAGGTCAAAGAGTAGCTCCATTATTCCAAACGATATTGTAAATCTTGGTAAGGGTAGGCAGCAAGGATACTATTGTTTTATTACTAAAAGGCGTTTTATATTCCTTTGAGGAGCCAATAAATTTACAGTTCTCTTTTTTTACACAGTGCCCTTCCCATTGCATGAAAAGAGAAGGAGGGAGAGGGAAAGGGAAGGATGGAGAGAAAATGAGAGAGACCTACAGAGAGAAGGAGAGGGGGATAAAGTGAGAGAGAGGAAGGGAAAGAATTGGAAAGAAGTTAGACTTTCAAACTACATTTGAAATACTTCAAATATAGTGGGAGTATCTATAAATATTATGACAAAATTGAATCATTTTATACACAACAAATGTGGCAACTTCTCTAAATTGTATGCAGCTTGTTGATTATTTAAATTTTATAAATTTTAGTCAGCTAATCATACATTAATTGTAAACCCTCTTAATGCCATATGGCCCTGACTGATTAGTTAACCTTCATGGGTTGTACCAGTTTTCCTTCTGTTTACTAGGCAAAGAAGTCCAAATGTGAGATAAGGAAAGTCAGATAACTGTAATAAGGAATATTTTTACATTATATTATTTATTATATTTATATTTATTATATAATATTAATATAATATAATATATTATATGTATTATTATATATTATATATAATTATATATATTATATTATAATATATATTTATATTTATATATTATATATAATATATATTATATTTATTATATTTATATTATATTATATGGGAAAGTGGAAAGAGATCAGGGTAAATCTCTTAGCTTTCTCTGTCTTTCTCTTTTCTGAGTTCACTGTCTTTTCTTGCTCCTCTCCATCTCATTGGGTATTTCCAGGTTCAAGACCTCACCACCTCCTGAGAACCCCAGCATGGCCAGGAGTGGGATAGAAAAAGGACTGATAGGATGGGCCACTCAGCTTAAAGTCTTGGAAAGAAGGACTCTTTCTTCTCTTCATTTAATTTCTTCTGCAGTGAAGTAAAGTCAGAGCTTAATGACTCAGATTATAGCATGAATTTAAGGGAATGGAGACAAGAAGACAATATGGCCACCTCTCATCCAGGTTTTAAACTCATTCCTAAAGCTTACCATCAGGAAACCTGATAGAGGTGTGTGGGCCCAAGAGCATGCACACACACACACACGCGCGCACACACACACAGAAAATGCTAGGGTAGTTGGTCAAGAATGTTGTCATATAGTAGATCTAGGTATAAGGAATATGAAAAGGACATGGAACTGTCCTCACTGTACTACTGTCCCTCTCAGAAAACAATAATATTTCAATCAGTTTATTACATGATACAAATAATTATAATACTACTAACACTAATGGTTATCCTATCTGACATTCATAGTGTTGCTGCCACTGTTCCTGTCATTGTCTTGGTGTTATTTTACTTAACCCTCACAACACAATTTGTGGTCAGGATGCTCCAATTTTACAGGATGCTGATGCATAGGGATGAAGAACTCTAGGTCACGCAGGGTTTAACATACAGGTTTCGGTATACTCTGAAAATGAGAAGTAGAACCCTGTAGAAGGAAATGCATCCACTTAGGAGTCTAGGAAGCATCACAGTAGAGATAATGAATAAATGAGGATTCGACAGATATGTAGGGGTTTTCTGGATGGAAAGGAAATCAAGGAAGTGAAGGAAAGGGAGGAGAAGGGACGGAAAAGGAAGGGGAGGAGGGACATTGACAAAGGCCAGCATGATGGAAAGGCTTGATACTCGGTGAATTAAGTTCTCCACTGATGAAGCTCAAAGTTGAAACAGCCCAACACCTTGAAATGATCTTGGATAGGTAGGCAAGAGTCAGATAATAAATCCTCTACATTTTCTAAGACTTGGCTTTCATTCACCTTTTTTCTTTCATTATTTAAAATATGGTTTATGTTTTTCGTCCCACCTAGTATTTTTGCTTTTTAATTGTATTTTATCTTTCTTAGGCATACTACTAAAAATGTACTGAACAACTTAATCTTATCTTGATTATTCAAAGGATTTCTTTAGTTTTTAAAGCCTCAGAGATCATTTTATCTGACATCAGTTAGTATTATACCATAGGTGTGTAGAGAACCAATTATCAGAAAGTTCTAGGTAACTCAAGTGTGTTCAGCAAGATAACCTAATGGTGAATGAATACAAAAACAAGCCCAGATATTCTTTATAAGACCTTTCAATTAATGGGCATAAGAAGCATAACTAGGAAAATTGCTCAACCCAAAAGCTCTGCTGGGAATGTAGACAACGCCAGTATAGGTAGGCCTGCCTCAACACAAAATGATGTAGCTATTCTGTCTAAAAATTGGATGAGATTCTAGGAATTCTTTTGTTGTATGAAGTTAAGGCACATTAGAAAGAACTTTCAGATATGGGTATTGACAAAATTTCCTTCTTCTTTCATCATGTGGAGACTGAGAATGGGATGTTCCCTCTACCCCCTTACTCTTCAGATAAGCATGTGAGGCCCATCGATTCCAACATGTAAGCATAATAGGTTGGATACTGATTGCAAAATCCTTCAACACATCCTAATCAAGTGAATTTTTAGTTCTTGAAGAACAAAGCCATTCTTTAAAATATGCCTTTAGCAGAATTCACCACTAACCGACCTTTTCCCTCTTTACATTCCCTGCCCATAAATACAGTCTGCCCAAAACCCTCAATGGACTTGCCTGTAGATTGCTACAGTTGGTCCGCCCAAATTACAATTTGTCAAACTGTAATTTAGTTGCAACTGCAATTGCTATCGCTTCATCTTCTAGTCAATGTTGAGTTTGCCTCAGTTTATCTCTTTATTTACATTGACAGCAACCATGATGATTACATTAAGCATTTAGCAGAGCCTAGAGGGAAATTAAGGAGAACAATGCAATGTACAGATTGCTAGGGAAGAATTACCAACCAGATGGTTACTTAGCCACTTATCTTGCTCAAACAATAGCCTGGAGTAAATATTTTACAGCTTCCCCTTGCTTTGTTTTTGTTGTCAACATCAGACAATTTTTTTTAAAGATTTTATTTATTTATTCATGAGAGACAGAGAGAGAGAGAGAGAAGCAGAGGGAGAAGCAGGCTCCCAAGGAGCAGGGAGCCCGATGCGGGACTCGATCCCAGGACCCTAGGATCATGACCTGAACTGAAGGCAGACGCTTAACCATCTGAGCCACCCAGGCGCCCTCAACATCAGACAATTTAAAGTCACCAGTCTCCTACCTGTTTAGATAATGTCCAGATTGCTTGGCGAAGTGTTTCTGTCACTCCACCTGGGATCTGAGTAGCAGAGTCTGGAGCCACCCATTTTGCTTGGTACAGCAGACTTCAGGCACTGTGACATGGACCTGTTATTGCCCTAGAATCTCAGAAGTCCACTTCAGAAGAGGAGCCAGGTGCCTCCCACTTCACTGGCTGCTTGTTTAAAGCAATTGCATGTTTTTTTCCCTCATCAGTTACATTTCAATGACGAAAATAACTAGCAATGGCAAAATGAAGTGGCAGTCTGGCACATTCTCCTACTATATTTAATATAACAAATATCTGTGTTTCTTATGCATGGAGATGCTACCAGTCACTACTCTAAAGATATTAGCTGTTACTCCAACAGTGGCCAAAAATGGGTGCAGATCCATGTGCATTAATAACACTGACAAACTTGGTTCTGCACTACACAGCTGTGACATTCACTGCTCCCCTGATTCCTTCTCAATCACCAGGTCAAGATGGTGGGAAAAAACAAACATACAAGCAGTTATGTCTTATGTTGAGTTTTAAAGTGACACAGGTGTCCTCATTTATCTCTGCAATTATGTGATCACCCTACATTAACCAGCTTTTATGGTCAGTGCACTAAGTTCCATTGTCCGAAACTCCTAAAAGAATCAGAAACAGAGATTTGTGAGAAAAGATTTACTATATTAAACCATACATTAATTCTGTTTTTGCCTAAAGGCTAGATTAATGATTAACCATTGATAGAATATGTTAACATTTTCCTGCCTCTCTTTTCCCTCAAACAACATTTTTGGAATGTTTTACAAATATATCTGCAATTCCCAGTTGTGAATTAAACACTAATCTCTTTTAGCCTAGGTAGGAAGATGCAAGTAAATTTATTAAAGAAACTCTTGATCGTTTTCTAAAAAAGAAAGATGATTTAGGGCGCCTGGGTGGCTCAGATGGTTAAGCATCTGCCTTCGGCTCAGGTCATGATCCCAGGGTCCTGGGATCGAGTCCCGCATCGGGCTCTCTGCTCCTTGGGAGCCTGCTTCTCCCTCTGCCTCTCTCTCTCTCTCTGTCTCTCATGAATAAATAAATAAAAATCTTTAAAAAAAAAAAGAAAGATGATTTAGAAAAAGGAATCTGCTGTTAGAAGGAAAAGCTGACCCTCTTATTAATGTATATATTATATAACATACATACTATACATATAATATAATAATATAATATAATATAACATAAATGTATCTTTCCTTGTAGTTTGTGGCAATTATGTTGGTAATAATTAATAACACAAATCACAAGAGTAGCATTTATAGTTAATGTTAAATGATTTCCAAAACTGTTAATGATTGGGTGCCAGAGGAAAGCTGAAACACAACTTGTTTCTTTTTTTTTTTTTTTAAAGATTTTATTTATTTATTTGAGAAAGAGAGAATGAGAGAGAGAGCACATGAGAGGGGGGAGGGTCAGAGAGAGAAGCAGACTCCCTGCCGAGCAGGGAGCCCAATGAGGGACTCGATCCAGGGACTCCAGGATCATGACCTGAGCCAAAGGCAGTCGCTTAACCAACTGAGCCACCCAGGTGCCCCGCAGCTTGTTTCTATGGATTTTGACTCTTTTGTTTATATTCAACAAACCTGTGCATATGTGAGGAAAAAGAAAAAGAATTACAAAAAGATGACCTATTTCCCTAAATCTCAGTTGCAATAAAGCTCATTACAATGAAATTTGTCATCCACAAATATTAATATTTTACTTCAGTGTATTTTATAAAAAGCAAATAATGCTAATGTTATCAAAATATTATATTGATAGCCTAAAATCAGAGCATAAAAGTGATGGGAACATGTGGTTTAATAATGTTAATTCATTTTGATTGCTTAAGAGCAAAGAACACTGGATCTTTTTTTTTCAATGGCTTTTAAGCACACACCGTTCAGTTTTAATTGTTTTAATTGACTTTGGATATATTTATATTTTATTAAGTTAATAAAAACCTAAAATATTGCACAAAATTTTATTCAAATATTAACCAGCTTCAGGCTTATATCTGTCCACACTTTATAAACTATATGTCATTGTTATTAGGCTTGAATCTTATTATGGGATGCTTTTTAGCTAAAATGATGATATCAGACTCTTAGGGGCTGATTTTCTGATGATATCTTTATGTGTTTTTTTTCTCAGTTTTACTATTAAAACATAGTTTAACAACCAAACTTTGATATTATTTTTTTAATTTAATTTTATTATGTTATGTTAATCACCATACATTACATCATTAGTTTTTGATGTAGTGTTCCATGATTCATTGTTTGCATATAACACCCAGTACTCCATTCAATACATGCCCTCCTTAATACCCATCACCAGGCTAACCCATCCTCCCACCCTCCTCCCCCAAACTTTATTATTCTTAAGAACAAGTTCCTTACAGCATTAGTCTATTTCTTAGAACTTAAGCCCACCACTAAATAAGAAACTTACCATCACTGAGCCTGTTTAAATGGTCCAGCTCAAAACCAGCTTCCCCTTTGAATCCTTCACTGTGTCTCCACACCTGATTGCCCCCCTTCTAGCCCCAGCAGCACTCACTGTGCCCAGACCTCTCTCCAGGTCCCAGGCCACTGTAGCTTGAATGGTCCTTAACTGTAACTGACAGCTCCTTATGGGCATCAGCCATACTGTGGTGATCTGATAACTAGGTTTGTGGCCTTAAGCAAGATATTATCCCATCTGTGTTCAATTCTCTCCATTTGCAAAATGCTAGTGTTTAACCCATACCTAAGAGTATCTATATAAGTGAAAGGACATACAGACGTCAATTAAAATACAGTAGGAGAGGGGGCGCCTGGGTGGCTCAGTCGGTTAAGCGTCTGCCTTTGGCTCAGATCATGATCTCAGGGTCCTGGGATTGAGCCCCATGTCAGGCTCTCTGCTCAGTGAGGAGCCTGTTTCTCTCTCTCTCTCACTCTGCCTGCTTGTGCTCTTTCTTTCTGTCAAATTAAAAAAAAATTAAAATACAGTAAGAGAAAGATGAGCCATTCTAGCAAGGGCCCAGGCTGGGATTTAGAATGCATGGGTTCAAATTATTTTTTTTTTTACTTTTTCAATTTTTTTTTCAAATTTTTATTTAAATTCTAGTTAGTTAACATATGGTGTAATATTGGTTTTAGGAGTAGAATTTAATGATTCCTCACTTATCTATAATACCCAGTGCTCATCGTAACAAGAGCCCTCCTTAATACCTTCAAATTCTTAACCAGGAATTTGCATAATCTTTCTAAGTGTCTCTGCCTATGAAATGAAGAATTCAAACTATATGCTGCTGAAGTATAATTTTCAAAAAGCTAAAAGGATGACTCCTAAAATATAAAATGAACGTGTGTCAAACATTTTAATAAACTCATTAATAAATGAAGAAATCAATAAGATGTCAAACTCATTTGAAGATTGAGGTATTTAAAGGAAATTTGATTTTTATTTATTTTTTATTTTTTAAAAAGATTATTTATTTATTTGACAGGGAGAGTGAGAGAGCACAAGCAGGGGGAGGGTAGAGGCAGAGGGAGAAGCAGGCTCCCCACCAAGAAGGGAGCCCGATGTGGGGCTCGATCCCAGGACCCCAGGATCATGACCTGAGCCGAAGGCAGACACTTAACCATCTGAGCCACCCAGATGCCCCGGAAATTTGATTTTTAAAAATGGTAGAAAGATTGCTGTTAGATATAGAATAATTAAATCCCTTCAGGAAAATAACCCTTAAAGTTTAGGGTTATCTTTTCTACCAGACAGAAATTATTTGCATCTCTACTGGGCAGAAGTCTACAGGTTAATAGGTGGTTTCACTAGGACCAGGGCTTTTAATATGTGGTCTTAACAGTGTTCGTTAAAAGGGCTCTCACAATATTTAACTATATTAGTGGCAATTCATATTAAAATTTATTTGAAAAAAATAAACTTTTCCAGCTGCTGTCCTTTACTTTTGGTGTTTATTTTTAACCCTCAATAATGCAGAAAAATGATTTTGGTGTCCTACAAATTTATGATTAAAACATGGATAATTTTATTTATAAATACTCAAAAGATAATTAACACTTAGTAATAGAGAACCTTCATTAGACCCCTCTCTTGGTACATCAGCTAATTTTAGGTTTTCTCTGAAACACTATCATGTGTAGCTGCAGTCCCAATGTAATATTAATGTGCTACTAATATTTTCACATTTCTTTATTTTGTTATTTATTTTCTCATCTCAGAGGGGATGCTCAAGTCTTAAATGACATTTAAGTTATTTTTGTAAAAAAAGAGTTCAAACTGATGTATCCTAGAGTGTTTTATTAATATATTTGCATCTTAAAATTTAAGAATCCATTTATTATTTTGTCTGTCTTCAAGTTTGTGCCTGTTACTCATAAACAAATGTTTTACCCATACAACCTAGTTGTATGGTCTGTATATTTCTCTTGTCTCAGATGCAGAACCTGTAGCAAGCTCTAACTGCAAGCAGTATATTTGGGAGGAAACCTCAGGAAACACTGGTAGCCAATCAAAGGTTTGCATAGAGCAGGCTGTGGTCTCCTGGAATAGAACACATCTCAGAATTGTCTCAGCTAGGGGTAGGGAAGCTGGGGCTTATCCTCTAGCTGCATTTACCATTGGCTAAGGTCCTGTCACTTGTAGTGGAAGGGAGCCTTAAAACAGAGTTGCAGGTGCTGCTTTAGGACACTCAGATTAGAGCTGTGAGTGCCAAAGGGGCTAACACCCAGCACGTGGATATATCATTAAAAGTACCTTGGTTGAACATGGCTCTTTGTAAAGCTTACCTGTGGAGTCCTTGAAATAGTACCTAGTATTGGTTTTTCATGCTTCATTCAGCCAAATTTTAATTGGCCTTTACCCAGTTCTGAAATCATTTTTTAAGATTTTTGTGCTAGAATAAGGTGTGGAAACTTCAGATAGCAATTAAATGATCATATAATATTAACAGGCATAAGAAGTTAGAAAAGAGGCCATGGAAACAATTTAATTCATCCTCTACCCTTACAGACAATTGAGTAACTTGCCCCCAAATTGTCAGTTGGTGAGTGGTGACCTTTTGTACCACATGTGCTATTGCCTCCTTAAAAAAAAAAAAAAAAAAAAGACAAAAAACTGTTTTATCTGATGTCATGATATTAGCATAAGTTCCACGCAGAAGTTATGAGGTAGGGAAATTGACGTTCTTCTACTTCTTTTTAAACAACTAACAATCTCTGCTTTATCAACATCCCCCAAAGTACTTATCCCCTCCTTCGTTCCTTGAATGGGCTACTTGAGGCACAAATATGGAGTAGCTGAATTTGGCCAGTTTTGTTGGACCATCTGTCAGACATAAGAACTTTGATATCTATCAGAAGTAGTCAACAGTGACTAATAGGTAGTTGAAATTTGGCAAGAACAAAGCTACCCAGTGAGAATACACCTTACTAGTGAAGTAAATATTACTAGGGTAGGTGAGGACATTTTTATTGTCACTGTATGATTCAGGTATGGATTCTGAAACATTATAGTCTTGCAGTTAGATATGTGACCTAATATGTCACACATGTTTAAAGCATGATTATTTCTGATCCATGTTTTGGCTCTACAGTTTATTTGTATAATTACTTGATTATTGATTTATTGAAGTCATGATAAATGGTCAGAGTGCTAATGGTTAAGCTAAGGCAGCAATTTCACTTATTTTATGAAAGGAGTGTCATCTCACTGGAAAACTAAGATGAGATCATATAAATCTCTTGTTTTCTGGAATTGGTGTGTGAAGAAACCAAGTTAATTGTGAACAAATGGGAGAAGTGGTTATGGGATGCAAAGAAAGAAAATTGGATGAAGTAGATCTTCAATGAATGCCATCCACAGATGTGTGTATTAGAAAAGTGTTGTTTTGCTTTGTGCCCCTCTGCGTGTGTGTGTATTTATGTGAATGTGTTTGTTCTTTGCAGTCTTTGTTTCTAAAGATCCCCACTCACCCTACTCTGAATAAGTAGGATGAGTCTGAAGAACTAAGACTTCCCAGTCTCCCAAAGCCAAAGGTCGTCTCTACTCCTTTGTTCCCACTCTTTTTTCTGCCTTTCATGGTTTTAACTGAAGAATTTATATTTTGTATGATTCCATTTTTCTCCCCTCAACATATCGATTATGCTTTTTTTTTTTTTTGCCTTTTTCAGTGGTTGCTCTTGAGTTTGTATTATATACATTTACAACAAAATCAAGTCCACTTTCAAGTAACACTGTATCACTTCACAGGTATTGCAAGTACCTTATAACAGAGTAATCCTAATTCTTCTCTCACTTCTTTCATCCCTCATAATATTGCTGTCATTCATTTCCCTTAGCCATAAACTATAATCACCAAATTGATTACAGTTATTATTTTGAAAAACTATTATCTGTTGGATCAATTAAGAATAATAAAAGTAAAGTACTTTTTTTTATCTCCTTTCCTTAACATTCTTCTTTGATTTATGTAGATCTGAGTTTCTAACCTATATAATTTGCCTTCTTTATGAAGAATTTCTTTTAATATTTCTTCAAGGCAGGTCTACTGGCAACAAACCCCATCAATTCTTGTTCATATGAGAAAGTCTTTATTGTGCTCCACTTTTGAAGAATAATTTTTCTGGGTATATAATTCTAGGTTGGTGGTTTTCTTCTTTCAACATTTAAATAGTTCCCTCCATTGTTTTCTTGTTTCCAAGATTTATGAAAAGAAATACAATGTAATTCTTATTCTTGCTCCTCTGTAAATAAGGGGTTTCCCCACACATATACCTGGCTACTTTCAAGATGTTCTTTTTTTTATTTTCCACAGTTTGTATATGATACACAGCTATAGTTTTTCGTATTCATCCACTTAGTATTCTCTGAAATTCCTAGATCTGTGGTTTGATGTCTATCATTAATTTTGGAAAATTCTCAGTTAATACTTTTTCAAACATTTCTTCTGCTCCTTTCTTTTTTTCTTTCTTTCCCTCTGGCTTTCTCGCTGTATATGTGTTAAATTTTTGTAATTGTCCCATGGTTCTTGGATATTCTCTTCTGTCCTTTCATTCTTTTCTTTTTTTCTTTGCATTTATGTTTTGGAAGTTTATACTGACATGTCTTCAAGAGCACTAATTGTTTTCTTGATTGTGTCCAGTCTACTTATGAGTCCATTAAAGACATTCCTCATTTCTGTTAGTGTTTTTTATTTTTAGCATTTTCTTTTGAACTCAGAATTTTCAGCTTTCTGTTTACATTGGTCATCTATTCCTGCATGGTGTCCACTTTTTACATTAGATCCTTTAGCATACTAATCACAATTGTTTTAAATTTCTGGTATGATAATTCCAAAATTTCTGCCGTTTTTGAGTCTGGCTTTGAAATTTGTTCCATCTCTTTAAACTGTATTCTTTGGCTTTTAGGATGCCTTGCAATTTTTTGTTGTTGTTGAAAACCAGACATGTTGTATTTGTAAAAGGAATTGAGGTAAATAAACCTTTAATACAAGGTTTTACATTTATCTAGCTAGGAACTATGTTGTGTTTATTCTTGGCTCTAGCTGTAGGTGTCAGAGGCTAAAATTTCCTGATTTCCTTGCTTTGGTCCCTATGTTGTCTTTAAATTTCCTTAGAGACATCTTCTTGAATGAGGTCTGTGACATATAGTTCTTTCAGTTGTATGCCCCTGTTATAATACAGGAGCCTATTGATGGGGTAGTAAGGGGTCGGGAGAGGAAAGGTGTTCCATAGTTCTACTATTAATTCTCAGTCTCTTAGTGTGCCTGTTTTCCTGGGCTGTGATCTTTGCAAATTCTTCTCCGTTGTTCTTCCCACTCTTAGGTGAGACAAGAAGGCTAATGGGAGCTTGAGTTAGGTATTTCTCTTCCCCAAGGTTAGTTAGGTTCTGGTAAAACCCTATTTTACCTACTTTTTCTTGGTTAACCAAACAATTTCCTTGATGTTACGCCTTGTTAAGAACAGGATGCTCTAGGTATATTTTGAAATGGCTATCTCCCCCTTCTGCTGGAATCAAAAGAATGTTTCTCTAGTCTTCACTGTGAAAACCTGGTGGGCCTCTTGGGGGTAAAACTCATGAAAATGTGAGAGCTCTCTGAAGACTGGACTCCCTGAAGTTTTTAATGCTCAGATTTGTCTGCAGTGAGTCTCTGACAACTTGTCAATTACAGTTCAGTTTTCCATAAGAATACTGGTTCCCACAGAACTTTCTGTTCCTGCAGTTCTGCTTCAGTAAGTTACAAGTCTCTGTATTTACTTGTCTGTCTCCAATTTGGGGAGCAATGGTTTTCCTTGTGACCTTAACTCTTTAATGGATCTAAGAGGAGTTGTTTATTTTCAAGTTTATTCAGCTTTTTTTCTTGTGATGTTTAGAGCGATGACTTCCAAGTTTCTTACATGCTGGACCAGAAAATAAAGGAGAATGGAAGTCCTTCTCCTTTGTTTCTCCTGATACTCTCTTATGTGTAAGATCCAGGCTGGTGAACATTTCCCCCCTCAATGATATGTCTGATTGGATATGCAAAATGAGATAAAGGGAGGCTGAGATGACTTTTAGGATTCAGCATTGTGTTGAATAGTTGGAAGTATGATTTATTTATGAGCTTTCCACCTATGTCAGCCTGCTTTCCTGCTCTTCCATGCCCTGATTACAAGAATATTAAGAGGAATTTATTATTTTAGATCATAATTTATTGAAGATGTAATGTAGCTATTATGACTGCTTCTATATTTTCTATCAAAACTAGTGTTGCATTTATAAAACCTTGCTAAAGATTAAGCAACAGTTAGTTGATATTTTGCTGAATTTCCATACTTCATTCACTGCACATTTATTTAATACCTGCTATGTGTTAGGTACTCTTCCAGGAACTGGAAACACATTAATAAACACAATAGACAAAAATGCCTATCTTTTTGCCATGTTCATGCCATATTCTATAGTAGAAAAAAATCAATAAGCAAATATGTGAAATATCCAATATGCCATATGGAGATAAGATATATGGATAAAACTAAGGGGAAGTATATAGAAATGCTGGAGAGGGGGTTTTTCAAGTAGGGCAATGTCAGCTATGTTGATTAAGTGACAAGAGCATTAAGGGCAGATGCAAAAACAAGTATAAAGTTCCTAAGGCAGAGCATACTTAGACTATTTACGAGAAGCTAGAGGCCACCATATAGCTTTCACTTGAGTGAAAATGGGAATCGTTGTAGAGTTTTAAGGAGAAGACATAATTTGATTCATGTTTTTAAAAGTTCGTTCTGGATATTGTGTGGAAAAGAAATGGGACAAGAACAAGGGTACATAGAGGGAAACCAATAGAAGGCAAGTTATGATAATAGTTTAAACTAGTGTGTATTAGAAAAAATGATAGGGGGGTCGGGGGATGTGTTAGCCCGGTGATGGGTATTAAAGAGGGCATGTACTGAATGGAGCACTGGGTGTTATATGCAAACAATGAATCATGGAACACTACATGAAAAACTAATGATGCAATGTATGGTGATTAACATAACATTAAAAAAAGGAAAAATGATAAGGTGTAATTGGATTCTGAATATATATCAAGGGTATAGTGAAAACCATTTGGTGAGGGATTAAATATATGGTATGAGAGTAAAGAAGAGTCATGGATGAATCAGATTACTATGTATAGAGATGAGGACCACCATAGGAGGAGTCAGTTTTGGTGGATAGGGGACAATTTTCAGCTCTGTAGGAGGATATTAAGTTTGAGATGTTTGGTAGATATTTAGAAGTGTTGAGTACAGTTGGATATACCACTTCTAAATTTAATGGAGAGCTGAAATACGTTTATTTTAACTGGATGAAATCACATAAGGTACAAGTTGAGAGAAAAGAGAAATCATCTGAACACTCATAGAACACTCCTGCATTAAGGGATTGGAGAGATGAAGAGAAAGCCACCAAGGAGACTGAGAAGTGGTCCATGAGATGAACTGATGCACTAGGGGCCCCATCCTGGCAACAACTTTGACTGTATTGACTAATGGTTAATGTGTTTTAAAGCTCTTTCTTAAACAAGGCATAGTTATCTTCATCTGAGTACAGTTACTTTAATCTGGGATTTTCATGAAGATACAAAATCTGTTTTGTCTTTCTATCCTGTTACCCAAGACCACTCTTTCATTTGTTTAATCTAGTTTACAAACTAGGTTATGTGTACTTTGACAGACCCCTGTCTTATGCTCCCATTGAAACTAGGATACTGTAATTCTAGGCTGTAACTTTAGGCAAGTCATTTATTCCTCAGTTTCCCTATCATAAGTGATCATTCATCTAGCTGCTCAAAGCAATTCTGATCCCTTCTTATTTCCCAGCTATATATGTCCAGTTTAGTAATTGTCCCATTTGTTTCATTTTTCAATAAAATAGAACATTAAGTGAAATATTTCCAGCCATTCTGCCAACTGTATCAAGCAAAGCAGGACATAGGTTTATTCCAGTACCTATAAGAGGAAGACACAATATCTGAAGGAAAAATTATTCACACCTTATAAAATCTCACTAAATTTGAAGCATTATAAATGCATATGTCATTATCTTCACTATTTAACTTGCTTAATTGAAATTTAAAAATAATTTTTAAAGGTTTTATTTATTTGTCAGATTGAGAGAGAGAGAGAGAGCACAAGCAGGGGGAGTGGCAGGCAGAGGGAGAAGCAGGCTCCCTGCTGAGCAAGGAGCCTGATGCAAGACTTGATCCCAGGACCCTGGGATCATGACCTGAGCGAAAGGCAGACACTTAACTGACTGAGCCACCCAGGCATCCCAAAAATAATTTTTAATGAGTACTTATGAGCTTAAAAGTAAAGTAATTTTATAAAATAGAGTATATGATAATTAAAGGGTTCCATGTTTTATTTGTATAATGTCACCAAGTGCAGTGGTAAATTCAGCAATGGAAAATTGATTGAGGCCAAATGATTGATATTTTTATTGATTATTCTGCAAATTTTCTTCAAGAATGAACAATATTTAAGGACCACATAACAGACTTTATATAGTAGATTTCTTCTGCTATTTTTATCTTAATTAATTGTAATCTGTTCAACAGATGAACCAGGTTTAATTTTGCTCAACAGAAATGCAAACATATAAGTTCAATGCTATGTTTATATTATATTTAATGGTTACTGGATGTCTAAAGTGCAAAACCTGAGGTCAAGTAATTTCAGCAATAGAAAACACCCAGGACACAGTGAATCAGTGCAAGAGGCACAGAAGATGGCTCAGGCTTCCAGATTCTGTCGCTTCTCTTGATTAAATGCAAATCAAGTGTCACTGAGGATGATTTTCAGAAGAACCTTGAAATCTAGCATAAGCCTAGGAAATGAGAATTGAGTATTGCATTAAATAAGATGATTCCAGCTATGATATCACAAAACCCACCTGCTGCCTGAAAAAGTAAAAGAGGACATTTTAATAAAAGGATTTTTGGAAATTACTAAGAATAAATGCAAGTGAAAAGTGAAATACACACACAAGTACCTGGGAAAGGTGGTGTGTGGATCAATTTAATTGACAGAATAAGTTAATTCATGTTTTAGATTAATTATGAATATTTAGAGAATAGAGGATCATAAAAATGCCCTGATGATTGGTTCTGATTTAGTAATGATTTAATAATGTTCTGTGCATAATTCTTTTTTTTTATTTTATTTAAATTCCAGTTAGTTAACATACAGTGTAATATTAGTTTCAGGTGTAGAATTTAGTGATTCAACACTTACATAGGACATCCAGTGTTTAACACAAATGCACTCCTTAATCCCCATCACCTATTTGACCTATTGCCCCACCCATCCCTTCTCTAGTAACCATCAGTGTGTTCTCAGTAGTTAAGAAAGACAGATACCACATGATTTCACTCATATGTGGAATTTAAGAAACAAAACAAATGATCATGGGGGAAAAAGAGAGAGGAAAACCAAGAAACAGAATAACTATTGACAATATAATTCTGAGTTACACATTAATGATAAATGTACAAAAGTGGTGGAAAGTAGAGAAGTCTTGTGGGTAATACAAGAATAAAAATGCCTCTATTTTTTAACGCTCATAGTATGTACCAAACTGCACTAGAAACCTTCTGTACATGGTATCTGACCCTCATAATAAGTTTCCAATATGGACTTTTTTGGTTAATTTTAATATTACTATTAATTTAATATTAATATTACTGTATCAGATTGATTTCTTAATTTTATTTGTATTTATATTTTGATTGAAGTACAACTGGCATACCATAAAATGCACAGATCTTAGATGTTCCGTTTAATGTATTTTGACACTTGTCTACATCTGTGTAAACACAATCCAAAAAGATATAGAAAATTTCTCTTATCCCAAAAATAGCCCTCCTACCCCTTTATGTATTAAGCATATTTTTTTTTATTCTGATGCTTTGACCTTTTGGGACTTTGCTGACACTATAAAGGGCTCCCAGGGTTAACTAATTCCTAGGGATAGCTAACAACTTACCTGGGAGAAAATGAACCAGTCCAGATCCCATACCCCACAACCTCCTGCAGGGTCTGTTACACTTGGTGTCCCTCTCCACCTGCCCTAATCACCCCAGAGCCAGGTACCAGACAACTAGGGAAAATCTGTATGCTCCAGAGTCTGCTGAAATTATTCAAACTAGCCATTCTTAAACAGGTTACTCTGCCTTGTCTATTCTCTCCTATAAAAACTACATTAAAGATTCTTGCTCACAGATCCCCCCCTTTCCCTCTATCCCTGAACAATCCTGGTGCTTCTCTGTGTGGTCCCCCATGGCGTAGCATACATTTTCCTCTCGGGAACTATCTTTTCAATGACAATCTTGTTCTGATTTGTTGGCCTCATCATATTTGAATAATAAAATTTGCATTTTGAAACACTTTACAAATTCTTTACAGCCCTAAAGCAAAGCATTACGATTTCTATCACTATAAATTACTTTTGTTTTCTACTTTTAAGAATTTGAGTATCTTGTATTTCAGTGTGGATCTCTTTGTGTTTATCCGACTTGGAGTTTATAGAGCTTATTGGACATACATGTCAACATTTGCACCAAATTTTTTTTAAAGATTTTATTTATTTATTTGATAGAGAGAGAGACAGTGAGAGAGGGAACACTAGCAGGGGGAGTGGGAGAGGGAGAAGCAGGCTTCCCGCGGAGCAGGGAGCCCGATGCGGGGATCGATCCCAGGACCCTGGGATCATGACCTGAGCCGAAGGCAGACGCTTAACGACTGAGCCACCCAGGCGCCCTGCACCAAATTTTAAAAGCTTTCAATTGTTATTATTTTTTTCAAATATATTTCCTATTGCTTTATCTCTCTCCACTCCTGAAACTACCATTATGTGTATTTAAGAGTGCTAAATGATGTACCACAGGTCTCTAAGTTTCTTCTTATTTTTCTTCATTTTTTTCTGGTGTTTTTAGAGTAATCTTTATTGAACAAACTTTAAGTTCATTCTTCCTTCTACCAGTTCAAATCTGATACTGAGTATTACTAGTGAATTTTTATTTCATTAATGCCCTTTCAAATCCAGAATTTCCATTTGGTTCATTTTTACAATTGCATTGTATATTGATACTCTGTATTTTGTGAATCATTATCATCATACTTTCCTTTAATTCTGGAAAAGTAGTTTCCTTTAGTTCTTTGAACATACTTACATATTTTTTTTATACTTATGTTAATCCCCATACATTACATCATTAGTTTTAGATGAAGTGTTCCATGATTCATTGTTTGTGCTTAACACCCAGTGCTCCATGCAGAATGTGCCCTCCTCAATACCCACCACCAGGCTAACCCATCCTCCCAACCCCTCACCTCTAGAACCCTCAGTTTGTTTTTCAAAGTCCATCGTCTCTCATGGTTCGTCTACCCCTCCGATTTCCCCCACTTCATTCTTCCCCTCCTGCTACCTTCTTCTTCTTTTTTTTTTTTTTTCTTAACATATATTGCATTATTTGTTTCAGAGGTACAGATCTGAGATTCAACAGTCTTGCACAATTCACAGCGCTTACCAGAGCACATAACTTCCCCAGGGTCTATCACCCAGTCGCCCCATCCCTCCCACCCCATCCCCCACTCCAGCAACCCTCAGTTTGTTTCCTGCAATTAAGAATTCCTCTTATCAGTGAGATCATATGATACATGTCTTTCTCTCTTTGACTTATTTTGCTCAACATAATACACTCCAGTTCCATCCACGTCGTTGCAAATGGCAAGATCTCATTCCTTTTGATGGCTGCATAATATTCCATTGTATATATATACCACTTCTTCTTTATCCATTCATCTGTTGATGGACATCTTGGCTCTTTCCATAGTTTGGCTATTGTGGACATTGCTGCTATAAACATCGGGGTGCACGTAACCTTTTGGATCCCTACTTTTGTATCTTGGGGGTAAATACCCAGTAGTGCAATTGCTGGATCATATGGTAGCTCTATTTTCAACTTTTTGAGGAACATCCATACTGTTTTCCAGAGTGGCTGCACCAGCTTGCATTCCCACCAACAGTGTAGGAGGGTTCCCCTTTCTCCGCATCCCCGCCAACATCTGTTGTTTCCTGACTTGTTAATTTTACCCATTCTGACTGGTGTGAGGTGGTATCTCATTGAGGTTTTGATTTGGATTTCCCTGATGCCGACCGATATTGAGCACTTTTTCATGTGTCTGTTGGCCATTTGGATGTCTTCTTTGGAAAAATATCTGTTCATGTCTTCTGCCCATTTCTTGATTGGATTCTTTGTTCTTTGGGTGTTGAGTTTGATGAGTTCTTTCTAGATTTTGGATACTAGCCCTTTCTCTGATATGTCATTTGCAAATATCTTCTCCCATTCTGTCGGTTGTCTTTTAGATTTGTTGACTGTTTCCTTTGCTTTGCAAAAGCTTTTTATCTTGATGAAGTCCCAATAGTTCATTTTTGCCCTTGCTTCCCTTGCCTTTGGTTATGTTTCTAGGAAAAAGTTGCTGTGGCTGAGGTCAACGAGGTTGCTCCCTGTGTTCTCCTTTAGGATTTGGATGGACTCATGTCTCACATTGAGGTCTTTCAACCATTTGGAGTCTATTTTTGTGTGTGGTGTAAGGAAATGGTCCAGTTTCATTCTTCTGCATGTGGATGTCCAATTTTCCCAACACCATTTGTTGAAGAGACTGTCTTTTTTCCATTGGACATTCTTTCCTGCTTTGTCGAAGATGAGTTGACCATAGAGTTGAGGGTCCATTTCTGGGCTCTCTATTCTGTTCCATTGATCTATGTGTCTGTTTTTTGCGAGTACCATGCTGTCTTGATAACGACAGCTTTGTAATAGAGCTGGAAGTCTGGAATTGTGATGCCGCCAGCTTTGCTTTTCTTTTTCAACATTCCTCTGGCTATGCGGGGTCTTTTCTGGTTCCATACAAATTTTAGGATAATTTGTTCCATTTCTTTGAAAAAAGTGGATGGTCTTTTGATGGGGATTGCATTGAATGTGTAGATTGCTCTAGGTAGCATTGACATCTTCACAATATTTGTTTTTCCAATCCATAAGCATGGAACGTTTTTCCATTTCTTTGTGTCTTCCTCAATTTCTTTCATGAGTATTTTATAGTTTTCTGAGTACAGATCCTTTGTCTCCTTGGTTAGATTTATTCCTAGGTATCTTATGGTTTAGGGTGCAATTGTAAATGGGATCGACTCCTTAATTTCTCTGTCTTCTATCTTGTTGTTGGTGTATAGGAATGCCACTGATATCTGTGCATTGATTTTATATCCTGCCACTTGACTAAATTCCTGTATAAGTTCTAGCAGTTTTGGGGTGGAGTCTTTTGGGTTTTCCACATAAAGTATCATATCATCTGCAAAGAGTGAGAGTTTGACTTCTTCTTTGCCAATTTGGATGCCTTTGATTTCTTTTTGTTGTCTGATTGCTGTGGCTAGGACTTCCAATACTATGTTGAATAGCAGTGGTGATAGTGGACATCCCTGTCGCGTTCCTGACCTTAGGGGGAAAGCTCTCAGTTTTTCCCCATTGAGAATGATATTCGCTGTAGGTTTTTCATAGGTGGCTTTTATGATATTGAGGTATGTACACTCTATGCCTATACTCTGAAGAGTTTTGATCAAGAAAGGATGCTGTACTTTGTCAAAAGCTTTTTCTGCATCTATTGAGAGGATCATATGATTCTTGTTCTTTCTTTTGTTAATGTATTGTATCACATTGATTGATTTGCGGATTTTGAACCAACCTTGCAGCCCAGGGATAAATCCCACTTGGTTGTGGTGAATAATCCTTTTAATGTACTGTTGGATCCTATTGGCTAGTATTTTGGTAAGAATTTTTGCATCCATCTTCATCAGGGATATTGGTCTGTAGTTCTCCTTTTGGATGGGGCTTTGTCTGGTTTTGGGATGAAGGTAATGCTGGCCTCATAAAATGAGTTCGGAAGTTTTCCTTCCATTTCTATTTTTTAGAACAGTTTCAGAAGAATAGGTATTAATTCTTCCTGAAATGTTGGGTAGAATTCCCCTGCCCCTGGGCTTTTGTTTGTTGGGAGATTTTTGATGACTGCTTCAATTTCCTTAGTGGTTATAGGTCTGTTCAGCTTTTCTATTTCTTCCTGGTTCAGTTTTGGTAGTTGATCCATCTCTAGGAATGCATCCATTTCTTCCGGGTTATCTAATTTGCTGGCATAGAGTTGCTCATAATATGTTCATATAATTGTTTGTATTTCTTTGGTGTTGGTTTTGATCTCTCCTCTTTCATTCATGATTTTGTTGATTTGGGTCATTTCTCTTTTCTTTTTGATACGTCTGGCCAGGGGTTTATCAATCTTGTTAATTCTTTCAAAGAACCAGCTCCTAGTTTCGTTGATCTGTTCTACTGTTCTTTTAGTTTCTATTTCATTGATTTCTGCTCTGATTTTTATTATTTCTCTTCCTCTGCTGGGTTTAGGCTTTATTTGCTGTTCTTTCTCCAGCTCCTTTAGGTGGAGGGTTAGGTTGTGTACTTGAGAACTTTCTTGTTTCTTGAGAAAGGCTTGTATTGCTATATACTTTCCTCTTAGGACTGCCTTTGCTGCATCCCAAAGATTTTGAATAGTTGTGTTTTCATTTTCATTGGTTTCCATGAATTTTTAAAATTCTTCTTTAATTTCCTGGTTGACCCATTCATTCTTCAGTAGGATGCTCTTTAGCCTCCATGTATTTGAGTTCTTTCCGACTTTCCTCTTGTGATTGAGTTCTAGTTTCAAAGCATTGTGGTCTGAAAATAGGCAGGGAATGATTCCAATCTTCTGGTACCAGTTGAGACCTGATTTATGACCTAGGATGTGATCTATTCTGGAGAATGTTCCATGGGGACTAGAGAAGAATGTGTATTCCGTTGCTTTGGGATGGAATGTTCTGAATATGTCTGTGAAGTTCATTTGGTCCAGTGTGTCATTTAAAATCTTTATTTCCTTGTTGATCTTTTGCTTAGACGATCTGTCCATTTCAGTGAGGGGGGTGTTAAAGTCCCCCACTATTATTGTATTGTTGTCGATATGTTTCTTTGCTTTTGTTATTAATTGCCTTATATAATTGGCTGCTCCCATGTTAGGAGCATAGATATTTACAATTGTTAGATCTTCTTGTTGGATAGACCCTTTAAGTAGGATATAGTGTCCTTCCTCATCTCTTATTACAGTCTTTGGTTTAAAATCGAATTTGTCTGATATAAGGATTGCTACCCCAGCTTTCTTTTGGTGTCCATTAGCATGGTAAATGGTTTTCCACCCCCTCAATTTCAATCTGGGGGTGTCTTTGGGTCTAAAATGAGTCTGTTGCAGACAACATATCGATGGGTCTTGTTTTGTAATCGAATCTGATGGGCTGTGTCTTTTGATTGGGGCATTTAGCCCATTTACATTCAGGGTAACTATTGAAAGATAGGAATTTAGTGCCATTGTATTGCCTATAAGGTGACTGTTACTGTATATAGTCTGTGTTCCTTTCTGGTCTATGTTGCTTTTAGGGTCTCTCTTTGCTTAGAGGACCCCTTTCAATATTTCTTGTAGGGCTGGTTTTGTGTTTGCTAATTTCTTTAATTTTTGTTTGTCCTGGAAGCTTTCTATCTCTCCTTCAATTTTCAATGACAGCCTAGCTGGATATAGTGTTCTTGGCTGCGTATTTTTCTCATTTAGTGCTCTGAATATATCCTGCCAGTCCTTTCTGGCCTGCCAGGTCTCTGTGGGTAGGTCTGTTGCCAATCTAATGTTTCTACCATTGTAGGTTACATAACTCTTCTCCCGAGCTGCTTTCAGGATTTTCTCTTTGTCTATGAGACTTATAAGTTTTACTATTAGATGTCGGGGTGTTGACCTATTTTTATTGATTTTGAGGGGGGTTCTCTGTGCCTCCTGTATTTTGATGCCTGTTTCCTTCCCCAAATTAGGGAAGTTCTCTGCTATAATTTGCTCCATTATACCTTCTGCCCCTCTTTCTCTCTCTTCTTCTTCTGGGATCCCAATTATTCTAATGTTGTTTCGTCTTATGGTGTTGCTTATCTCTCAAATTCTGCCCTCGTGATCCAGGAGTTGTTTATCTTTCTTTTTCTCAGCTTCTTTATTTTCCAGCATTTGGTCTTCTATATCACTGATTCTCTCTTCTGCCTCATTTATCCTAGCAGTTAGCGCCCCCATTTTGGATTGCACCTCATTAATAGCCTTTTTGATTTCTTTTTTTTTTTTGATTTTTTGATTTTTTGATTTTTATTCTTATGTTGATCCCCATACATTACATCATTAGTTTTAGATGAAGTGTTCCATGATTCATTGTTTGTGCATAACACCCAGTGCTCCATGCAGAATGTGCCCTCCTCAATACCCACCACCAGGCTAACCCATCCTCCCTCCCCCCTCCCCTCTAGAACCCTGTTAGTTTTTCAGAGTCCATCCTCTCTCATGGTTCGTCTACCCCTCCGATTTCCCCCGCTTCATTCTTCCCCTCCCGCTACCTTCTTCTTCTTCTTTTATTTTTTCTTAACATATATTGCATTATTTGTTTCAGAGGTACAGATCTGAGATTCAACAGTCTTGCACAATTCACAGCGCTTACCAGAGCACATACCCTCCCCAGTGTCTATCACCCAGTCACCCCATCCCTCCCACCCCACCCCCCACTCCAACACTCAGTTTGTTTCCTGCGATTAAGAATTCCTCATATCAGTGAGATCATATGATACATGTCTTTCTCTGTTTGACTTATTTCACTCAACATAATACGCTCCAGTTCCATCCACGTCCATTTGCAATGGCAACATCTCATTCCTTTTGATGGCTGCATAATATTCCATTGTATATATATACTACATCTTCTTTATCCATTCATCTGTCAATGGACACCTTGGCTCTTTCCACAGTTTGGCTATTGTAGACATTGCTGCTATAATCATCGGGGTGCACGTACTCCTTCGGATCCCTACTTTTGTATCTTTGGGGTAAATACCCAGTAGTGCAATTGCTGGATCATATGGTAGCTCTATTTTCAACTTTTTGAGGATCCTCCATACAGTTTTCCAGAGTTAGCCTTTTTGATTTCTACTTGGTTAGATTTTAGCTCTTTTAGTTCTCCAGAAAGGGTTTCTCTAATAACTTCCATATTTTTTTCAAGCCCAGCTAGTATCTTTAAAGTGATGATTCTGAACTCTAGATCTGACATCGTACTAATGTCCATATTGAGTAGGTCCCTGGCAGTCGTTACTACCTCTTGTTCTTTTTGTTGAGGTGATTTTTTCTGTCTTGTCATTTTGTGCAGAGGAGAATAGATTAATGAGAGAACAAAATGCTAGCAGAGTAACAACGTCCCCAGAAAGGATACTCTAAACCAATCAGGAAAGACCTGAAGCAGTGGAACAAGAAACGGAAAGAGAAAAAAAAGAAAAAAGAAAAAAAAAAAGAAAAAGATAAAGATAAAGATAAAAACAAACAAAACAAAACAACAACAACAAAAAAAACCAGAATGTGATCAAATATGATCAGGATGGTGCATAGATCAGTGCCACACACTAGATTTGGGGTGTATTTTGGTCGTTTAGAAGAAAGTGCCTCCCAAAGTTTTAAAGAAAGAAAAACTTATATATGTACAAAAGTAAGGGTTGATATGATGAAGGGATGGAATATGACTGTAAAGATGGAAATTATAAAAAAATTTATAAAATGAATTGATAAGAAGTTGTTTGAAAAAAGAAAGAAGAGGATTTAAAAAAAGAAAAAAATTAAAAAAAAGGGGAGAGAATGTGATCAGGCAGGGGAGTAGAAAAAAAAACATATACTAGATATTTAGGGTATATTTTGATGTGTTAGAAGAAACTATCTCAAATTTTTAAAGAGAGAACAACATATATATATATGCCAAAAATAAGGGTAGCTACTATGAAGGGATAGAATATGACTCTAAAAATGAAAAATAAAAATGTTTTTTAAAAAAAGGGATTGATAAGATGTTGGTTGAAAAAGGGAAAAAGAAAAATTCAAAAAAAAAGAATAAAAGAAAAAAAAGAAAAAAAGACAGTTCAAAAAAAATTAACTTTGAAAGACTAAAGAATCATGGTAAAAAAGTCATGAATTCTGTGTGCAGTATTCCCCTAACGCTGGAATTCTGCCATTCTCATTGATCGGTAAACTTGGTGTTGGCTGGCTGTTCTCGCTGATCTTCTGGGGAGGGGCCTGTTGCCGTGGTTTCCAAATGTCTTTGCTGGAGGAGGAATTGCCCGGCCCTTGCCTGGTCTGGGCTAAGTAATCTGCTCGGGTTTGCTCTCCAGGGCTTTTGTTCCCTGGGAGGTTTCCGTTCAGCTTTGGAGGCGGAGAGTGAAAATGGCGGCCTCCCAATCTCTGCCCCGGAGGAGCCGAGAACTTTGGGCCCCGCTCCTCAGTGAGCCCCCAGAGAAAAGCCATCAGTCACTCCCGTCTCCCCGGTCTCTGGCCGCAATCCGTGCTCACCTGGCCTGTGACCGCGCGTTTCTATCTCTGGCACCCGACCCTGGGTGGAGTCTCCAAACCCAGCAGATCACTGCGGTGCACTCCCACGCGGCTCCCCCCGGGGGAGGAAGGGGAGTCTCCCTGGATCTGCCGCTTGTTGGGTCCCTGCTGGCGGAGTAGTGGCCCGACTGTGCCGCAGATCACGGTTTATGGCAACCACGAGCTGAGAGTCCGCGCCTGGGCTCTGCCTCTGCAGCAGGCTTCCCTGCTCCGTTACCTGGGAGCTGTGCCACACTCAGGCACCCCCAGTCTTTCTGTGACCCCGAGGGTCCTGAGACCACACTGTCCCGGAGGGTTCCACCCCCCGCTTAGCCACCGGAGTGACGTCTCTCGGTGGAGAAGACTTTTAAAAATTCCAATTTTGTGCTCCGCGGCTCTATCACTTGCCAGAAGCGGCCGACGGAGGCCCCTCCCCCACCATCTATCCTCCCGAATATTGCCTTGGATTCACTTCTCCGCACGTCCTACCTTCCAGAAAGTGGTTGCTTTTCTGATGAGAGAGTTGTTGCTCTTCTTTTCTTCTATCTCCTGTTGAGTTTGTTGGTGTTCAGAATTGTTTGATCCCTATCCCACTGAATTCCTGAGAGGAGACAAAATCTAGGTCTCCTACTCCTCCACCATCTTGCTCCGCCCCCCCATACTTACATCTTTTTTGGAGCTCTTGTCTGCTTGTCCAATATCTGGACCCCCTCAAAGAGTTTCCATTGATTTTTTTTTCCTATGCATGGGTCACACTTTCCTGTTTCTTTTAACATCTCATATTTCTTTATTAAAAAATGGACATATTATTTGTTTCAGAGGTACAGGTCTGTGATTCATCAGTCTTACACAATTCACGGGAAAAATGAAGGGGAGGAAATCGGAGGGGGAGCCGAACCATGAGAGACTATGGACTCTAACAAACTGATGGTTCTAGAGGGGAGGGTGTTGGGAAGATGGGTTAGCCTGGGGATGGGTATTAAAGAGGGCATGTTCTGCATGGAGCACTGGGTGTTATGCACAAACAATGAATCATGGAACACTACATCTAAAACTAATGATGTAATGTATGGTGATTAACATAACAATAAAAAATTTAAAAAAAACTAATGATCTAATGTATGGTGATTAACATAACATAATAAAATAAAATTTTTAAAAACTGGACATATTAGATAATGTAGCAGCCCTGTATTCTGATATGCCTAAGATTTATTGCCACTGCAGTTTTTATGTTTACTGATTTGCCTGGACTAATTTTGTGGCATCTGTTACCCTCACAGGAAGAGTTTCTAATCTTTCTTTCTTTCTTTCTTTCTTTCTTTCTTTCTTTCTTTCTTTCTTTCTTTCTTTCTTTCTT
>NW_023270464.1:1899555-1908612 GCF_011800145.1 Mirounga leonina | reverse complement strand
CTTTCTTTCTTTCTTTCTTTCTTTCTTTCTTTCTTTCTTTCTTTCTTCTTTCTTCTTTCTTTCTTTCTTTCTTTCTTTCTTTCTTTCTTTCTTTCTTTCTTTCTTTTTCTTTCTTCTTTCTTCTTTTTTTTAGTTTTTCTCTATTTTTCTTTTTAAATTTGGCTTTGTAAGTGGATCAGCACAACTTTAGTTGTGTTTAAACCCCTTGAGTGAATTAGGTTACCACCTTTTACCATTGGATTTTTTAAATTAGAGGACCTAATGAGTCTCTTCAGTGTTCCAAAGGCCCTCTCCAATCTTCTGAGTGGGTTCATGATAAGTGAAATATTAGCAGGGCTCTCTTTGGCAGTCTCTTTCTCTGGATCTATCTGTCAAATCTCTGGCTGGTCTGTTTTTTTGTTACTTTCTTCAACTAACATCATAGCCATGTTAGCCTTCATAGTTTGCCACTGAAATTTGTATTGTTTTGAAACAAATATTCTATTTTTATTAGGATTTTCCCACACTCTGCTCCAAATAAAATAAGCCTTGTCTGACAGTGCAGTGGAGCTGCCAGTACTCAAGGGATGCCCCAACAACCAGGAAGAACTTACATTCATGGAGCTGGGAGTGGGTAAAAGCAATCCATGACAAAAAAATGACATAGATTTCAGAGTTTATATCCAGTTCAATAACTTTCTTTAATAAATTATTCTTGACTTGTTGTATGTTCTTCAGCCAATATCTAGAGACTAAATCATAATTTTTGAAAACGTTTTTAACTTTATCATTGTTTTTTTTGGAAAAGGATTAACCAAGCTCCTCTCACAGACATTCTGCTACCATGGATTACTTTTGTTTTTTCTTGGATTTCAGAAAAATGGAATTATACAGTGTGCACTTGTGTGTGCATATGCATGTGTGTATATATATCTGACTTATTTTGACATTTTAAAAAAAATTTCCATGTTAATATTTGTATCAGTTGTTTCTCTACTTTTTAATTTTTCTAATTTATTAATAATTTTGCCTTCACATAGAAACTTGAGAAATAGTATAGAGAATACCTGTGTATGTTTTACCCAGAATCTCCCAATATAGTATGCATGATCAGTCAAGGAAATTGACACTGATAAAATATATTAACTGAATGACAAATCTTATTTGGATTTTTTTTTCCTCAATTCACCATGACCTTTATTTTTTTTTAATTTGGATTTTACCAGTTTTTAAATTCACTGTGTGTATGTGTGTGTGTGTCTATGAAAATTTATCATGTGAATAAATTCATGCAGCCTCCACTATAATCAGGACACAGGACTATTTTATTGCTTAAAAGAAATCCTCTATCATTTTATATTCATATCCTCTACCTAAATCTAACTAGTCATAACCATTAATCTGTTTTCCATAATTGATTTTATCATTTCAAGAATGTTATATAAGTAGAACAATAGAGGATGCAAACTTTTTGAGG
This sequence comes from Mirounga leonina, assembly GCF_011800145.1. NCBI lineage: Eukaryota > Metazoa > Chordata > Mammalia > Carnivora > Phocidae > Mirounga > Mirounga leonina. The sequence continues at coordinate 1,907,156 of NW_023270464.1, read as the reverse complement.
CTGTCTTTCTTCACTCAGAATAATGTCACCCAAATTGTTGCATGTATCAATAGTTTCTTCCTTTTATTGCTGTATAGTATTCTACTGTATGGATTTAGTGTAGTTTGCATATCCACTCACCCATTGATATTTAGATTGTTTTCAGTAATTACAAAGAAAGCCACTATGAAATCTTGTACACAAGGTGTTATATGAACATAAGTTTTCATTTTTGTATGTTAAGTAATCTGGTATGGGATGGCTAAGTCGTATGGAAGGTGAATGCTTAATTTTATAAGAAATTGCCAAAATGTTTTTTAGAGTGACTCTATCATTCCGAATTCTCACCAGCAATGTAGGACGTATCTAGGTGCTCTGTACTAATCCCATTATTAGTTTTACCAGCACTTTTTTTTTTTAATTTTAGTCATTCTGCTTTAACTTGAATTTACCTTTTGGCTAATAATGTTGAATATATTTGCAATGCTTATTTGTCATCCATATGTTTTCTTTAGTGATCTGTTTGCCCATTTTCTAATTATACTGTTTTCTTACAATTAAGAAAGTTCTTTATATATTTTTGATAGAAACAATTTCTTAAATGTATGATTTGCAAATATTTTCCCCCAATCTGTAGCATACATTTTTCTTCTATTAATAGTGTCTTTCACAGAGATAAAACTTTTGATTTTGATGAAATTCAGTCTACCAATTTTTTTTCTTTTATGAATTTTGATTTTGTGTTGAATCTAAGAACTCTTCAGTTAATTTTAGATCATGAAGATTTTCTATATCTTTATAAAATATTATAGTTTTGTTATACATTTACATCTATGACCCATTTAGAGTTAATATTTGAATTCTATAAGGTATAAGGTTTAAATTAAAGTTCATTTTGGCCTATTGTTTTATGTGCTGGAAAGACTATCAACTCTCTATTAAATTAATTTTGCATCTTTGTAAAAAAAAATGTTGGTTATACTTGTATGAGTCCTGGACTGTCTTTTGTTTCACTGATCTAGAGTTTATCCCTATGCTAACTCCACACTATATTTATCATTGTATTTATATAGTAAGTCTTTAAATTAGGTAATGTGAATTCTGTAACTTTATTCTTTTACAAAATTGTTTTACCTACACTAATTCCTTTTCCTGTACATAGATGATTTTGAAATAGCTTTTCTATAGTTACAAAAAAAAATCTTCAGAATTTTGATAGGAATCTTATGGTGCTAGTGGCTACTCCAAGAATTACAGTATACATCCTTAATTTATCATGGTCTAGCAATGTCAACATTTTACCACTTAAGTGGACTGCAGAAACCTCAGAGGCACTTACATTTCTTTACCTACCCTTCTAACTTTTATGATATGTGTTTTAAATATTTCTACTATGAACATTGAAAACTACATTAGGTGGTGTTATTAATTTTATTAAACCATCAAACATAATCTTTCAAAAAAACTCTAGAGAAGAATAGTGTATTGTAATAACTCAGATATTTATCATTTTTATCACTCTTCTTAATTTTTATGTTCCATATTTCCCTCAGTTGTCATTTCTTTCTGTCTGAATAACTTTCTTTACCAATTATTTTAGAATGGGTCTAATACCAAAAGGTTCTCCTAGTTTTATTTATTTATTTATTTTTAAATTTAAGAATGTCTTTTTTACCTTTATTCTTAAAGGTTATTTTTCCTAGAGCTCAAATTCTAGATTGACAGTTTTCTTTCAGCATCTGGCAAATTTCATGCCATTTTCTTTAGGCTCTCATGATTTCTGATGAAATATTAATCTGAATAGTTATTCCCCTGTAAGTATGTAAGTAATGTCTCATGTCTCTCTGGATACTTTCAAGGTTTTTTGTTTGTTTGTTTTGTTTTTGTTTCTTTGTGTTCTTCTTCTTCTTTTTTTTAATTCCAGAAGTTTGATTATGATGTGTCTGGGTGCAGATTTCTTTGAGTTTATATTTTTTGGAGTCTCTTAGCTTGAATCTGTACATTTCTGTCTTTCACCAATATTGAGAAGTATTCTTCCATTATTACTTCAAACATATTTTTTTCCCACACCACACTTTTCCTTTTCTCCTTCTTGGAGTTTCATAATGCAAATATCAGTTTTCTTGTATATCTCACAGGTCCCTGAGGCTCTGTTCCTATTTTTACAATTGATTTTCTATTTTTGTTTAGATTGGAAAGTTTTTAATCCTATCCTTCTATCTTCAAATCCACTAATTCTTTTCTCTGTCATCTCTGTTCTGCTTTTGAGCCCATCCACTGACTGTTTTATTTTAGTTACTTCATTTTTCAGTTCTAAAATTTTCATTTAGTTCTTTTGTATATCATCTGTTTATTTGCTGAGATTTTCTATTTCCCCATATGCTTAAAGACTGTTTTGAATTATTTGTTAAAGCATTTTTTAAGCACTGCTTTCAAATCCTTATCAGATAAGTACACCACATGTGTTTTCTTGGTTTTGATGTCTGCTGATTATCATTTGTCATTTCAATTGGGATTTCACTTTTCTTGATATGTTGAGTAATTTTGGATTGTATCCTAGACATTTTGAGGATGAAATTATGAGACTTCTGTACCTATTTAAATCTATTATTTTAGCAAAAAATAAATCAGTTGGTTTCCAAATACATATTCTGGCTCACATTTGTGAGCTCTCATTTGAATGTTAATTTTATTTTCAAAGTCTATGCAGCACTATTCTGGCCCACCCTACTTAGTACTACCCAGAGGCCATTTTTAATCACATATTCCATATTCTAGTTCATTTATTAAAGCTTTTCTCTGTTTATTCTGGTTGGTTTCATTCATGCACAACTTGGGTGTGTGCCCAGGACTCAATACACTGCTGTGAAGTTTTTTTTTTTTTTTTTCCAGTTTTATCCTCTTTAGGTGGAGGAGGTTGGAAGCCAACTCTGCTGTTATTTGTTTAGTACACACTGGAGATGCCTGGCAGGTCTCTGTCCCCCAGTGTTGACAGACCCACTGGAGAGTGGGATGAGCAATATCTTTGCTCATAAGAGTGCAGAGTTGGTGGACTTTAGAGTGTTCCACCCCACAATCTCTACAGCACTTTCTGGGCAAGGTGAGAAGTATTGCTATTTTTGTGGCATTCACCTGGAGTAAGGCAGATATAGCCCCCCAAATTTTTATCTTGCAGGTCTACATTCTTCCTTATCTCTTGATTAGAAACAGTGGATTGTGTGTGTGAATGTGTATGTGCATACATGTGAGTGCACATATGTATATTTGTCACTGGCATTTTCAAGTTGAAAATTTCTCAATTTCCCAGGCCAGTGTATACAGGAGATATAAATATAAAATCCCAAGAAACTCACCACCATGTCTTCTCTTTTTAAAAATTATATTTATATTCTAGTTAGTTAACATACAGTGTAATATTGATTTCAGGAGTGGAATTCAGTGATTCATCACTTACATACAACACTCAGTGCTGGTTAAGGTACAACAAGTACCTTAATACCCATCATTTAGCTAGTTCATTCCCCACCCACCTTCCCGCATCACCCCTCTGTTTGTTCTCTATCTTTAAGAGTCTTATGGTCTGTTTCCCTCTCTCTCTTTTTCCCCCTCCCATATGTTCATGTTTTGTCTCTTAAATTCCACATATGAGTGAAATCATATGGTATTTATCTTTCTCCGACTGACTTATTTCACTTAGCATAATACACTCTAGCTCCATCCATGTCATTGCAAATGGCAAGATTTCATTCTTTCTGATGGCTGAGTAATATATATATACACCACCTCTTCTTCATCTATTAATTAGTCAATGGACATTTGGGCTCTCTCCATAGTTTGGCTATTGTTGATAATATGCATCAGGGTGCATATATCATTTTGAATCTGTATTTTTGTATCTTTTGGGTAAATACCTGGTAGTGCAATTGCTGGATTGTAGGGTACTTCTATTTTTAACTTTTTGAGGAACCTCCATGCTGTTCACCAGTGGCTGCACCAGTTTACATTCCCAACAGTGCAAGAGGGTTCCCTTTTCTCCATCCTTGCCAACACTTGTTATTTCTTTTGTTGTTGAGTTTAGCTATTTTGGCAGGTTCACCACCATGTCTTCTCTTGAGTCTCAAAGTCCCTAGCCATTCTAGCTTCTTTATCTCCTTTCAGAGTATTCTGATAGTTGCTTTATACATATTGTCCAGGATTTTGAGTTGTGATCAGCAAGAGAAAAAGGGTGGAGCATGTTTATTTCATCTTTTCTGGACTTTTAAAAATGAGTGTTATTCTGTTGTATGAATATACCAAAATTTGTTTTCTCTTCTTTTGTAAGGAGACAGTTGGGTTGATTTCAGTGTTTTGTGTTTTTTTTGTTTGTTTTTTTTAGTTATGAAAAGCTGTTATAAAAATTCTTGTTTAACTTTCAAATATTTTCATTTTTCTTAGATAAATGGAAGTCATGGTCATAAGAAATCTATTTTTACATGGATGAAAACAATCAAAGAATGCCGGATAATAAGGGTTTTTTTTCTTTGAGTTTTTAGAGTTTCACACCTAATTTAGAGAAAGTAACAGTACTTTTAATAAAACAATGCAGGAGCACCTGGCTTGTTCAGGTGGTAGAGTATGTGACTTTTGATCTCAGGGTTGTAACTCAAGCCCTGTATTGGGTGTAGAGATCACTTAAAAGTAAAATCTTAAAAAAATCAATGCTACTTTTAGTACAAAATGGTTGACTGAACATGACATTAACTTCTCTTTCATTCATAATCCTGCCAAAATTATAGAAAATATATGAAAATAAAATAATTTCATAGCATCACAAAAATTGAAAAAGGGTTTCATTGTTAGAACAGACTATTAAAGAACATATGAAAAATAAAAGTCAATGGAGTATTATACAATAATAAAGATAAATAAACTATGATGACATCCAATAAGGATAACTATAGAGCAATATTATATTTAATGGAAAAATTCTCAGATTATTTACATCATAGATTGTTTACTTAATGGTGACCTTTATAGAAAGTAAAAAAACAACATATGTGTATATATGTATGTGTGTGCATACACACACACACACAGAGGCACTACAACTATATAAAAGGAAATCTGGGGAATAATAAACACTAAGATAATTATTCCACTGTGGGTATGCAAGTGGGTGGGTTTGAGGGAGACTGCCAAGTTAGATGCAGGTGTTATTGAAGTCCTAATTTTTACTTCAGGTGGTAGTTTGTAGGAGCTTATAATACCATTAAAAATATCTAGCTGAATAAATTGATAAAAGGAGACTTTGAATGGACAAATGACCAGTGTATATCATGAAACAAAGATAATGATTCATCCAATTATGCGCACCCAAGATCCTTAAAAGAAAGACAAAGAGACAGGAAGGTAGGAAGGAGAAGGAAGGAAGGAGAGTTATGACTTGCAACTGAAAGAACCGTGACTTATATAATATCTCTCTTAAACTGCAGTCCTATAAATCAATACCAAAAACCTAAATAAATAAAGTCCACAATGCAATAGGAAGGTGTGCATATAATACAAACAGGAAATTCACACAGAAAAAGAAACACAAATGGTAATTTAACAAAAAATTAGTTGCATATCAATAAAATACAAAATATAAATAAAAATTACAGTGAGTTGTCATTTTAAACTATGAAAGTAGCAACAATTAAACTGTTTGAAAGGGCCCAATGGTGAGTATGAGTGGAATGAGAGAGTTTTAAAATAACATAAATCAATATATCACCTTGAAAGTATCTTGGTATTCAATGCAAGTTTTATTTAAACCTTCAGTCTTTCTTCCAAGTGGGAAAATATTTCCTGTACCACAGAGAACTGATCAGATGCCTATGTAAGTTAAAGGCTTATCCGGCCAAATTTTGTGGCAATGCAACCAGTGTTATCTGAGGTCAAATGGATTCAAGATACATGGATTATTTTGATAAATAATGTGTAATATTTGTATGTGTGTACCCTCAGAAAAATGCTGGCCATTGACTACATTTTATTACTTAGCATATATTCTTGAACTTTTAAAGTGATGTCTTCTTGCTTTTAGTCCATCCCACAATTTAATTCTGATTGATAAAATATATACATATGACAGCACCCAATTGTCACACCTACTCAGAGTAAGCTATTTAAATGGTCTGTGCTAAAAAAATTAATTTGGTAAAATGCTTAAGTTTAGTTAAATATTTAGTTAAATATTTGGTTTCCATTTTTCCTTTAACAAATATAGAAAAAATAAAACAATTTTAAAAAGCATGTTGTGGTTTATCCTCCTTTATGGTTAAATTTAAAAGCAGTACAAAATATGCAGGCATAAAACTGCCTCCAGGGTATAAAAAATGTCATGAAGCCAAGGAAATATGCAAATATTATTCAAGAACAAAGAATGTAATCTATCTCACCTCTTATGCTAACATTTTGTGTGCTAGGAATCTATTAAAGAATGTATAAAAATATAAATGTCAATGTTAAAAGTATAAATTTCTCATGATGCTCCTAGTGAGGTGTTTGCTATTTTTATTGCTTTAGCTTTTTAAAAATCAAATACTCATAGTGGTAAAATCATATAGGAGAAATATTTTTTTTAAGATTTTATTTATTTTATTTGATAGCATAAGTAGGCAGAGAGGTAGGCAGAGGGAGAGAGAGAGAGAAGCAGGCTCCTTGCTGAGCAGGGAGCCCGATGCTGGGCTCTATCCCAGGACCCCGGGATCATGACCTGAGCTGAAGGCAGCCACTTAACTGACTGAGCCACCCAGGCACCCCTCATACAGGAGAAATATTGAGCAATAAATACTTTAATGAGTAATGCTTCATAAATAATAGTACCTCAAGTCAATTTTGCTCCTTTGATATGTGACCTCATTAGAAAATTGGAAAACAAACCACTGTTGTTTATTGTTAACATTAGTTGCTCTGTAGAAATTATATTTGACTTCACTAGGAATAGATTATAAACTGTGAACAGCTTGTAATTTCTAAAATACAAGTTAAGAATGGACAAACCAGGAGTGCCTGGGTGGCTTAGTTGGTTAAGCATCCACCTTTGGCTCAGGTCATGATCTCAGGGTCCCGGGATTGAGCCCCACATCTGGCTCCCTGCTCCCTCCCTCCCTTTCTCTCTCTTTATCTCTTTCAAATAAATAAATAAAATTTAAAAAAAATGAACAAACCAAAAATAAAGTTTGATAGTTATTCTCCTTTGATACAAAAGTAGGGATCTGAAGGGGTACGTGCACCCCGATGTTTATAGCAGCAATGTCCACAATAGCCAAACTGTGGAAAGAGCCAAGATGTCCATCGACAGATGACTGGATAAAGAAGATGTGGTATATACATACAATGGAATATTATGCAGCCATCAAAAGGAATGAGATCTTGCCATTTGCAATGACGTGGATGGAACTGGAGGGTATTATGTTGAGTGAAATAAGTCAAAGAGAGAAAGACATGTATCATATGATCTCACTGATATGAGGAATTCTTAATCACAGGAAATTGAGTGTTGTTGGAGTGGGGGGTGGGGTGGGAGGGATGGGGTGACTGGGTGATAGACATTGGGGAGGGTATGTGCTCTGGTAAGCGCTGTGAATTGTGCAAGACTG
>NW_023270464.1:1851235-1899155 GCF_011800145.1 Mirounga leonina | reverse complement strand
GGGGGGTGGGAGGATGGGTTAGCCTGGTGGTGGGTATTGAGGAGGGCACGTTCTGCATGGAGCACTGGGTGTTATGCACAAACAATGAATCATGGAACACTTCATCTAAAACTAATGATGTAATGTATGGGGATTAACATAAGAATAAAAAAAAATTCATACTGATAGTTGTTCTCCTTTGAAGCACTGGACTTCAAACTGTTAACTGTTGACATGATTTTATTTGTTTTACTGCGATAACCATGAACCTATTAGATTAGTATTTAGCAGCATGGTACACCCCAGAGTGTCAGTAAGCCCAAGCACCCAAAATACAAATATAGTTCACGGACTGAAGTGGATTCATTCATCCATTCATCCCTCCTCATGGCCCCCATTCTGTCACCTCATCCTAGTGACCCTGGGGAACATGGTATGTTGTCTGCACTTATGTCCCTGCTCATTTCTATGGGTGTCCCACAATGAGTCAGATAAGAACTAGAGATCCATTCCATCTTTTGTCATCTAGCTAAACCAAGAAGGAAGGCTAATGAAATCCTTTGTTAGGTCTTTATGGTCTGTCTGGAGATTTTCTCACCAGTTCTGGAAAGTCTATGGCATTCTGATCAAAGGATGCAATTAGACATCCCTCAGGTAGAAAACAGCACCTAATGCAGGCCGGGAACCAAATATTCACATAACTTCCCAGAAGACCTTGTAAAGAAAAAAAAAATAGCCCCTGTTTTCATGCCCACAGGAATTGTTTTAAAATCTTGTTTAAAACATGCTGACACAATCTCAGTCCATATTTGGCAATGTTATTCATTAACCATGTAACTAGACCAGAATGAGTCCAGGGAAGGAAAAAGCAAAGGGCAAGACATTGTCCAGGTTTTTGCTCCACATAACCACATAAGGTTAGATGAAAATAACTTGCTGAAATCTGGTTTAAGGAGCTAATTCACAATTCCAGTACATACACTGTGACATGCATCATTGCCAGGAATGGCCAGCAATCCCTGCACCAACGGATGAAAGATTACTCCAAACTTCAAGTTGTTACTTGAGCTTCATGTTCAGTAAATTTGGGAAATGCTTTACTTGGTTTTGATTTCTTGGCTTTATTTTTATTAAAAACCAACATCATGGATGAGAGCCACAAATCTGTTAGATAAGGAAGATTCTTAAGAAAGAAACACTGTGGCTTCTTGCAACGTATATCAATTATGAACATGGACAATTTGGAGCAACCAAACATTTACCTGCTCACTTGGCCTTTTGTCATTGATCTGGTGATGTCTTTCACATGCAAACTAAAGAAAAGCTTGAGAAAGAAGTTTTATTTACTCAGAGAAAGATAACTATGTGAATATCATATTAAATAATGTCAATGTTTTCCTCCAAAATTTTCTCTGGAACTTGGCAGTTTTTCTTGGAAGCTTCTATGGTTATTTTAGATATGTGAAACATTTTCTAAGGGAAATAGAATGTTTACTTTTTTTCAATGTACTTAGTAGAATATATTCAGTCAATGGAGCATAGAAACCCTGTGTAAAGTCTCATATTTTTATTTAGAGAGGTATATGCTAAAATAGAAAGAGAGAAAAAGCCAGGAAATCAAGAACTGCAAATAAAATGAAAGGATGGTGAATGTTATTCCTCTGCCTCTGCTCCCAATGTTAGTGGAGGTAATAACTCAAAACAAACCACCAACAACAAAATGATGGTGATCAAACTATTTTTTTTAATGTACTGGGAGTTATGTGTGCTTGTCCTTTACATTCAAAATTAAAACTATTTTTTTTCAGGTGAAACAATTTTATTTCACAGTTGTCTTTAAAACCACAAAGACACTATGTTCATCATATAAAAACATCAGTACAGATACCTATACTTTCTAGAAAATGATTATATAGATGCTCTCAAAGAAAAATGCACACCATTATATGGTTTCAAACAAGTTGCTAGGGAAAAACACATCTGGACTGATTCCTACGTATAGATTATTATCATCAGTACATGTTTCTGCATTCTTACAGGTTTGATAATAAACATACAGACTGGCTTGTAACTTAATGTTCCATCGGTTCATCAGCCTTTTCTGCAGGTTCATCAGCAGGTTGAGCAGGCTGTGCCTTTCTCTGCGGTCTTTCTTCAAGACCTTCCAGGAATGGAGATACATCATCATCATCATAAATCGTAAACTCCAAGTCTTTACCAACAATTCCAATGGAAACATTCTTTGTAGTTAGGTCTTGTTCTGCAGGAAGTATCTCTGGTAAGGCACGCAGACCATGTTTAACCAGTTCATTCAAACTGCACTCCATAAACCCAGACATATGTCTCTCCAAGTAAGTACGAGCTGATTGAGAACAGGCTCCAATGGACATGGCTCTACAGTCAAAATAGTTGGCAGATGGACAGGTTTTGAAAATGTGAGGGCCGATATCATCATAACTAGCAATAAGCAGCCCAACACCATATGGTCTCCGGCCATATCGTTGTGTTGGTATCTGGATCTTGCTTCCAATTAGAGATACAAGATGAGACACAGGAATAGGTCTGTCAAATACAAATCTGGAATTCAAACACTCTTGGTGCATAAAATTACATAACAGTCTAACATCAGCAGTAAGTCCCGCAATTGAGATACCAATATGGCTGTCAACATGGATAATTTTTTTCTGATGAGCTGGAAGCTCTGAGTGTGCTCTCTTCAATGCAACCAACACTGCATGGGTTTCTGATTTCAGACCAGCTGTGGCTGAACCTTGCTTGACAGCTTCCATTGCGTACTCAATTTGATGAATCCTGCCCTGAGGGCTCCAAACAGTGACATCATTGTCATACTGGTTGCAAAACATGGTTCTGGCGTGGATCTGCCTGCAGCCTCCTGCAGAAGTGGGGGTTCAGGAGGCTCAAAATTAAAACTATTTTTTATTTTGAATGAAAAAAATACCCTAATTTAATTTATTCCCATGTTATTTCATACATTTAATGAGCATTCTAGAGGAAGTGCATTAAAGAGTTATCTTAGTGATAGTATTTATCAAAGAAATGTTGAATAATATCTCCAATTTGAATGACATATGAACATAGAGAAAGTATGTAAAACTGTATGTGTAGTTCATATATCTCCATCCATATATTTTTATTTTTGGACACTGGTCTTCCAAAATGACAATATAATTCACATTTTACATGAACACTTGCCACATGCCTGGTACTAAAAATGGAATACATTCTTTTTCCTCCAGAAATTTACATGTTAGCCAGACAATGCAAAGATCATGAAAAAAAATAAATAGCAGAGTATCCATGCCCTCAACCTCCATTAGATTTTTATGTGGATATGTCAGAAGAACTGCATTCTAAATTTGGTTCAAGGAATCTGGTCAGAATTTTCTTGAGGTGGTCCAAAAGTCTTCAATTAATGTATCCCCTGTAGCCATCAGTTTTCTCAATGTGTATGACTCCCAAGAAAGCATCTCTGATATCCTGCCGAAAGAGCCAAAGTAATTTCTATTTTTCCTCCAGCAAGTTTTCTGGTTTTATTAAATATAAAATAGTCCCCTTAATTTCCTAGTGCTATTGCAGATTTCATTTCCTTCTATTGAATTCTTTGCTTTGTAAGCTGTGACTTTTATGTACTATAGACTCAGATGCTCTCCACTGTTTCAGTCACTTTTGAGCAGCAAGTACTTAATTGGTGAATTAACTGTTTTTGACTCTAAGGACCATGTTTAGTATAACAGGGGGAGTATGCACATGAATTGTTTCTCTGTAGTTTAGAATAGTTGATTTTTCCCTAAATTCAATACCAGGAGTTTCCCAAGTTTCTAGGAAATGGAGCCAGATGCATGTATTCTTGAGAATATCACCCAAATTTGGGTGCTGAGGATACACAGTGTTCATGAGAGATACTAAGAGGAAAGGATGCTGGCCTCCATGTTAGAAATATCAGTGATTTGAGAAATAGGCAGGTTTTTAAAGGAAATGGTATCTGGGAAAGTGAACTGGCATGGAGAATTTTGTCCCTGACAACCATATCGAGTGGGAATGCAATGTGGAAGCTGTGATGCTGGGCAGCAAACTCTCCCAGGCAGATGATACCACTGCAATATGATCTTTTCTCCTGAATTCCTGGGATCTGTGGAGTTGGAGGAAGGCATGAGAAGGACTAAAGAACAAATCACCTGAGGGGTTAGACACAAATTTTACATGTTTAAATACGTATTTTGAGGTTTAAATACATAGTTTAAGTTTGTAACCGTCTGTGGGTATTTTTTGTCAATGGAAAAAAAAAAAAGTAGTGGGTTTCCACCCATAAAATGTCTGAAATAGGGCGCCTGGGTGGCTCAGTTGGTTAAGCAACTGCCTTCAGCTCAGGTCATGATCCCAGGGTCCTGGGATCAAGTCCCACATCGGGCTCCCTGCTCTGCGGGAGGCCTGCTTCTCCCTCTCCCACTCCCCCTGCTGGTGTTCCCTCTCTCTCTGTGTCTCTGTCAAATAAATAAATAAAATCTTAAAAAAAATGTCTGAAATAAAAATTATAAGATGACTTTTCTTGCTGGAATCACAATATTAGTTTTACAGGGAATACTGTTTGACCATGCCTGTTTAGCTCTGGAGAAATTTTGCTTTATTGTGTAGCAAACAACAACAATAAAACAAAGAAACAAAAAATAATACATCATCAAATAAGAAGAATTAATGTAAATTAATATTTGAAGGCATTATTTTCTGCATATATGATTATCATTCTCAAAATTTAAAGAGAGACAAACCTATATTTGTTGAGATATAAAAATAACAAAGAGACAGAGAGAAGCTCATGCTTAGGCATGAGAATACAATACTGTGCTAGACTGAAATTTTACTGACTCATGTTCATTAACCATACTTCCAGAGCTTTACCAATGCAGGAGTTCTATTGAAAGCATTTAAGTTTCCTTTGTTTGGAACTAACATTCATTTGAACAATCCAAATTTTAGGTTCCCTTTCACTGGCTCTAATCTTATCACATGAAGCAGAAAAACAGGGATCTAAAGGGGAAAACTAGTTTATCACTACTGATACTTAATTATGAAATATTTTGGTTTTCTCAACTGAGAAAATGAGCTATGCACAGGAAATGAGATTTTCTGGGGGATATTGGAAATACAAATAGACCCACAGTTGGATGGCTCAACCATTGTAGAAAATTGTTTGATGCTATCTCCTAAGCTTAAATATATACCTATTCTATGACCTGGGAATCCCACTCCTAGCATATACTCAAGAGAAAAGAGTGCCCACAAAGAATATTAAAAAATATTCCCTGCAGCTTGATTCAAAGTTCCAAACACCCATCTACAGAAGAATGGACAAACAGTAGTACCTTCATACAAATAAATGCTCCTCCACAATAAAACGTGGAATATTGATAAAGTAACATGATGAAACTCTCAGACATTAAAAAGCCAGACACACACAAAAAATGTATACTGATTCTAATTATATGAAATTCAAGAACAAGAGAAAACAATGTATAACAGTGAAGGCAGTATTCCCTAGGACTATGTGCTAGGTAGCATACAATATTTTTTAATTTTTTTTTTATTCTTATACTATCCCTAAACATTGCATCATTAGTTTTAGATGTAGTGTTCCATGATTCATTGTTTGTGCATAACACCCAGTGCTCCATGCAGAATGAGCCCACCTCAATAACCATCACCACGCTAACCCATCCTCCCACTCCCCTCCCCTCTGGAAACCTCAGTTTGTTTTTCAGAGTCCATCGTCTCTCATGGTTCGTCTATCCCTCTGATTTGCCCCCATTCATTCTTCCCCTCCCGCTACCTTCTTCTTCTTCTTCTTCTTTTTTTTTTTCTTAACATATATTGCATTATTTGTTTCAGAGGTACAGATCTGAGATTCAACAGTCTTGCACAATTCACAGCGCTTACCAGAGCACATACCCTCCCCAGTGTCTATCACCCAGTCAGCCCATCCCTCACACCCCACCCCCCACTCCAGCAACGCTCAGTTTGTTTCCTGTGATTAAGAATTCCTCATATCAGTGAGATCATATGATACATGTCTTTCTCTCTTTGACTTATTTTGCTCAACATAATACCCTCCAGTTCCATCCACGTCGTTGCAAATGACAAGATCTCATTCCTTTTGATGGCTGCATAATATTCCATTGTATATATATACCACTTCTTCTTTATCCATTCGTCTGTCGATGGACATCTTGGCTCTTTCCACAGTTTGGCTATTGTGGACATTGCTGCTATAAACATTGGGGTGCACGTACCCCTTCGGATCCCTACTTTTGTATCTTTGGGGTAAATACCCAGTAGTGCAATTGCTGGATCATACAGTAGCTCTATTTTCAACTTTTTGAGGAACCTCCATACTGTTTTCCAGAGTAGCTACACCAGCTTGCATTCCCACCAACAGTGTAGGAGGGTTCCCCTTTCTCCACATCCCCTCCAACTTCTCTCGTTTCCTGACTTGTTAATTTTACCCATTCTGACTGGTGTGAGGTGACATCTCATTGAGGTTTTGATTTGGATTTCCCTGATGCCAAGCGATGTTGAGCACGTTTTCATGTGTCTGTTGGCCATTTAGATGTCTTCTTTGGAAAAATGTTTGTTCATATCTTTTGCCCATTTCTTGATTGGATTATTTGTACATTGGTGTTGACTTTAAGAAGTTCTTTCTAGATTTTGGATACTAGCCCTTTCTCTGATATATCATTTGCAAATATCTTCTCCCATTAGGTCGGTTGTCTTTTGGTTTTGTTGACTGTTTCCTTTGCTTTGCAAAAGCTTTTTATCTTGATGAAGTTCCAATAGTTCATTTTTGCCCTTGCTTCCCTTGCCTTTGGTGATGTTTCTAGGAAGAAGTTGCTGTGGCAAAGGTCCAAGAGGCTGCTACCTGTGTTCTCCTTTGGGATTTTGATGGACTCCTGTCTCACATTGAGGTCTTTCAACCATCTGGAGTCTATTTTTGTGTGCAGTGTAAGGAGATGGTCCAGTTTCATTCTTCTACATGTGGCTGTCCAATTTTCCCAACACCATTTGTTGAAGAGACTGTCTTTTTTCCATTGGACATTCTTTCCTGCTTTGTCGAAGATGAGTTGACCATAGAGTAGAGGGTCCATTTCTGGTCTCTCTATTCTGTTCCATTGATCTATGTGTCTGTTTTTGTGCCAGTACCATACTGTCTTGATGATGACAGCTTTGTAATAGAGCTGAAAGTCCGGAATTGTGATGCCACCAGCTTTGCTTTTCTTTTTCAACATTCCTCTGGCTATGAGGGGTCTTTTCTGGTTCCATACAAATTTCAGGATTATTTGTTCCATTTCTTTGAAAAAAGTAGATGGTACTTTGATGGGGATTACATTGAATGTGTAGATTGCTCTAGGTAGCATTGACATCTTCACAATATTTGTTCTTCTAATCCATGAGCATGGAACGTTTTTCCATTTCTTTGTGTCTTCCTCAATTTCTTTCATGAGTATTTTATAGTTTTCTGAGTACAGATCCTTTGCCTCTTTGGTTAGATTTCTTCCTAGGTATCTTATGGTTTTGGATGCTATTGTAAATGGGATTGACTCCTTCATTTCTCTTTCTTCTGTCGTGTTGTTGCTGTATAGGAATGCCACTGATTTCTGTGCATTAATTTTATATCCTGCCACTTGACTGAATTCCTGTATGAGTTCTAGCAGTTTTGGGGTGGAGTCTTTGGGGTTTTCCACATAAAGTATCATATCATCTGCACAGAGTGAGAGTTTGACTTCTTCTTTGATGATTTGGATGCCTTCAATTTCTTTTTGTTGTCTGATTGCTGTGGCTAGGACTTCTAATAATATGTTGAATAGCAGTGGTGATAGTGGACATCCCTGCTGCATTCCTGACCTTAGGGGGAAAGCTCTCAGTTTTCCCCATTGAGAATGATATTTGCTGTGGGTTTTTCATAGATGGCTTTTATGATATTGAGGTATGTACCCTCTATGCCTATACTCTGAAGAGTTTTGATCAAGAAAGGATGCTGTACTTTGTCAAATGCTTTTTCTGCATCTATTGAGAGGATCATAAGATTCTTGTTCTTTCTTTTGTTAATGTATTGTATCACGTTGATTGATTTGCAGATGTTGAACCAACCTTGCAGACAAATCGAATTTGTCTGATATAAGGATTGCTACCCCAGCTTTCTTTTGGTGTCCATTAGCATGGTAAATGGTTTTCCACCCCCTCAATTTCAATCTGTGGGTGTCTTGGGTCTAAAATGAGTCTCTTGCAGACAGCATATCGATGGGTCTTGTTTTTTAATCCAATCTGATAGCCTGTGTCTTTTGATTGGGGCATTGAGCCCATTTACATTCAGGGTAACTATTGAAAGATAGGAATTTAGTGCCATTGTATTGCCTGTAAGGTGACTGTTACCGTATATTGTCTGTGTTCCTTTCTGGTCTATGTTGCTTTTAGGCTCTCTCTTTGCTTAGAGGACCCCTTTCAAGGTTTCTTGTAGGGCTGGTTTTGTGTTTGCAAATTCCTTTAGTTTTTGTTTTTCCTGGAAGCTTTCTATCTCTCCTTCAATTTTCAATGACAGCCTAGCTGGATAGAGTATTCTTGGCTGCATATTTTTCTCATTTAGTGCTCTGAATATATCCTGCCAGTCCTTTCTGGCCTGCCAGGTCTCTGTGGATAGGTCTGTTGCCAATCTAATGTTTCTACCATTGGAGGTTACAGATCTCTTCTCCCGAGCTGCTTTCAGGATTTTCTCTTTGTCTATGAGACTCGTAAGTTTTACTATTAGATGTCGGGGTGTTGACCTATTTTTATTGATTTTGAGAGGGGTTCTCTGTGCTTCCTGGATTTTGATGCCTATTTCCTTCCCCAAATTAGGGAAGTTCTCTGCTATAATTTGCTCCATTATACCTTCTGCCCCTCTCTCTCTTTCTTCTTCTGGGATCCCAATTATTCTAATGTTGTTTCATCTTATGGTGTCGCTTATCTCTCGAATTCTGCCCTCGTGATTCAGTAATTGTTTATCTCTTTTTTTCTCAGCTTCTTTATTTTCCAGCACTTGGTCTTCTATATCACTGATTCTCTCTTCTGCCTCATTTATCCTAGCAGTTAGTGCTCCCATATTTGATTGCACCTCATTAATAGCCTTTTTGATTTCTACTTGGTTAGATTTTAGTTCTTTTACTTCTCCAGAAAGAGTTTCTCTAATAACTTCCATATTTTTTTCAAGCCCAGCTAGTATCTTTAAAGTGATGATTCTGAACTCTAGATCTGACATCGTACCAATGTCTGTATTGAGTAGGTTCCTGGCAGTCGTTACTACCTCTTGTTCTTTTTGTTGAGGTGATTTTTTCCGTCTTGTCATTTTGTGCAGAGGAGAATAGATTAATGAGAGAACAAAATGCTAGCAGAGTAACAATGTCCCCAGAAAATATACTCTAAACAAATCAGAAAAGACCTGAAGCAGTGGGAAAAGAAAGGGAAAGAGAGAAAAAAGAAAAAGAAAAAAAAGGAAAAGAAAAAGATAAAGATAAAAACAAACAAAAACAGAACAAAACAAAACAACAACAAAAAAAAAACAGATTGTGATCAAATATGATCAGGCTGGTATATAGATCAGTGCCACACACTAGATTTTGGGTGTATTTTGGTCTGTTAGAAGAAAGTGCCTCCCAAAATTTTACAGAAAGAAAAAGTTATATATATCCAAAAATAAGGGTCGATATGATGAAGGGATGGAATATGACTGTAAAGATGGAAATTAGAAAAAAAAATTTTTTTAGAAAAAATTTTATAAAAGGAATTGATAAGAAGTTGTTTGAAAAAAGAAAGAGGATTTAAAAAAAGAAAAAAAGAAAAAAAAGGGAGAGAATGTGATCAGGCAGGGGAGTAGAAAAAAACCATATACTAGAGATTTAGGGTATATTTTGATCTGTTAGAAGAAACTATCTCAAATTTTTAAAGAGAGAACAACTTATATATATATGCCAAAAATACGGGTAACTACTATGAAGGGATAGAATATAGGGACTCTAAAAATGAAAAATAAAAATGTTTTTTAAAAAAGGGTTTGATAAGATGTTGGTTGATAAAGGGAAAAAGAATAATTTAAAAAAAAAGAAAAAAAGACAGTTAAAAAAAATTAACCTTGAAAGACTAAAGAATCATGGTAAAAAAGCCATGAATTCTATGTGTAGTATTCCCCTAGCACTGGAGTTCTGCCGTTCTCATTGATTTGTAAACTTGGTCTTGGCTGGCTGTTCTCGCTGATCTTCTGGGGAGGGGCCTGTTGCCGTGGTTTCCAAATGTCTTTGCAGGAGGCAGAATTGCCCCGCCTTGCCTGGGCAAGTAATCTGCTTGGGTTTGCTCTCCAGAGCTTTTGTTCCCTGCGAGCTTTCCGTACATCTTTGGAGGCAGAGAGTGAAAATGGCGGCCTCCCAATCTCTGCCATGGAGGAGCCGAGAACTTGGGGCCCTGCTCCTCAATGAGCCCCCAGATAAAAGCAGTCAGTCACTCCCGTCTCCCCGGTCTCCAGCCGCACTCCGTGCTCACCCGGCCTGTGACCGCGCGTTTCTTTCTCCGACACTCGACCCCGTGTGGAGTCTCCAAACCCAGCAGATCACTGTGGTGCGCTCCTGCACCACTCCTCCTGGGGGAGGAAGGTGAGTCTCCCTGGATCTGCTGCTTGTTGGGTCCCTGCTGGAGGAGCAGTGGCCCGACTGTGCCGCGGATCACAGTTTATGGCAACCCTGAGCTGAGAGCCTGCCCCTCAACTCTGTCTCTGCAGCCAGCTTCCCCACTCCAATTCCCGGGAGCTCTGCTGCACTCAGGTACCCCCAGTCTTTCTGTGACCCCGAGGGTCCTGAGACTACACTGTCCCACGAGGGTTCCACCCCCAGCTTAGCCACTGGAGTGACGTCCCTCAGCGGAGCCGACTTAAAGTTCCAATTTTGTGGTCCGCGGCTCTATCACTTGCCAGAAGTGGCTGACGGAGGCCCCTCCCCTGCCGTCTATCCTCCCAAATATCGCCTCAGATTCACTTCTCCTCACGTCCTACCTTCCAGAAAGCGGTCGCTTTTCTGTTCAGAGAGTTGCTGCTATTCTTTTCTTCAATCTCCTGTTGAGTTTGTAGGTGTTCAGAATGGTTTAATCCCTATCCAGCTGAATTCCTGAGAGGAGACGAAATCCAGGTCTCCTACTCCTCTGCCATCTTGCTCCATCCCGGTAGCATACAATTTTGATTTCAGGAAAGTTTTTTGTTTCAATAAAATGTGAACACACCAAGTGATTAGGATTTTCCTGTTTATCCCCCATCACAATATGAATATTTAAAATTTCTATTATTGTTTAAATTCTAAAAAGCTAACCACAGGGTTGACTTTCTCTAAGATTTTTTGTAACTCTGACTTCAACTCCTTTTAATTTTTGTAACTCTGACTTCAACTACTTAAAATAGCTGTTTAAACACTGCTATGCAAGTGAATTTCCCATGTAATGCTTCATAAGATTTATATAAAATTTCATTTATGGTAAGGAAGTAATTTGCCAAGTTCATTTTTTCTCAGATGCCAATTTTGTGGTTCTCAAAAAAAAATAGCTTGTAAATATCATGAATTGAAAGCTGAGTTTTTATCCAACCATAGAGCAAAGCTCCCACACAAAAGAATTTGTTTTAATAACTGTTTCTTAAAACCTTTGGTAATGTTTTCTAAGCACAGCAATATTGACTGACAAAGAAATGCACTTTGATTTGTTACCAAATAGTTTTCTAGATATTATATCTGCTGTTTTTACAGAAGCAGAAAGAATAAGTTTTCAAAAACCAGTTGAACATTTTTTATTCTGTGAGAAACCTTTATAGCATATAAGCATGGTCTGGATTCCTAGGGCTTTTCCTTTCCTAATGCTGCCTACTAGAAGAAGGATGATTTTTAACATACACCACATGATAGCTATCTTTTCGTGTTTTCTTGAAAGAAAAATTCAACTGAAGTCAAGAATTATGGAGTGGCAAATGAAGAGCCAGGTATTAACAAAGCAAAAACTGAAACCATATTGGATTCACTAGAAGTATTCATTAAAAGAAAATATGAGTGAGTGCCTTAGTACATTTTTTAACGTTGAAAAAAATTATATTGAACTATAACATACATACAGTAGAGGGACAAGTTGATGAATTTTCACATACATGCTCACCCATGTAACCACCACTCAGATCAACATATAAAACCCTCTAGAACTCCAGAAGTCTCCCTCGTGCCCTTTCTAGTCAATCCCATTACATATCAAACGTCAAACAGAGCTAACATGGCATTTTGAATTCTTTCTCCATTGATTACTTTTACCTCTTTTTGAAGTTCTTATAAGTTGTGCCATTTTGTATGTAATCTTTTTTGATACTTTCATTTATAATTTTGTAAGATTCATCCATGTGTGTACAAGTAGTTCATTCTTTTTATTACTGAATAATATTCCAGTGTCTAAGTATACCATAATATTTTAATTCATTGTATTTTTAGTGTGCAATGGATTATTTCAAGTTATGGGTATTACCAATAAACTATACCACAGTTTTGAATATATATATCACCAGAAATATATATTCAATACTGTGGTATAGTTTATTGGTTATATATATATATAATTTCTACTGGGTAAACAATTAGTAGGGTGGGGTGGTGAGCTTCTGTCTCTGGAATGATGGAATAGTGAGGTAGCCCTGCTGATAGCTTGATTTCAGCCTAGTGAGACCAATGTGACTTTTGACCTACAGAACTGTAAGTTAATAAATTTTCATGATTGGATTATAGTTAGGGTTTCAACCTGTTTCAATCTATCTGTATTATTCAATCTAAAATGCACCTTGTACAGAAAGTGAATTGTTGGATCTTTTTTTCTCTTCAATTTATTCTGTCAATATTTGCCTTTCAATTGAATATTTAGTGATTTTACATGTAATGTAATTACTAATGAGGTAGGATTTACAACTGACATTTTCTATTTGTTTTTTATGTGTCTAATGTCTTTTTTGTTCCTTTATTTCTCCACTTCTGCCATCTTTTGTGTTAAATATACATTTTCTAGTGTACCACTTTAATTTCCTTTTTTTGATTACTAAATATTATGTTCCTAGTGTTTTCCCTAGAGATTACAATTAGCATCTCAACTTAAAACAATCTAGTTTAAGTTAATACTGATTTAATTTTAATAGTTTACAGAAAATTTGTTTTAAAGTTTTTTATAATATGTGACATCTTCCTCTTCCCCTCATTGTTATTGTCATTATCCTATAAATTACATTTTTTACATCATATGCATTGTATTTCAAATCATATGGGAGTGGAAAGCTTTTATAAAAATACATTGATGCTTTTATTCATTATGTTATGCTCATTATAAGTATAGCCACCATCGGTTACCACACAATACTATTACAATATCATTGATTATATTCTTTGTGTTGTGTCTTTTATTTTTTTTATTTTTTTTTTTGTGCTGTGTCTTTTATTACCATGACTTATTCATTCCATAACTGGAAGCCTGTATACTTAAATTTTTAAAAATAATAAATAAATAAAATTATAATTAAAATTTGAAAAAAAGTACATTGATACTATTTTTTACATTTGCTTATGTGGTTACATTTACCTTGACTCTTTGTGTGGCTTATTTGTCTTGCCTCTTCATTTCAACTGGAAGGCCCTTTAGAATTTCTTGTAGGGGTAGTATGCTAAAAACTGATTCTCTCAATTTTTTAAATCTAGGAATGTCTTAGTTCTTTCTTAAATTTTGAAGTATAATTTTGCTGAATGTGGAATTATTGGTTGACAACCTATTTCCTATGGCAACCTATTTCACTGCTGTCTGACCTCCATTCATTTTCCTGAGAAGCCATCTTTTCTCTTACTGATGATCCCTTTTACGTGGTAAGATATTTTTCCCTTGAGGGGCGCCTGGGTGGCTCAGTCGTTAAAGCGTCTGCCTTTGGCTCAGGTCATGGTCCCAGGGTCCTGGGATCGTGCCCTGCATCGAGCCCTGCGTCGGGCTCCCTGCTCGACGGGGAGCCTGCTTCTCCCTCTCCCACTCCTCCTGCTTATGTTCCCTCTCTCACTGTGTCTCTCTCTGTCAAATAAATAAATAAAATCTTTTTAAAAAAAGATAGTTTTTCCTTGATTTCAAGATTATCCTTTTGTTTTTGTCTTTTGTCCGTTTGACTATGATGTTTAGGTGTGTGGAACTCATGGAATTTATTCTACTTGGAATTTATTGAGATTCTTGGATATGTAGATTAATGTTTGACATTATATTTGGGGAATTTGAAGAAATTATTTTTTAAGTTAGCTTTTCATCTCTCTCTCCTCTCCCTCTAGGCCTCTCATTATGCATGTCAATACACTTGATGGCATCTGAACCAAAGCTCTGTTCATTTTTCTACATTCTCTCTCTTTTTTGGTTCCTCAGACTGAATAAACTGACCTATTTTAAATTTTCCTTGTTCTTTCTTTTGCCAGTTCATATCTCTGTTGATCCCCTTTTGTGTATTTTTTATTTCACTTATTGTACTTTTCAATCCTATGATGTTTATTTAGTTCTTCTGTATAATTTCTATCTCTTTTCTGCTATTATATATTTGGTGAAATCTAAGGACTTGTAGATATTAATAGGCTAATTCTAAAATTCAGATGGAAAAGGAAAGGAATAATATTTAAAGAATTTTGGAAAGGAAGAACAAAGTTTGAAGCCTTGTATTACCTGATTTTGTATACTACTATAAAGCTAAATCAATCAACATAGTGTTATTGTCCAAAGCATAGACATATAGATCTATGGAATAGCATTGAGGGTCAATAAATAAATCTACACTAACATAGCCAACTGAATTTTGACAAAAATGCAAAGGAAAAGATCATCCTTTCAACAAATAATGCTGGCAAAATTGGACATCCATAAGCACAAAAAAATAAACTTGGACACATACCTAACACTTTACATAACAAGTAACTAAAATGGATCATTGCCATAAATGTGAAATGTAAAACTTGAATATTTCTAGAAGAAAACATGAGACAAATTTTGCCTCATTTGGGGTTCACTAAAAGTATTTCTTAGTACTACTTCAAAAGCATGACCTATAAAAGAAAAAAAAAAGGACAAATTAAATTTATTAAATTTAAAATATTTTGCTGTGAAATTAGATACAGTTAAGAGAATGAAAAGATAAGCTACAAACTGGGAGAAAATATTTGCAAATCACATTTGAACAAAGGGCTATACCCAGGATATATGAAGACTACTCAAAAGTTAGCAATAAATAAACAAACCTATAAGAATAGGCAAAAGACTTAAACACTTCACCAAAAAAAGTATATGATGTCAAATATGCATGTGAAAAGATGTTCAACATCATTAATCATTAAAGAACTGTAAAGTAAAGCAACACTGAGACATGGATACATACCTGTTAGAATGACAGTTGGTGACTACATTCACTGTGGTCAGCACTGAGTAATGTGTAGAATTGTCAAGTCAGGGCACCTGGGTGGCTCAGTAGGTTAAGTGACTGCCTTCGGCTCAGGTCATGATCCCAGGGTCCTGGGATCGAGCCCCGCATCGAGCCCCACAGTGAGCCCGGCATTGGGCTCCCTGCTCAGTGGGAAGCCTGCTTCTCCCTCTCCCACCCACCCTGCTTGTGTTCCTGCTCTCGCTCTCTCTCTCTGTCAAATAATTAAAAAAAACTTTTTAAAAAAAATTGTCAAGTCAGTGTACTGCACACCTGAGAGTCATTTGACATTGTATGTTAATTATATTTCTTTTTTTTAAATATTTTATTTATTTGAGAGAGAGAGAGTATGAGTGGAGTAGGGACAGAGGGACAAGCAGACTCCCCACTGAGAGAGGACCTGACAGGGGGCTTGATCCCAGGACCCCAAGACCATGAACTGAAATGAAGTCACACTATTTACTCCTGGAGCCACCTGGATGCCCCTGGATGCTAATTATATTTCAACAAAAGAAGAATAATTAAAAAAACTACATATAAAAAATGGCATACAAGGTGAGGATGTGGAACAACCAGAACTCTTTTATATTTCCTCTAGTGAGCAAAATGGTGCAACTAGTTTAGAATACAGTTTATTGGTTTATGAAAAGTTCAATACACATCTGCCATCAGCATTCCCACTTCTAGGAAGTAGAAAAATATGTACCCACACACACAATCTGTACATGAAAATCTATAAACTTATAAAATTCATAATTGCCAAAATCTGAAGACAACTCAAATTTATTTCAATAGGTTTTATTTATAAACACGTTATTACACATTCATATAATGAGATGCTACTCACAGATTTTTGTAAAAGGATAAATTATTGATTCATGCAACAAGATAGACAAATCTTAAGTGGTTACTTATTGTATTATATCATTTCTATTGTTTTAGGAAAGACAAAATTGTAGGAGAAAAAAGAATATTTGGTTGTTGTCTTGGCTTAGGGACTGGATGAAGCCATTGTCAGTAAGGGGTGGCATGGGGAAATTTGGAATGGAATAAAAGGAATAATGGTGGTGGGCACAAGTCTATGTGTTTATAAAATTCAATGGAACTGCAGTATAACAAAAGTAAATTTTTGTTCAATGTTAAGTTTTTAAAAATCATCAGGATATGAAAATAAAGATGAAATTCATTCTCTGACAAATGAATCTGATTACCTTACAAGGATAACATATGACCACCCTAAAAAGGGTAGGGGAGAAAAGAGCTGTCCCCAGTAACAATGTTTTTTGCTTTTTTTTTCAGACTAACCCATCCCCCCACACCCCTCCCCTCTAGAACCCTCAGTTTGTTTCTCAGAGTCTATAGTCTTTCATGGTTCCTCTCCCCCTCTGATTTCCCCCCCTTAATTTTTCCCTTCCTACTACCTTCTTTTTTTTTTTTTCACATAATATATTATTTGTTTCAGAGGTACATCATTTTAATGTGATCCTCTAAGGTTAATGATAAAAACAACTGAAATTTTAATTTTGACTAGCATGTTTATTTCCTAAATGTCTATAATTTCAATCCTGGTATATAAGGAAATGATGACTATTTATAAACGCTGTAACAATTTGTCATTATTATGTAATTTCTCCATATTTTCTGATTTGTCATGTCCTAAGTTTTCTACTTGGCTTTTGGGCAATACTAATCATCATAAGTTCCCATTCTATGTAGTTCATCTTATTTTAGACTCTTTTGTAATCTGCCTCTCTGATTCCATTCACAGTGGCCCCTTCACAGACCACAACACATGTCTTCTGCCATGTAAGGGACATACTTCCCTCTGATTTTTCAATGTTTCTTGCTTTTAATTTTTTTCTCTGCCTCTGCTTATGTATGTTCTTTCTTAGCCCATTCCTATACTTTCCTCCAAACTTCTGATTAAGTTGACAGTGATTCACATGTAACCTCAAATAGAGGATATTTTATATACAGGTATTTGTTTTGGGTGTTCACAGTATCACACTAATCTTCATCTCAGCATCAAAGTTACTTTTTTTTCTGAAACTTTACTTTCTATGTCATTTATAAATGTAAGATATCTATATCATATATAAATGCAAGTTGAAGCCACTTACAGAAAAGCCTGAGACTGACATTTGCTGGAAAAGAAGTTTCTGGATGGCAAGACCTTAAATAGTACCTGATATTTAAAATTACATATATATGTAAATATAATACACTATTATTATATAATGCATAAATAATGCAATAATTATATACATATACTTAATTTAAGGTGATATGTTTGGGGTTTTATGAGCTACTACTATAAGGTTTTGGAAGGTGGAGATGAAGGAATAGGTAAAATTTTATTGCCATTCTCAAAACCATACTCATTAACTTGAATTATTTTCTTTCTCATATGACATATCATCTTTTTTTTAAAGATTGATTTATTTATTTGAGAGAGATAAAGAGAGGGAGCATGGGAGAGGAAAGAGAAAGAGAATCTCCAGCAGACTCCCTGCTGAGTGAGGAGCTGGACGTGGGGCTGGATCCCACAACCCTGAGATCATGACCTGAGCTGAAATCAAGAGTCGGAGGCCTAACCCACTGAGCCACCCAGGCACCCTGATGTATCACATCTTTAAATTTATAAGTATTTATTGGGCAGTTGCCGTTATGAATATATGTGTTATATGTGTGTGTTTATGTGTGCAAATTATGTAAGAGTTGCAAAGGAAATATATTTTATAAAGAAAGAATTTTATCGGGAAATCACAAATACTTACTAATTTCCTACCAGTATGGTGTAGTAGAAATGCATAAGACAAGGCACAAGAATTCAAAAGTTTTGCCATCTATTTGGGAGGATCTCACACCCACAAACACACACACACACACACATGCCAATCACAGCACAATGGAAGGCACTGTATAATTAAATAAAGTTTGAGTTCAGTAAAGGGCTTGCTAAGAGACCAACATAGACCAAACTATTTGCTGAATTTTTCAGAAGATAGAACATAGTAGTCCCTGAACTACAGATAAAATCCGCATCATCAGGAGTGCACAAGAGAGGCAATTCTGAGTAGAAGAACAAATAAAGCACAGAGGTGGGGTTAGAACAAAAGTGTGGGGCACATCTGACACATGACAGCCAAACAGAAATTTGTTTTCTGCATTGTGAACAGAACCTTCCCATCATCAGAGCAGTAGTTTATGAGTTTTACTCTTAACTTTAAATATGAAGAATGGCAGGACTTTCTTCTCATTTACAAATCTAGATGAAAATAGAACTGGTTAATAAGCTGAAAGAATGGCATAGTCTGTGGGCAGCTAAAATTTGTTATTTATTACCTAAAATTTCAGGAAGTTGGTTTAGTAATAGTAGGCTTTCTACCTGAAGACTTCCTCTGAGTCCATTCAGAAACTGTTCGAAAAGACCCTACAAAAAAGATTGAGTGATTAAATGAAAAATGGGCAAATCAGCGGATGTCAATTCTGTCCATTGAAAAGGAGAGAAATGACAAGTGCTCTCTCTAGCTTAAGGTTTGAGATGTTTAGAAACTTTTGACTTGGAAGTATGTATTCTAAAGAGACTCATTCCTGTGCTTGACCTCAGGACCCTTAGTAAAAGAAAGAGAGTACTTTAATAGATTTATCTTAAAGCATTATCTGTATTTGCTATTTGAATGGCTGACTCTGAATGTTTGGTCCATTTTATTAAAATATCTTCAATTTTCTGCCTCAAGATTATTAAAGTTATTTCCTCTGAGTGATGAGAGTAGACCCAGATCTTCACAAGCAGACAGAAAAGGTCAGACCTGAGTCAGAAATTAAATATCCCCATTTTACTAACACACTCTTTAGGGTACTCAAAGAAGAGAGGCATTTGGCCTTGCTTCCAAGTGAAATATAAGGAGTTATATATTTTTATATGATAATCTATATGGATAATTAAAGCCCATGTCTATTGCATGTTATTTTTATTTTTATTCCATATTTTCAAGGTTACAAATAAAATTTAAGTATTTTACCACTTTGTTATCAAATCATTTTTTGAAGCAAATATCTATTTCACGGATGATGTTTCCCCTTCTCTACTAAAGCCAGATATTGAGGGGTTTAACACTATTTTTCCTCCTCTTTACAATTGGTAGTTTTTGGAACACTAAAATGAATTGTTATTATCATATTTTAAAAAAATGTCCTTTTAAGTCCTTCTTCCTTAGATTATGGAAATAAGTTTATTTGGGGGTTTTTCTGATCTAAGATTTTTATCTCACATTTGTATTTATTTTTCCATGATTTTACATAGTATTCTGCAATCATATAGGAATGTTTCAATTAATTTCTCTACTTTAAAATATTATGTTAAAGTAACTAAAATTCTGCCATTACCCATGCTGAGATAATATTATTTGTTGTTTTTGCATAATAATAATTGATTAGTTCCTTTCACCTTATTCCCCTTCCACTCATATGTTTGTTTACTTGTTTTATTTTATTTATTTTATTTTTTAAATTTTTAAAAATTTATTTATTAGAGAGAGAGAGAGTGAATGAGAGAGAGCACAAGCAGGGAGGAGACGGAGAATCAGTTTCCCTGTAAGCAGGGAGCCCAACGTGGGGCTCTATCCCAGGACCCTGAGATCATGACCTGAGCTGAAGGCAGATGCCACGCAGGCACCCCTGTTTACTTAAGTGGTAATTAGGAAAGCACTATTTTCTTAGAACTAAACTATGTCAGACAAACAAAACCAGAATTTAAAAAAAAAATGTGTAACTTCATAACTTTATTATTCCTCATCATTAGATAAGAATATGCTCTTTCAAAATAGTTATATGTGGAGTGTTCTAAGTTCAAGATGAGCTTATCAGGACAAAAAGAAATCAATTGACTCAAAAAAACTTCTTTTCCTAAATTTATTTAGTACTACTGTCATTTTGCTTCAGCCTGCGGTAGTGCAATGTGCATTTAGTGCAGAGAAGTGTGTCTTATAAGCAGTAAGCAGAGAAGATGAATTTAATATCAGGGCTGGCTAACTCAACTACAAAATTGATCATTAAAGACAAGATGGTCCTTTGCCTTTCATTTTTCTCATTAGAGGGCATCCCTGAGAAAAAACACAGTGTCCAAAGGGAAACTAAAGATTTTCCTTTTCTCTCCAGATTTCCAAGCCCTCCCAAACATAAAGGTGTGATCATTTACAGAAAATATTTGGTGATTTTATTATTGTGATGAGATCTGGAAGTCCAAACCTATCCAGTTTACATATTTCCTATAGACCCTGAAATTCAAATATTGTGGTTCCTTCTCAAAAGTTACATCCTGCCATGTCCATGCAAAATACCCAGCAGGGCTACAGAAGGGAGGGGCGTGGGGAATTGGATAACCAGGAGATGGGTATTAAGGAGGGCACGTGTTGTGATGAGCACTGGGTGTTACACACAACTAATGAATTGTTGAACACAACAACAACAACAACAACAACAACAAAAAACACCCAGCAGGGGGCTATTGAAAGAAAGTCACCTAAAGGGAATTGTTGACTGCAGGAGTTGACAAATTGTAGGATGGAAAAAAAAAATTAATGGATGACGTGGAGACTGGTCATCTATCTGATAACATCAAAAATTTTGGTCTACTTGGCTATTTAAGCCAAAACTTTGACTTCTCCCTGTTCAGGAGGGCAGGAGACTGACAGATACAATCTCCTCCCTGGGAAGCAGATGTACAAGAGACATTGGAGAGAGCCTTTGTCCATCAGAATCTCTGAGCTGGGACTGTGAGGATAGAAAATCTTTATCATCATCAGTTGCTATCTGCTGTCCTTCTGCAAGCACTGACACATTTCTTCTTGTGGAGACACATCTATTTATCTTCTGCAGAATAAAACTGCCAAAATAAAATGTTGAAAAACTAAAGGATAGATAATGCATAAGCAAAAGCCTAACAGAATAATTGGAGTGCTAACCAAAGAAGAGATAGAAAATAAGATAGGCAATATTTGAAGTAACAACAGCTATGAAATTTTCAAAACTGATGGAAGATAGCAAATCAAAAATTCAAAAACCCATATGAATTCCAATCAGGATGAATGAGAAAGTAATTAAAAAAACTTAAACACATCGAGGTAATCAGCTAAAAATTAGACCAAATAGAAAAATCTTAAAAGTACCTAGAGCAGAAACACTCATTTCCTTGAAAGATGCAATCATTAGATTGAGAGCTAAGTTCCAATTGAGAAGATGCAATTCAGAGGACAATAGAGTGAACTCTTCAACATACTTTCAAAAAATAACTGACATCAGGGTCTTATACTTCCAGGGCCCCTATACTTTGGAGTACCTTCCTTAAAATCTTTTAAATCCCTCTCTATTGCTTGGAATGGCCAGTGCATCCAGGCAGGACACCTCCAGCACAGACAATGTCCTGCATGTCCTGTCTCAGTTTCTGGAGATGATGACCTTAAAATGATCTAACTCCTCTTATGATATCTGTGACCAGGGGGTTGACTAGTTGGTTTGGCAACATGAGCCCAGGTTGTACACATCTGGCCTTTGTCTGTTTCTTTCCTTTGCAGTGCTTTCTAACCTTCTATTCTACACATAAGGTCAACCAAATGCCCCACATAGCTCTGAATTTTGTGCCTGTGGGTCATCCTGGGGTCCAGTGGCAAGGCCTGGTGCTGAGAGGGCAGCCTGGTCAATGTATTCCTCCTGCTTACTGATCTGAGCTTGGAGCTCAAGAATGGTTCTGATGCACTGATGTTTGGTGACTTTTACTCATATTGGACACAAGAAGAATTCAGAGATCTGCCGTATTGACAGATGTGGACTTTGAGCCCCATCTGTGTTCTCACCACAATGCTGCCACGAGGCTATAAGAACCAACACATTCTCCACTTATGCACCCATGCCACTGGCCTTCTGTGTGATCACCTCAGTATATACCACATGGCAGTCAGTCATCCAAGGCCACACATACTTTCCCTGATGGTTTTCAAGCCCATTGGCCAGCAAAGACAACCAATTCTTCCCATCAGTGTCCTCCCTTGATTTTGATTGATAAGGTGTCACTGTGGTCTCGGTTCTGTTTCAGCCATGTTGGATGAGGGATGCTCATCCTTTGTGTAAATGGCATGGCCCTTCTCGCTAAACTCTTCCATTTTTCCTGCTGGGAGTCTTCTTAGAAGTCAGGGATGTGGTCTACATTAAAACAGATCATATTCCAGGAATGCATTTATTAGGACCTTAGAAGTTCAGGAAAAGATATGATTGGAGAATGTATTGTTCTATGCTTGTGCTATAAAATTCCAAATAGTAAAATTCAATATGATCTGAATATGAATTATCATTTTTTTCCTGCATATTCTGGTTTAGACTTGTATTTGTGATTATCATAAATGAAATAAAATAAACACCTCTGAAAGAGTTATTAGAAACTGATATGTACAGGCAGCCCAATGGATGAAGCACAATCATGAGTAATGATGTAACCAACAACAAATCAGTAGTATTGGGGAACAGCAAGAGGCAAGAAGATATGTACTGTTTTTATAGAAACAGGTTTCAAAGAGCCATAGCATTGTGAGTAATTACAGTGTTCCTTCATTTTTTTTCCTGCTTGAACTAGAACATAGCCTTGGGCAATGTTTTATAATTTTTAAAGATTCTTTTGATGGCAGGACACTCAGCATGCAGGTAAATGAAAGGCAGAACATTTTCATAACTTGCAGTTCCAAGCAAGAGAAGGCTGCCAGGCAGGGTCAAATGGGAGGTTGGCCCCTGGGACAGAGTAACAGCAAACTGCAGCTCTAGGGGGCAGCTTGTACATGGCATATGGGATGGAGTTGGCCAGGTTTTATGGATTCCCCATGGATTGGCTAATTTAAGTAATTTCTTAGGCTCAGGGGCATAAAGGTTGCCCTTTGTTGTCTGATATCTGGCCCTGAGTGATTAGGGCTGGTGCACTGTGTCTCTGTGTGAGATCCTGGTAATAGAAGTGGTTCCGGTGTGGATTTATTCAGCTGCTCAAGAAAGGGAATTGATCGGCCTCTAGTCAGGACCCCAAAATTAAGTCAAGATGGCATTTAAAACAAAACAAAAAAACCCCTATATTATAAGCAAGGGATTTGTTAATCTGATTTTTGCCTTCCTTGTCTTAGATTATGATATCTACAAGCTGTACAATTCTGTGATATTTTTTCCCAACTATTAAAACTGTGTCCTTTGGTTTAGGAACCTTGATAATGTGGCCAGTGCATGTCCTTTTATGAGAGGTTGTCATGAGTTGAAGGCTGTCAACCATTGTCTTTTGGTGGCATGACCCCTTCTCTCCAGATTTTGTCAGCACAGTTTTATCTTCTTCCTCAATGTTGAAATACAATGACTTCAGGGATGGTGGCCATGATCTCTTGTTGGTGGTATGATCTTTGCTAAGTAGTGATGTTCAGTGTTCTGTCAACAAGTCTGTTGACTCAACATCTGTATTTCAAGGCTCTAGTCTGTTTGCTGTCTCCCAATTTCCATTCTAAATGTGAACATGGTACCCTGATTCCCACGTAGCCTTCACCCAGGTTCTGTAAATAGTGAACAAAGGTAAGGGCTAGAGAAAAATTTACTGTTGGTCCCTATCTGGGTCACTTTGTTTAATTTGGCTATTTCTGGATATAGCCACTGCTCTGAATCAAGTTCTACCCTAAAATGCAGTATCTTCTTTTGTAATAATTTAGTTATTTAGAAAAGACTGTGTCCTGGACCTTACATTAGGTGAAGTCAGCAACTTTCTGTATAAAGATTTGAGAATATCAGAAGTCATCTCTGCTTTTCCTCGAATCCCTCTGATTAGCTTTTATGTTATTGTACTATATTTTAACCAATAGAAAATAGGTTGTTTAATTTTGAAAATAATAAAAAAGGAGTCTCTGCTTTAAACAAATCCTAAAAGATGACATGTGTTTTATTAATGAGAAAAAGCAAAAGCATTCCATTTCTCCTCTATCATTCTCATATTATCAGAGTACAGCCTCTTTCTTCAGGTGAATCCAGTATTTTTAGTCTTGACAGACATATTTAGGGCTCAAAGAGGCCATGAAACCAAATCAGAGGGTGTGGGACAGCAGGATTAGAAGCCCTTACACCCAGTGGAGCATTCTCCAGAGCAGCTACCTCATCAAACCAGCCCAAGTTAATTTATCAAATTGCCACTTATAAAGTTAGAAAACACAAAACCTAGAATTTGAAAAGTATGGGGCACAGAGAGAATGCTTCACTTCATGGAGGAGAGGGGGTGGGGAATTGACAACAATCTGCTAATGCACCAGAAGAAAACAGGGAGCAATAAAATGCAAAGGGCTGGGTATGCATGGTGGCACATGGAATGGGACCTGGGAAGGAAGTGTCACAGATAGTAGGTGTTAAGTTGATGGCAACAGCTAAAAGTAGGGAATGCTCCCCATCCCTTATTTAAAACTTTGAATTTTGAAATGATTATAGATTTCAAAAATTCCACATAGAATCCCATGTAGTCTTCCCCACACTTACTGCAATGGTGACATCATACAGAACTGAAGTAAAATAACAAACCAGAAAATTGACACTGGAACAATATTAGTAAGTAGAGTACAAACATTATTTGGTGCTCACCTTTTCTTTTAATTGACTTATTCATATATGTGTTTGTATATTTCTATGTGGTTTAATCACACACACAGATAATGTGTAACTTCCACCACAATCAAGATACAAAACTGTTCTATCACTTCAAAGGAATTCCTTCCTGCTACTTTATATTTGCACCATGCATCACTACCCCCCACCTCCCAGCCCTACCCCCTAGCTACTGCTAACCTGTTCTCTACTCCTGGTCTATAGTCTTGTGGTTTTAAAAGATCTATATAAATATTGTCATATAAGCATGTAACCTATAGCTTAACTGGGGAAATATCTTTACTATATTGAGTCTTCTTATCCATCATCATGTTATGTCTCTTTATCTAATTTTCTTTCATTTCTTCTCTCAGATTCACTTTTCACTAAGAATGGGTTGTTGTCTAAATCAGTAGTGTGTTTCTTTTTATTATTGAGGATTCCATTGTATGGATGTACCAGATTTCATTTGGCCACTCACTCCTTGAAGGGCATCTGAGTTGTTTCCAGTGTTTTTGCTATTACAAATAAAGCTGTTATGAATAGTTATTATGAGCACTTGTACACAGCTTTTTATGTAAACATAGTTTTTATTTCTCTGCTATAAATTCCTAAAAATGTAATTTCTGTGTCATGTTGTAAATTCGGTTTACTTTTTTGTTAAACATCTTTATTGAGCTATCATTCACATACTATCCCTTCTAAAATGTGCGATTCAATGGTTTCTAGTATATTCACAGACATATGCAATGATCACCCCACTCAGTTTTCATCACCTGACAAAAAATCCCCATACACATCCACTATTGCTGCTTATCTCCGTTTCTACTCCACTCTTAACAGCAACTAATCCACTAATCTACTATATGCCTCTCTAGATGTGCTCATTCTGAACTTTCATGTGAATGGAATCATATAATATCTGGACTCTTGTGCCTAACTTCTTTCATTTAGCATAATGTTTTTCATTTACATCCAAGTTATATCATGCATCAGTACTTCATTCCTTTTCATAATTGAGTAATATTTCATTGTATGGATATACCACATTTTGTTTATCCATTTAACTGTTGGTGGATATGTACGTGGTGTTCACTTTCAACTATTGTAAATAATGCTGGCATAAACATTTGTGTGCATGTTTTTGTGTGGACATCTGTTTTCTTTTCTCTTGGGTATATACTAAGTAGTGACATTCTTAAGTCATATGGTAACACCATGTTTATTCATTTGAGGAGCTACCAAATTGTTTTCCAAAGCTATTGCATTATTTCACATTCCTGCCAGAAGTGTATGGAAGTTTTGATATCTCTGAATCCTTACCAATACTTGTCATTATCTCGCTTTATTATTCTAACCATCCTGCTGGGCGTAAAATGGTATCTCATTGTGGTATTGGTTTGCATTTCCCTGATGACCAATGATGTCTATCTTCTTTCATGTGCTTATTGGCCTTTTGTATATTTTCTTCAAGCCACTTATCATGTATTTGATTTGTAAGTATTTTCTTCTCTATGGGTTGATTTGTACTTTCTTCAGTGTCCTTTGAAATCACAAACATTTTAAAAAGTATTTTGATGAAGTCTAATTTATTTGTGTTTTCTTTTCTTAACCAACAAAATGGTTGCTGTCATATCTAAGAATTCTTGCCAAATCCAAGGTCATGAAGATTTTATCCTATGATTTATTTTAACAGTTTTATAGTTTTAGTTCTTTAATTCATCCTGAGATAATTTCTGTATATAGTGTGAAGGAAGGGTTCAACTTCCTATGTTTTGCTTGTGACTGTCCTACTGTCCCAGCACCATTTGTTGAAAAGTACATCTTTAATAAAAAAAACTTCCAAACAATTTTCCAGAGTATTTATACTATTTTAGATTCCCACTAGCAATGTGTGAGAGATCCAGGTGCTCTGCAACTGGATTAGTAATTTGGTAATATTACTATTTTTATTTTAGCTGGTCTACTGGTAAACTTGCATTTCCATAATGGCAAATGATGTTGAATATCTTTTTCTGTTTATTTGCCATGCATATCTCCTCTCTGGTGAAATATCTCTGCATGTCTTTTGCCCATCCTCTAAATACTTGTTAGTTTGATTGTTTGTTTTCTGTTGAGTTTTAAGTTATCTTTAGGTATTCTAGATATAAGACTTTTGTCATATATATGTGGTATAAACTTTCTCCTGGTCTGTAGCTTTTTTATTCATCCTGTTCACATGGCATTTTCATAAAGCAAAATTTTAATTTTGTTGAAATCCAATTACCTTTTTTTTCTAATGTGGATCTTGCTTTTGGTATTACATCTAATAACATTTTGCTTTAGATCTCAAAGATTTCCCCCATGTTTTCTTCTAAAATTTTTATAGTTTGTTTTTGTTTTTGTTTTTGTTTTGAGAGCGTATGTATGACAGAGAATGGGGAGGAGCAGAAGGAACGAGAAAGAGAGGATCTTAAGCAGGCTCAATGCCCAGTGTGGAGCCTGACTTGGGGCTCCATCTCATGACCCTGAGATCATGACCTGAGCCGAAATCAAGAGTCAGATGCTTAACCAACTGAGCCACCCATGAACCCCTAAAATTTTTATAGTTTTGCACTTAAATCCATTTAAAATTAATTTTAATCCATGACATAAAGTTTAAGTTACAGTTTATTTCTTTTGCTGGTATCCAATTTTTCCTATACCTTGTATTGAAAAGGCTTTCATTCCTCCATTGACTTGCTTTTGCCACTTTGTCAAAAATCACTCAGACATATCTGAGTCTATTTCTGGGGTCTCTGTTGTGTTTTACTGATTTATATTTCTACCCTCTGCTCATATACCACTGTCCTGATTACTATATCTATAAATTAAATCTTAACATTGGGTAGGGTGCCTCCTCCCACTTTAGTCTTTTTATTTATTATTTATTTATTTATTTATTATTCAAGTTCCTTTGCCTTTTTCCATAAATTTCAGAATAAGCTTGTCTATATCTACAAAAGAATCTTGCTGGAATTTTTATCAGAACTAGGAATAATTGATGATGCCTTTACCATTATTGAGTCTTCCAATCCAGGGATACATTGTACCCCTCCATTTATTTAGATGTTCTTTGAGTTCTTTAATCAGTTTATAACTTTCAGTGTACAGATTCTGTACATGTTTCGTTAGACTTATACTTACATATTTTTTTTTATCTTTTTTGGGCTGATTATAGACAGCATTGTTATAAATTTTAGTTTCCACAAGTTCACTGCTAGTAGGTAGAAATGAGATTGATTTATGTGTTGATCCTATATCTTATGTCCTTGCTAAACTTACTTATCAGTTTTAGTAAAGTTTTTTTTTTTTTTAGATTCTTTAGGATTTTGTATGTAGGCAATTAAACAGTTTTCTTTTTTTCTTTCCAATCTGTGATTTTGACATCTTTTTTTTTTCTTTGCCTGATTGCAGTGGTTCAAACTTCCAGTACTGTGTTGAATTAGAGTGGTGCCTTGTTTTTAATATCAGAATGGCCAGTAGACACATGAAAAGATGCTCAACATCACTAATCAGGGACATACAACCCAAAATCACAATGAGGTATTACTTCACACCAGTCAAAATGGCTAGTATCAAAAAGACAAGAAATGACGAGTGTTGGTAAGGTTGTGGCGAAAAGAACTCTCATGCACTGTTGGCGGGAATATAAATTGGTGCAGCCACATGTATTATTTGTCATATGCAGATCATGAAGTCTTCAATCAGTTAGCCTACTAGTCAACTAATCATTGGGTGAAGATCTCCCTAATGCCTTGAACCAATAAGAATTCTAGAATTTGCTGAAGCTCTGTGAGTCTGTGTGTGTATGCGTGTGTGTGTGTGCATGTTTTATGGAATGCTTTCAGTGCTTCCCCAGTTTAAAACCCTTCACTTCACTCTTCTTCACTCAACCTTCACTCTTCACTTCCTGCTTGCACAGAGCTTCTAGGTCAGCCAGAGGTGAGACAATAGGATCTTAGGTCTGCCCTGGGCGTGACCATAGTCCTGCACATGTGCATGTTCTTTAGGTCCCCAGGAAAATATGTCAGAACTTTTCAAAGCACTGTACTAATATCTTTTTCCTCATATTTTTCTCTTAAGGACTTTTTTGCCAGCCTCTTGCTTGCTTCAACTGGTCTCATTGCCTCAGGCAGCTGGGATGTTAAACAATTGTGACTAATAGTTTTGGACCAACACTCTGTGTACAGGGCTGTCTTGACTGAGCTTGACAGTCAAGTCAAAGAAACACAAGCCCTGTGAATGGGATTTTCTACAGAACTGCCAGACAGGTTAAATAGGCTAGGCAATTCTCTGGAAATTCTAACCTATTTTGCCCCTTCTATTGTGCTGTTTTTCACAGTTATCATAGTTCTGGTGTAGGAAAGATGTTAGGGTTCAAAGCCGACGGCCAAGAAAGAATTCTTGAGGCATCTCTGGTGCAAAAAAAAATGGTTTTATTAAAGCATGGGGACAGGATCCATGGGCAGAAAGAGCTGCACTAGGGTCATGAGGAGTGGCTGATTGTATACTTTCAAGTTGGGAGGTGGTTAGGGAGAGCATAAGTTTCTAAGGAATTTTGGAGGCAAGGTTCCTAGGACCTTTGGGGGGCTAGCTATTGTTAGGAAAAAGTCATTTATTACTGTCTAATAAAACCTTGGTCATGAGACCCTTCAGATGTACATTGGTGGGTCATATGCTTGAGGGATGACTGCCAACATGTGTCTTGGGGGGGGTGTAGAGATAAAGGAAGTTTCCAAAGGAGTTTTTATGTGTTTAAGTAGAACTTACAGGATCCTAGGTATCAGGCTAAGATTGCTTTTGCCCTTAGCAAAATATTAAATCAAGGCAATTGTGTTCCTAAAGGAATATCACTCTGCCTGTTTCAAGGACTTATCAGTGGGCTATAGGTAGTAAGGAAATTTAATTTTTCTTTTACTTATTTTTTCCCCACATCAGTTCCAGTGCTACTCAATTTCAAAGCTCCCATTGAGAGCAGGAGTATGGGATGGGAACTGATCAAGTTAAAATGCCACATGGTTTGCTTGCATTACCAAGATTCAGCCATTTTTCTTGACTAAACACTGCTTAGATTGTTGCAAATCTTTGATTAATTTTCAGGGTTCTGAAATGTTTTCTCTTTATTTTTATTTCTTATTTTTTCCCAGTGTTGTTATTGTTTTTATGAATGAGCAGATTTTTGAACTTCCTTGCTCAGCCATTGCAAAAGTGCTTCCCCATCCCTATATTATTAATCTACTTGAGCCCTCATATTTATTTTATTTTATTATTTTTTTAAAGATTTTATTCATTTATTTGATAGAGACACAGTGAGAGAGGGAACATAAGCAGAGGGAGTGGGAGAGGGAGAAGCAGGCTTCCCGCTGAGCAGGGAGCCAGATGCGGGGCTGGATCCCAGGACCCTGGGATCATGACCTAAGCCAAAGGCAGATGCTTGAGGACTGAGCCACCCAGGTGCCCCTGAGCCCTCATATTTAGAGTGGATTCCCTATGGACAACATTTACTTAGGTCTTCTGTGGTGTGTGTGTGTGTGTGTGTGTAATCCAATCAGACACTCTGCCTCTTAACTGGTATATTTAGGGTGTTTGTATTTAAAGTGACTACTTATATAGGTGATTAAAGCAGTTTTTTATTCATTGTATTTGTTTCTTCTCTTTTAACTCTTTTTTGGCCTCCATGATCTTAATTGATAATTTTATATGATCTATTTTTTATTCTCTCTTACCATGCCATTTGTACTTTTTTTTAATTTTAAGTGGTTGCTATGGAGTTTATAACATACATATCAATAACCTAAGCTCGCCTTCAATTAGCACTCTACCATTTAACATGCAGCGCAGGCACCTTCTAACAGAACATTCCTGATTCTTTCCTCTGGTTCCTTGTATCTTTGATGTCTAATCATCCAATACCTTATTTCTGTTATTGCCTTAAACAATGAATAAAATCTTTTTAAAAAATAAAATTGATCTTTTAGATCAATTAAGAATTTAAAAAGAATAAAAAATATTCTGTTTTACCTTATTTTTATCTTTTGTAGATCTTTTCTTTATGTAGATCCAATTTTTCCTCATATCATTTATTTATTTATTTATTTATTTATTTATTTATTTATTTATATTTAAAGATTTTATTTATTTGACAGAGAGAGACTCAACGAGAGAGGGAACACAAGCAGGGGGACTGGGAGAGGGAGAAGCAGGCTTCCCGCGGAGCAGGGAGCCCGATGCCGGGCTCGATCCCAGGACCTGGGATCCTGACCTGAGCTGAAGGCAGATGCTAAACGACTGAGCCACCCAGGCGCCCCTCCTCATATCATTTATTATCTGCTTGAAAAACTTTTAACATTTATTGCTGGGCAGATCTTCTGACTTTGTATTCCCTAATTTTTGTCTGCAAATCTTGATTTCTCCTTCACTTTTTCCATCATACAGATTTTTTTTAAAGATTTTATTTATTTATTTGAGACAGAGAGAATGAGAGACAGAGAGCATGAGAGGGAGGAGGGTCAGAGGGAGAAGCAGACTCCCTGCCGAGCAGGGAGCCCGATGCGGGACTCGATCCCGGGACTCCAGGATCATGACCTGAGCCGAAGGCAGTCGCCCAACCAACTGAGCCACCCAGGCGCCCCATACAGATATTTTTTTAGCTAAACATTTTCATTTTGAGATAATTGTAGATTCACACACAGTTGTAAGAAATAATTTGGAATCTTCATATGCCCTTTACCCATTTCTCTCAGTAGTAATATCTCACAAAAGCATAGCA
Source organism: Mirounga leonina (assembly GCF_011800145.1). Lineage (NCBI taxonomy): Eukaryota > Metazoa > Chordata > Mammalia > Carnivora > Phocidae > Mirounga > Mirounga leonina. Next base: position 1,867,218 of record NW_023270464.1, on the reverse strand, counting down.
CAACAAGAAAATCAGGACATTGATACAGTCAAGATATGAACATTTCCATCCTCACAAGTATCCTTTGTGTTTTCCTTGTCCTTTTATGGTTGCATTCACTTCCATCCTGTCCTTAACCCCTGGCAGCCACTAATTTGTTCTCTATTTTTGTAATTTTGTCATCTCAAGGTTATATAAATGGAAGCTTCTTAGATTGGCTTTTTTTCAATCAGCATAATTCTTTGAGATTCATCCAGGTTGTTGCATGACCTGTGTCCTTAATAAGGAAGGCATATTTAAAAAAAAATAAGTAAGGCATGTTTATACTGTGTTATCAATTCACATAACATAAATCAATGAACTGAACTCATGAATTTGAGGTGAGCGAGAAAGAAAAAAAAAAGAAGGGGAAATTGGGCATTCTTTGAACCTCTCATACATTTGCACATGGAAGAGAAAAGGAATGGTCTTTCTGGGCCATTTTTGAGCATTCTAATACAGAGAGATTTTACAATGCTATATGTCTGTCAGCTTTCATCTTTCCTCAAGCTCCAGCTCAGTTAAGGACTAGGATTTTGTGTCGTAAGTCATTTCTTTAAAGGAAAAGGCATATATTATGACTTCTCTTAAGAAAGTAAAAATTAAAGGTTTTTTTCAGTATTTATTACTCTAAATTCAACCTTGCATATCCAGTTACAAATGATATATTTGCTTTTTGGAACAATATCACAGTAGGATAATCACTCTTTGTTTCCTGCTTATTGCAAGTCACTGTGAAAATGAATATAATTAATTGCAAAGTTATTTTTAATGTTTATCTAAATTTGTTTTGCATTATTCTTTTCAAGTCAAAGCAACCAAACAATGTGAAAAGATGCATAAATCCCTTGAGAACAAACATCAAATGAGGCAATAAATAGATTATAAATCATAGCTTATCCATTTTAGTGATGTTTAGGAAAAAAGTTTTGCAGATGATAATGCACACTTATAAGCGATTTGTGTTTACAATAATTCATGTTTAAAGTATCGTCAGGGAAGTAATTACAAGTCTGCCATATCACCTTCTGTTAATCTTACACACCTCAAAGTAGTTATTAATTAAGGAAAAACAATATGGAGGAAGATCTTGACCTAAGTTAATAAAATTAGTTGGGGGAGAGCCAATTTTACTGCAGTTTTGTGGTATTATAAAGAAATTTATAATTAATATGAGAAATGCATATTTTATGGAAAATAGATTATATTTTTAAAAGAAAAAGCAATTAACATATGTGTGCTAACATTAGAAATGAATTCTCACCTGTGCTTAATGTAGCACAAGAAAATCCTTATCTTTAAGTTGCGGTTAGTGTTTAAACCATATTTGAGTAGATAATTTAAATGTTCACTTTCATTTTTAATTGGGCTCTTATCTTAAAAAATGCACTCAGATGAGTGTATATAACTTGTGGTTGATTTTAAGATGTAGAATTACAGAGGGAGGCAAGAATGTGAGTTCCAGCTGCTGAAGCTTGCTGGCAGAATAAAATTATTTCTTCATCCAATGCTATAATTTTGCACTTATGCCTAACTAAAGATGGCCCCTTTTTATCTTTCCTACAACTATTTTTTGGGGGTGGAAAGAAAGAATGAGATGACAATTTTTTCCATATTCCTATTTTTCTCCAGAATATTTTCAGTTAATTAATGTTCATGTTCAGAAGGACTAATTTGAATAAAGTCTCTACCAGGCATCTTTTAGGTGTCTGATTTATTCTAGGAAATTAAATTTACACAGATAAAATGTGCAAGGTTGATTCCTTTAGAAATATTAATGCTCAGAATCTTTCTTATTCTTGCTTATAAAGGAATGATAGCTATTTCAACACTTAGTGGAATTCAGTGACAAATACTCTGTAGCTTATACCAAACCAAATTTTTATCCACAAGCACCTTAAAGTTTATGGTATAAGTTTATGTCATAATTTTTTAAAAGCAAATGATCTAAATGTTTCATTTCTGACTCTCCTCTCCCCTTAGAATAAGTTCATGTCATCTTTTCTGCTTCATGAGTTTCCCTAAAGTCTCACAATTTCTCCATTCTTCCATTCATCACCTAACCATTCCTCTCTCATCCTTCAGTACCCTTTCAAACATCCCTGTGGACACTCCACCCTCTATTCTAGTGAAAAATGGGTTTCTGAACAACCAGAAGGAGGTTTATCTGAGGAAGGCCTTCTTCCAAGTCTGAAAGAGGCCACGACTCCATTACTGTAATGCTTTGAGGAGCAGGATCCTATCATTTATTTTAAACAAACAAAACAAACATTTAGAAATGGGGAATTCAGAGGTAATCTAGGCACTACAAAGGAATTGTTACCAAGGCAATAAGTATTCATTTGATCTAATTAATATCTATGTATTTGCTCTCCATAGCATCTCTTGCCTGGTGGCTGTGACTCAGTTGACAGCATCACAGAAACACTCTTGTGAGTAGTCACATCCCACCTCAAAGACTTTGACCACTGTTGTCTACAGGGGTTCCAACATTCTCAAGCTCAAATTCCTTTGTTTCAAATAATTTCCTTGCCTTGTGTTTTTCAGTCTCTTGGGCATCCTCTTCAACTGGATTCTTTCCTTCTTGCTCTTTGGAAATAGGTGTCAAAGTCTTAAAAATAATGGCAATTCCCTTTCTAAGAGCTTATCTAAATAATAAGAGGTATGTATAGTCAAAGCTACTCACTGCAGAGAAATATTGTAAATGACTTGAATGTGCTATAACATGTGACTGTTTAATAAATAATAGCTCAGCCATTCAGTGGAATTCTCTACAGCCAGAGTCCTCACCTGGAGGTGATATTGCTCTCCCAGAGAACATCTGAAAATGTCTGCAGACATTTTTGATTTTTACTACTGGGAGGGGGATGATAATCATGTCAAGTGGGTAGAAGTCAGAGATGATGCTAAACATCCTAAAATTGAGATTTCTGGACCCATCAGAACACTTCTCCTTAGTTGACATTCTCCTCCTTGAGAACACACCTAGCCCTCTAGAAATAGCACCTCTCCCAGGTATTGTCAATGATCAGTTGACTGATGGCTCCCAAATCTATTCTTCCTGCCCCTGTTTATGTATCTCTATGGCTCCAACACTTGGGTATGGAGTGGGTGGTGTTTCCATTTCTAAAAGTAATTTCCTGTCCTCCTTACCTACAGCCTCCATAGCATAAGTCTTAGCCTTTCAGTTACACAGGCTCACTGACCTTCCTAGGGTTTCTCTTTTCTCTTTCATGTTCATCTATTCACATTCTGGTTATCATAAATGATGTTATGGTTCAAAACCTATGGCCAAGAAAGAATTCTTGAGACATCTTTGGTGCAAAAAAAAAAAATGGTTTTATTAAAGCATGGGGACAGGACCCATGGGCAGAAAGAGCTGCACTAGGGTCATGAGGAGTGGCTGATTGTATACTTTCAAGTTGGGAGGGCGTTAGTGATAGCGTAAGTCTCTAAGGAATTTTAGAAGCAAGGTTTCCAGGACCTTTGAGGGGCTAGCTATTGTTAGGAAGAAGTCATTTATTACTGTCTAATAAAACCTTAGTCATGAGACCCTTCAGATGTATATTGGTGGGTCACGTGCTTGGGGAATGACTGCCAACATGTGTCTTTGGGGGGGGTTGTTAGAGATAAAAGAAGTTTCCATAGGAATTCTTATATGTTAAAGTAGACTTACAGGATCCTGGGGGTCAGGCTAAGATTGCCTTTGCCCTTAGCAAAGTATTAACATCTAGGCAGCTGAGTTCCTAGAGGAATATCACTCTGCCTCTTTCAAGGACTTGTCAGTGGGCTATAGGTAGTAAGGAAATTTAATTTTTCTTTTGCCTTTATTTCCCACATCAATAAATGCCAATAATCTCATTCCTGGGCCATCCTTTCCTTTTCAATTTTCCATTTCCTGCCAGAGTCTGTGCCTTCCTAGAACACTGTCTATGGTTACTCCCACTATATCAGAAGGACCCTCTACCTCTGTCCTCTCTCTAACAAGGGATTCTTGCCCCAAGTGTTTTTTTCTTCTTCTTCTTCTCCTCCATGTCCTATAACTGAGCAGAGTCTCCCTCTCCTGTCAGTCCAACTGGTATTTGTCACTAAAGTGGAATGGCTGGTGGGCCTGGTAGGAGCTTGACAAGCAGTAGGCATGCATTAGGGTCTGTGTCCCCATTTTCTGGTGTCTGCCCTTGGGTTAGCTCCTTGGCTCCCTGGAGCCTCAGTTCTTGCATAAAAACTCAGATTATCCAATTTCCTGTGGAGCTTTGGAAGGGATTAGATGATAAGGCAAGTGTGAAAGGTATTCATGCTCAGGCACTCAAGAGAGGAGCTGATCACCTCCCTCCTGCTCTGTCTGCCACCTCCTTCCTCACTGCTCCTCACAATCTGGCGAGTCTAGGCAGGATACAGACTCATTTCCTTGACTCTGGGTCACTTTTCTCTCCAGGAGCAATATTCTTTGTCTCCTTCTCTCTCTTTTTTTTTTTTTTTTAAAGATTATTTATTTATTTATTTGACAGAGAGATAGAGAGATAGCACAAGTAGGCAGAGCGGCAGGCAGAGGGAGAGGGAGAAGCAGGCTCTCTGTTGAGCAGGGAGCCCGACACAGGGCTCGATCCCAGGACCCTGAGATCATGACCTGAGCCAAAGGCAGTCACTCAACCAACTGAACCACCCAGGCACCCCTGCCTCCTTCTCTTTTAACAGATATCAAGTCAGGGCTACCCTTCTGCTCTTGGAATCTCTCCTTGGTGTGCTCTGTTGTGATGTTAATGCTCCTCTTAAGAAAGGAATAACCAGGGTCACTAGCTTACAGGTGATAGATACTCTTGTAGGGAAAGGTCTTCAATAGTTGAAGATGAAAGGGGTTGTGGTTGCAACAACTGTTCATAGTTTCCAGCAAAAGGCTTCTGCATCCCGTCATGCTGCCCACAGCTCCCTCTCTCCAGGGCCTTATGCCCTCTCTTTCTCAGCTGTACCTGTCCTTCACCTTCTGATAGAAACGTTGGCACATCACAACCTGCACATGTTAGTCACAGGGCCCCAGAGGGCAGCGGTGACTTTGACATTGGCCAATGTGAGTTCAAATCCTGCTTCTGCCCTTTCCTCTTGAGTGTCCTTTTCTCATATGCAAAATGGGATAATAAAGAATACTTCACTAGAGAGATGGCAGAGTTAAGCAGGTGCCTGACTTCTGGACATCAGCTTCCCAACCTCTGCCCATAGTCAAACTGTGCAGTAATAATACCTTGGCAAGATTGGTAGGCCTTTGGTACCAGGGAGAAGACTCAGCACATGAAGCAACCCCTAAATACTTCTAAGATGGTGTGGTTTGGCCCCAGCTAAAGATTGTGATTGTGAGCAAAAGTAACTTCCTTTGCTATGAAGCATTGCATGCTCACAGTACAAGTGGAGGAAGGGATGTGGTCCCCTCTTGGATAAATATGCAGGGAGGATGCCTGAAGTTCAAGGAACTTCTGAGCCCACCACTGGCTCCAACATGAGGCACTTCCAGCCCACATTGGAGGGAAAAATGGGAATGAAAGGAGGGATCTCCTGGGAACCAACCTCACACTGAGAGACATAGGATGGGAGAAAAGTCACACAGCCTCAGGAAGCAACCTGGACAGAAGGACTTTCCTTTGACACTTTGCACCATAGCTCCTCCATCTACAATGAGAGAGAGATTACCTAGAAACAAAAGACAGTAACAAAGGCACTCCCTGCAGAAACAAGCACCCAACCCTGACTCTGGGATGTGGTGGATACAACAGGCTTCTATTTCAACCGTGCCTCTAGGTTGCAGAGACCCTTCTGCCCACCAGGCACATTCTGATGGTCCCCACTGGAAGGCCTTTAGTCTCACATTAGAGTAGGCCCCTGGTAAGTTTTTAGAGAAGGAATACATTAAGGAATAAATGAGTAAACACTCAAATGATATATTTTTTTAAGATTTTATTTATTTATTTATTTGAGAGAGAGAGAGAGAAACAGCATGAGAGGGGATAGGGTCAGAGGGAGAAGCAGGCTCCCTGCTGAGCCGGGAGCCCGATGTGGGACTCGATCCCAGGACTCCGGGATCATGACCTGAGCCGAAGGCAGTTGCTTAACCAACTGAGCCACCCAGGCGCCCTCAAATGATATTTTTTTAAACATAGTTTTGACCTAAAATAAGACATTTTTCCTTTTTCCATCTAGAGGAAAAAACCTCCAGAACAATTAAGGCACAAATTGCAGCAATCTTTAAGTTTTATTGCACAATCGATTTATGTTAAAAAAAAAAAATCAAACCATTTAAGTCAGAGTCAGCAGGTGGCAGGCATGGATGTCAGCATTCAGGGAAGCAGTTGCCATGACAACTCAGGGCTTTTCCAGAAGCCAGGCTCCAGCTCAGGCTCAGTGGGCTGTTGTACGAGATGCATCTATGAACACAAATGTTACACACATAGTTCAGGTTCTGAATACACAGATACTGCACCTCTCATAACACACATAGCTCTCATTATGCTGTCATTGGTTTTCTCCAGCACATCAGTATGGTGAGTCTTTCTCTTTGGACATGAACTTTGGCTCAATTAATCACAGACCGATTTGCCTTCTGCCTAAACATGAGGTGTCTTTGCAAGGCTTTCACTGTCCAGCTCTGACAGTGCCCCATGTGCTTTGGACTCTAGAATCCTGACGCTTGACCAACCCCCCACTTTTCAGATCCTCACACCATGGCACCCACTGTGTTTTCACATACAGATGGCTCCAAGCCTGTCAATCCTTTGGCTTTTACTTCTTCTACCCAGTTTCTCCGTCTGTACCTTATTCTCGTCAAGCTTTCTCATTGTGTAGTGTACTCTTTTTCTGTTAAACTGATGAACACTAGGAATAAATAGCTCAGTGTGTTCTCTGCATCATACCCTTCACCCTCAACTGCCTGGCCCAGAGTTATTTGTACTCACAAAAGGCATAATGTCACTGTCACAAAGACATGGAACCTCCAGGTATGTAAGCAAGGTAGCAAAAGTAGAAGAGTTATTTAAACTTTTCAATAACTCCTCTGTAGTCAAATTATGAACAGTACATAGGCAACTTTGTCTAGTCCACTTACATATAAGGCTGGTCCCATTATTTGCACTAAAGGGGAAAATACAGCTTTAAGGTAAAAAGAGATGGTTGGCAGATAGTAAGATTTTGTTCTCGTATCACACCTGCATGACAGAAGAGGGGCTCTGATCATTGGTGTTTAGAATTGCAACATGTCAAGTTGCTTTTTTGACAGATAGGTTGGAAAATTGCTGACAAAAAATTATAGAATAGACTTGAAGAGCAAAGTTTTCTTTTTTTTTTTTTTTTTGATGTATTCAAAACACTCCAGGAGTCCTACATTTTGAGTGTTTGGCTTTAAAAAAAAAAAAAGAAGAATCCTTGAAGATAACCCATTTTTCAGTTAACTTAAACATTGCAGTGTTACCATTCTGGATATAATAGCAGAGGCAGTCAAGAATACCAAGTGAGGTTTTCTGCCCTTGAAAACTTTCATTTTTAGGACAGAAATAATACTGCACTACTTCAATGCAGTACTTCTATAGACAGTGGACACTTCCCTGTAAATCCCTTTTCTGTTAGAATATTCCTTCTCTCACATCCTTTCTCAGTATTCTTCAGAATAGCCTTTCAGTTAGACTACTCAGGTAAAATGAAAAGGAAGGATTTTTAAGTTAGAAAGTAAGATAGATATCCCTTAAAAAGACAGGAAAATGAAGAACACACACTATTGAAATAGTGTCAAACAAATACATAGAAGAAGAAAAAATTATGCTCAATAAGTGAATATGCTGAGGATCTTATGGTTGATGTCTGATCCCCTTCTTATGCTTTTTGCTCATTCAGACAAGTTTTTGTTTTTTGACTCCTAGACCCTGCCCCCTTTGAAGTTTCCCTTGGCTGATTACAGTCTGTATTGTATCTTTTTGCTGTAATAAACTGTAACCAAGAGTAGAATGTCTTGGCTGAGTTCTGTGGGTTCTAGCACATTATAAACTTGAGAATGGTCTTGGGGATTCCCAAACTTGCACTTGCTCTTTAGAGTGAGTGTGCTCTTGGAGACCCCCATACTTTGTGGTTTTATAAAACCAAAAATCTGTTTATCAATATCTAAGCAACTTTAATTTGTTCCTAAGTCAATGCAGAGTGAGATTTTTGAAAGGATTTTGTCTTATTATGTCCCCTAGGAGAATGTAATTGTGGTTGTATGATTGGTATTAAAATTTAGGCCTGGAATTTGCTATTTTAATAAGATAGATATAAATGTGTCCTCAATTTTCTTCTTTTATTCAATGTCTGAAATTTTGATTTGCTTAAAAATAAGAAAGAGGCTCACTTCTTCATGTGAGCTTGGCTTAACAGTGAAGAAGTTAACAGATCTGTGGTAGGTAAACCTTCATTCTGGCAACAGCAATAGTGGAGGATATAAAATAATCAACTTTCATCACAGGCTGAGTTTGTAGACAATCCAAATACTCCAAGACTCTTTTCCTAGAGTAAAACTTTAGAATTTCTGCCAAGAACAAGGGACATCTGAGTTATGTTCCAAGATGAGAGCCCATCACCAAATACATCCTTCCCAGAGAAAAGAAGTAGCTGACCACTGAAAATGTGGGCTGGGAAAAAAGAAAGACAAGCCATTTCTTTTGACTCTGCACATTTAATAACTGTTATTGGCCTGGTTTGCTGATATAAATGGGCATGAGGAGGAAAAAGAAATATTTTAACACTTGAAAAAAGTAACCTTTCAGGTGCCTGTGTTCAACACAAGGACTTAAGCAGGGGCTAGTCCTAAGGAAAATCTAGTTACAGCCTCTTAACCAAATTTATGAGCTAAAAAACACAAACGTGAAATAGATTTCAGCATTGGAAAGACAGCAGAAGGAAGCCATCCCTGAGAACTTCCCTGCTGCTCCTCTGGGTGTGGCTTACACTACTCATGCTTTTGGTCTCATCGATTTTCCAGGGACATTTGGAATCAGGCCTGCCATATTATCATTAGAGCATCATGTTCTCTGAGAAACCCTGAATGACAACCAAACATCTGATGTTTGGCTCCATCACCAGAGGAAATAAAATTCTATTATTTTAACACTCTCTCTTCTGGGAAGTGATCCAAATATGTGACACCAAATATGTTCTTCTATATAAGATTTATGATAGTGTTATACAGCAATATCATTTTACAATTGTGCTTCATAATGATTGGGTTTTAATCTCTTAATATTTAATGAGCTATAATTTTAAATCCCTCATCTTGATTCCTCCACATTTAAAAACTCTTTATATATGCAATCTTACCTGACAAGGCACCTAAAGTTTAATGACATTAACAATAGGCAGTATGGTTGCCAAGAGTTTACTATCAGACAATCTGTGTTCAAGTCCTGCCTTTCCTATCTGGGCCAGATAGTTCACTCTTCTAAGTCTCTTTCCTCATTTGTACCTTCCTCATAGGGCTATGACGTAGTTTAAACAAAATACAGCATATAGTGAGCTTCACATAGGCCTGACACAGAGGAAGTGCACAGTAATGTTTGTATTATTTTTTTAAAGATTTTATTTATTTGACAGAGAGAGAGAGATAGCAAAAGCAGGAACACAAGCAGGGGAAGTGGGAGAGGGAGAAGCAGGCTTCCCGCGGAGCAGGGAGCCTGATGCGGGGCTTGATCCCAGGACCCTGGGATCATGACCTGAACCGAAGGCAGATGCTTAACGACTGAGCCACCCAGGTGCCCTTGTTTGTATTATTTTTATTGCTATTATTATTAGGCATATGGTAACTGACTGGACCTGGATCAATATCTAACACATGTGATTTACAAAATTTGGTTTCAAAACCCTAGTTCCACGTCCAATTCTCATTTCATTATTTGTTAAAAAAAAAAAAAAAAAAAGTCCTGTTTGAACAAATTGGGACCAAGTGCAGTGACCCAGTACTTGATTAAAGTTCATTAAAAAAAATTATATGAATATAGTGACACACGATGTTACCTTAATTTCAGATGTATAACAGTGATTTGACAAATTTATACATTGTGCTATGCTCACAGGTATAGTTTCCATCTGCCCTATTATATCGTTATTATAATATCATTGACTACATTCCTCATGTTTTGCTTTTTATCCCCATCAGTTACTCATTCAATAACTGGTGAATCTCCCACTCCCTTTCACTCATTTTGCCCAGACCCAAACCCCCTCCCTTCTGGTAGCCACCAGTTTGTTCTCTATTTATAGTTCTGATTCTGATTTTTGTTTGTTTATTCATTTTTTATATTCCATTTATGAGTGTAATAATACAACATTTTTTTCTTTCACAGTCTGACTTATTTCATTTAGCATAGTACTCTCTCTAGGTCCATCCATGTTGTCTCAAATGGCACAATTTCATCCTTTTTATGGCTGTATAATATTCCATTGCACCTTTCCTCATTTTTTGTCTGTTGATGGACACTTAGATTGCTTCCACTATCTTAGCTATTGTAAATAATACTGCAATAAACATAAGGTTACATATATCTTTTCAAGTTAGTGTTTTCATTTTCCCTGGGTAAATACCCAATAGAGGAATTATTGGATCATATGATACTTCTATTTTTAATTTTTTGAAGAACCTTCATATTGTTTTCCACAGTGGCTGCACCAATTTACATTCCCACTAATAACATACAAGTGTTCCTTTTTCTCCACATTCCCACCAATACTTGTCATTTCTTGTCTTCTTGATTTTAGCCATTCTGACAGGTGTGAGGTGATACCTTATTGTGGTTTTGATTTGCATTTCCCTGATGATGAGTGATGTTGAGCATCTTTTCATGTGTCTTTGGCTGTCTGTATGTCTTCTTTGGAAAAAAAAAATATTTATTCAGGTCCTCTGCCCATTTTTAATTGGACTGTTTGGGGTTTTTTTGGTGTTGAGTTGTATAAGTTTTTTATATGTATTTGGATATTAACCCCTTATCAGATATAACATTTGCAAATGTCTTCCCCTTTTTGTTTTCTTGATGGTTTTCTTTGCTGTGAAAAAGCTTTTTATTTTGATGCAGTCACAGTAGTTTATTTTTGCTTTTGTTTCCCTTGCCTGAGGAGACATATCTAGAAAAATGTTGCAATGGTTAATGTGAAAGAAATTACTGCATGTAGTCTTTTCTAAGATTTTTATGATCTCAGGTCTCACATTTAGGTCTTTAGTTCATTTTGAGTTTATTTTTGTGTGATGTTAGAAAGTGGTCCAGTTTCGTTTGTTTGTTTGTTTGTTTGTTTGTTTGTTTTTTACATGTAGCTCCCTAGTTTTCCCAGCACCATTTACTGAAAAGATTCTCTTTTCCTCATTGGATATTCTTGCCTCCTTTGTCATAGATAAATTGACCACATAAATGTAGATTTGTTTCTTGTGTCTCTATTCTATTCTGTTGATCTGTGTGTCTGTTTTTGTGCCAGTATTATACTGTTTGATTACCAATACTTTGTAGTATATCTTGTAATCCAAAACTGTGGTACCTCTAATTATATTTTTCTTTCTCAGGATTGCTTTGGCTATTTAGTTTTCTGTGGTTCCATACAAATTTTAAGATTATTTGTTCTAGTTTTGTGAAGAATGCTGTTGGTATTTGATAGGGAATGAATTAAATCTGTATATTGCTTTAGGTAATATGGGCATTTTGATGATATTAATTCTTCCAGTCCATGAATAACATGGAATATCTTTCCATTTGCTTGTGCCATCTTAAATTTCTTTCACCATTGTTTTATAGTTTTCAGAGTGCAAGTCTTTCATCTCTTTGGTTAAGTTTATTCTTAGGCATTTTTCTTTTTGTTGCAATTATAAATAGTCTTATTTTTTAATTTATCTTTCTGTGACTTTGTTGTTGGTGTATAGAAACACTACCAATTTCAGGATATCCTATTTTGTATCCTGCCACTTTACTGAATTTGTTTATTCTAATAGTTTTTTGGTGGAGTCTTCAAGATTTTCTGTGTATAGTATCATGTCATTTGCAAATAATGATAGCTTAACTTCTTTACCAATATGAATGCTTATGTCTTTTTCTTGTCTGATTGCTGTGGCTAGGGCTTTCAGTACTATGTTGAACAAAAGTGGTAAGAGGGGACATCACTGTCTTGTTCCTGACTTTAGAGGAAAAGCTCTCAGTTTTTCACCATTGAGGATTATGTTAGCTATGGATTTTTCATGTAATGTTGAGGTATGTTCCTTCTAACCCCATTTTGTTGAGAGTTTTTATCATGAACGGATGTTGAATTGTGTCAAATGTTTTTCTTGCATCTATTGAGATGATTATATGATTTTTATCTTTCTTTTTTTTGGTGTGGTGTATGATATTGATTGATTTGTGAATATTGAACTACCCTTGCATCCAAGGAATAAATCACATTTGATTGTGGTGAATGATCTTTTAATATATTCGTGTATGTGTTTTGCTAATATTTTGTTGAGGATTTTTGCATCTATGTTCATCAGAGATATGGGCCTGTAATTTTCTTTTTCTGTGGTATCTTTGTCTGGTTTTATCAGGGTAGTGCTGGCCTCATAGAATGAACTTGGAAGCTGTCCTTCCTCTTTTATTTTTTGGAATAGTTTGAGGAGAATAGGTATTAACTCTTGTTTAAATGTTTGGTAGAGTTCATTTGTGAATCCATCTGGTCCTGTGGTGTCCTTAGGTCCTACCTTTTTGGTAGTTTTTTGATTACCAATTCAGTTTAATTACTTGTAGTTGGTCTGTTCGGATTTTCTATTTCTTGCTTGTTTCATTTCAGAAGATTACATGTTTCTAGGAATTTATCCATTTTTTCCTAGGTTGTCCAGTTTGTTAACATATAATTTTTCTTAGTATTCTCTTATAATCGTTTATATTTCTGTTCTGTCAGTTGTTACTTCTCCTCTCTCATTTTTTATTTTATTGATTTGGGCCCTTTATCTTTTTTTCTTGAGGAGTCTGGCTAAGGGTTTCCAATTTTATTTATCTTTACAAGAACTAGCTCTTGATTTCATTGATTTTTAAATTGCTTTTAGTCTCTACATCATTTATTTCTGCTCTGATCCTTATTATTTCTTTTCTTCTACTCACCTTGGGGATTGTTAGTTCTCCTTTAAATTTCATTTATGTCTTGAATAGATGGAAGAGAAATTTGATTCTACTTATTTGCTTTTGATTCCTTCCTTTCCTAACCTTTATATACAAATGTATGCTTAAGCATTTTCATAAATTAAGATATATCTAGCCCATCCCCTAGAGTGGCTTGTTATATTTAACTTCTCTGAAATTTAAGAGGCTTATGCTGGGGCACCTGGGTGGCTCAATCTTTTGGGCATCTGCCTTCAGCTCAGGTCATGATCCTAAGTGCTGGGATCAAGCCCCACAACTGGCTCCGTGCTCAGCAGATAGCCTGCTTCTCCCTCTTCCTCTGCCTGCAGTCCCCCTGCTTGTGCTCTCTCTCTTTCTCTGTGTCAAGTGAATAAATAAGATCTTTAAAAAAATAAAAGACTTATTCAAATAAACCCTTAAAGTGTGAGTTTTAGGATGGGGAATAACACTTCCATTTGAAAACTACTACCATAGAATGTGAAAACTACTACCATCTCCTGTGTTGTTCTTACTAAATATGAAAATATAGCTGAGATATATGATTAAGGATACTGCTCTGTCATTCATACCAGAGATATATTGCCAAAGGTAATTTTCATCCTGGATCTATTACTTTCTGGTCTGGGAAGATTTGGCAAAATTTAAATTGAAGCTTAACTCCCATCTTTTCACAAGAAGATTGACTAGTGGGGTGCCTGGGGGTTCAGTCAGTTAAGTGTCTGCCTTTGGCTCAGGTCATGATTCCAGTGTTCTAGGATTGAGCCCCATGTTGGGCTCCCTGCTCAGCAGGGGAGCCTGCCTCTCCCTCTCCCTCTGCCCCTGCTCCTATGCTCTCTCTCTTGCTCACTCTGTCTGTCAAAAAATAAATAAATAAAATCTTAAAAAAAAAAGAGTGATTGACTAAGGGGACAAAGGAAGGGGGAGAGAACTTAAAATGAGACCATGAATGATCTCCTGCCACTCTGTTAACTCTGTTGTTATTTGGGGGATTTGTGTAATTTTCAAAAATAAAAAATGTAAGAATCTGAATTCTTATTATTCATTTTTCTGTGGATTGGACCTATATTGTTTAGCTTACTGCTTCCTAACTGGCCCACCAGACATGAATGAAATAATAAGAGATGAACTTAATGGGAGAAAGTCTTTATCACATTCCTAACTAATACTTCTGGTTAACAACAAAGAAGTGATGGCATGTGATTTTAAATGTTTCTGACTGAATAAGCAAATAAGCAAACAAGCAAAGACTCTGAAACTGAAGAAAAAAATAGGTCCATTTAAATGTTATGTCAGTTCACAAATGGATTTCCTAAAACTAAAATAGTTACATGCCAACATTTTGTCTAAACCTCTCAATGTTTACAACAATTCAGGGGGAAAGTTGAATGTGAATCTGTGAAACTAAGCCTTTTAAAAGTTCAGAAAACATTTTCATGGACAAAAGAAAATAAGGTATACTTTCATTCTCTTACTTAGATAAGCTTTAACTAGATTTTTGTAATCTAGAATTACAGATCATATTGAGTCTCTAATATGATTACTTTGATTATTTAGAAACTGAAATCTAGAAAAATTATTTGATCACATTAATACTTTCTTTTTTATTTTTATTTTTTTACTTTTTATTTTTTATTTTATTATGTTATATTAATCACCATACATCACAACATTAGTTTTGATAAAGATTCCATGATTCATTGTTTGCATATAACACCCAGTGCTCCATTCAGTCATGCCCTCTTTAATACACATCACCAGGCTAACCCATCCCCCCACCTCCTCCCCTCTAGAACTCTCAGTTTGTTTCTCAGAGTTTATAGTCTCTCATGGTTCATCTCCCCCTCCAATTTACCCCTTCCATTTTTCCCTTCCTACTATCTTCTTTTTTTTTTTTAACATATGATGTATTATTTGTTTCAGATGTACAGGTCTGTCATTCAACAGTCTTACATAATTCACAGTGCTCACCATAGCACATACCCTCCCCAATGTCTATCACCAAGCCACCCCATTCCTCCCATCCCCCACCACTCCAACAAACCTCAGTTTTTTCCTGAGATTAAGAATTCCGCTTATCAGTGAGATCATATGATACATGTCTTTCTCCGATTGACTAATTTCACTCAGCGTAATACCTTCCAGTTCCATCCATGTCATTGCAAATGGCAAGATTTCATTCCTTTTGATGGCATAACATTCCATTGTATATATATACCACCTCTTCTTTATCCATTCATCTATCAATGGACATCTTGGCTCTTTCCACAGTTTGGCTATTGTGGACTTTGCTGCTATAAACATCGGGGTACACTTACCCCTTCAGATCCCTACATTTGTATCTTTGAGGTAAGTACCCAAGAGTGCAATTGCTAGGTTGTAGGGTAGCTCTATTTTCAACTTTTTGAGGAACCTCCATACTGTTTTCCAGAGTGGCTGCACCAGCTTGCATTCCCACCAACAGTGTAGGAGGGTTCCCCTTTCTCCGCATCCCCGTCAACATCTGTCGTTTCCTGACTTGTTAATTTTACCCATTCTGACTGG
Source organism: Mirounga leonina (assembly GCF_011800145.1). Classification (NCBI taxonomy): domain Eukaryota; kingdom Metazoa; phylum Chordata; class Mammalia; order Carnivora; family Phocidae; genus Mirounga; species Mirounga leonina. The sequence continues at coordinate 1,851,529 of NW_023270464.1, read as the reverse complement.
TGTGAGGTGATAACTCATTGAGGTTTTGATTTGGGTTTCCCTGATGCCGAGCAATGTTGAGCACTTTTTGATGTGTCTGTTGGCCATTTGGACGTCTTCTTTGGAAAATTTTCTGTTCATGTCTTCTGCCCATTTCTTGATTGGATCATTTGTTCTTTGGGTATTGAGTTTGAGAAGTTCTTTATAGATTTTGGATACTAGCCCTTTATCTGATATGTCATTTGCAAATATCTTCTCCCATTCTGTCGGTTGTCTTTTGGTTTTGTTGACTGTTTCCTTTGCTGTGCAAAAGCT
>NW_023270464.1:1832511-1841235 GCF_011800145.1 Mirounga leonina | reverse complement strand
TTCTCCCATTCTGTTGGTTGTCTTTTGGTTTTGTTGACTGTTTCCTTGGATTTGCAAAAGCTTTTTATCTTGATGAAGTCCCAATAGTTCATTTTTGCCCTTGCTTCCCTTGCCTTTGGCGATGTTTCTAGGAAGAAGTTGCTTCGGCTGAGGTCAACGAGGTTGCTGCCTGTGTTCTCCTTTAGGATTTTGATGGACTCCTGTCTCACATTGAGGTCTTTCAACCATTTGGAGTCTATTTTTGTGTGTGGTGTAAGGAAATGGTCCAGTTTCATTCTTCTGCAAATGGCTGTCCAATTTTCCCAACACCATTTGTTGAAGAGACTGTCTTTGTTCCATTGGACATTCTTTCCTGCTTTGTCGAAGATGAGTTGACCATAGAGTTGAGGGTCCATTTCTGGGCTCTCTATTCTGTTCCATTGATCTATGTGTCTGTTTTTGTGTCAGTACCATGCTGTCTTGATGATGACAGCTTTGTAATAGAGCTTGAAGTCCGGAATTGTGATGCCACCGGCTTTGCTTTTCTTTTTCAACATTCCTCTGGCTATGCGGGGTCTTTTCTGGTTCCATACAAATTTTAGGATGATTTGTTCCATTTCTTTGAAAAAAGTGGATGGTCTTTTGATGGGGATTGCATTGAATGTGTAGATTGCTCTAGGTAGCATTGACATCTTCACAATATTTGTTCTTCCAATCCATGAGCATGGAACGTTTTTCCATTTCTTTGTGTCTTCCTCAATTTCTTTCAGGACTATTTTATAGTTTTCTGAGTACAGATCCATTGTCTCTTTGGTTAGATTTCTTCCTAGGTATCTTATGGTTTTGAGTACAATTGTAAATGGGATCGACTCCTTCATTTCTCTTTCTTCTGTCTTGTTGTTGGTGTATAGGAATGCCACTGATTTCTGTGCATTGATTTTATATCCTGCCACTTGACTGAATTCCTGTATGAGTTCTAGCAGTTTTGGGGTGGAGTCTTTGGGGGTTTCCACATAAAGTATTATATCATCTGCAAAGAGTGAGAGCTTGACTTCTTCTTTGCCAATTTGGATGCCTTTGATTTCTTTTTGTTCTCTGATTGCTGTGGCTAGGACTTCCAATACTATGTTGAATAGCAGTGGTGATAGTGGACATCCCTGTCGTGTTTCTGACCTTAGGGGGAAAGCTCTCAGTTTTTCCCCATTGAGAATTATATTCGCTGTAGGTTTTTCATAGATGGCTTTTATGATATTGAGGTATGTACCTTCGATCCCTATACTCTGAAGAGTTTTGACCAAGAAAGGATGCTGGACTTTGTCAAAAGCTTTTTCTGCATCTATTGAGAGGATCATATGATTCTTGTTCTTTCTTTTGTTAATGTATTGTATCACATTGATTGATTTGTGGATGTTGAACCAACCTTGCAGCCCAGGGATAAATCCCACTTGGTCGTGGTGAATAATCCTTTTAATGTACTGTTGGATCCTATTGGCTAGTATTTTGGAGAGAATTTTTGCATCCATGTTCATCAGGGATATTGGTCTGTAATTCTCCTTTTTGATGGGGTCTTTGTCTGGTTTTGGAATCAAGGTAATGCTGGCCTCATAAAATGAGTTTGGAAGTTTTCCTTCCGTTTCTATTTTTTGGAACAGTTTCAGAAGAATAGGTATTAATTCTTCTTGAAATGTTTGGTGGAATTCCCCTGGGAAGCCATCTGGCCCTGGACTTTTGTTTTTTGGGAGATTTTTGATGACGGCTTCAATTTCCTTAGTGGTTATAGGTCTGTTCAGCTTTTCTATTTCATCCTGGTTCAGTTTTGGTAGTTGATACATCTCTAGGAATCCATCCATCTCTTCTAGGTTATCTAATTTGCTGGCATAGAGTTGCTCATAATATGTTCTTATAATTGTTTGTATTTCTTTGGTGTTGGTTGTGATCTCTCCTCTTTCATTCATGATTTTGTTGATTTGGGTCCTTTGTCTTCTCTTTTTGATAAGTCTGGCCAGGGGTTTATCAATCTTGTTAATTCTTTCAAAGAACCAGCTCCTAGTTTCGTTGATCTGTTCTACTGTTCTTTTAGTTTCTATTTCATTGATTTCTGCTCTGATCTTTATGATTTCTCTTCTCCTGCTGGGTTTAGGCTTTATTTGCTCTTGTTTCTCCAGCTCCTTTAGGTGTAGGGTCAGGTTGTGTACTTGAGACCTTTCTTGTTTCTTGAGAAAGGCTTGTATTGCTATATACTTGCCTCTTAGGACTGCCTTTGCTGCATCCCAAAGATTTTGAACAGTTGTGTTTTCATTTTCATTGGTTTCCATGTATTTTTTTAATTCTTCTTTAATTTCCTGGTTGACCCATTCATTCTTCAGTAGGATGCTCTCTAGCCTCCATGTATTTGAGTTCTTCCCGACTTTCCTCTTGTGATTGAGTTCTAGTTTCAAAGCATTGTGGTCTGAAAATAGGCAGGGAATGATCCCAATCTTTTGGTACCAGTTGAGACCTGATTTATGACCTAGGATGTGATCTATTCTGGAGAATGTTCCATGGGCACTAGAGAAGAATGTGTATTCCGTTGCTTTGGGGTGGAATGTTCTGAATATGTCTGTGAAGTCCATTTGGTCCAGGGTGTCATTTAAAGTCTTTATTTCCTTGTTGATCTTTTGCTTAGACGATCTATCCATTTCAGTGAGGGGGTGTTACAGTCCCCCACTATTATTGTATTGTTGTCGATGTGCTTCTTTGCTTTTGTTATTAATTGCCTTATATAATTGGCTGCTCCCATGTTAGGGGCATAGATATTTACAATTGTTAGATCTTCTTGTTGGATAGATCCTTTAAGTATGATATAGTGTCCTTCCTCATCTCTTATTACAGTCTTTGGTTTAAAATCTAATTTGTCTGATATAAGCATTGCCACCCCAGCTTTCTTTTGGTGTCCATTAGCATGGTAAATTGTTTTCCACCCCCTCACTTTCAATCTGGGGGTGTCTTTGGTTCTAAAATGAGTCTCTTGCAGACAGCATATTGATGGGTCTTGTTTTTTAAGCCAGTCTGACAGCCTGTGTCTTTTGATTGGGGCATTGAGCCCATTTACATTCAGGGTAACTATTGAAAGATAGGAATTTAGTGCCATTGTATTGCCTGTAAGGTGACTGTTACCGTATATTGTCTGTGTTCCTTTCTGGTCTATGTTGCTTTTAGGCTCTCTCTTTGCTTACAGGACCCCTTTCAAGATTTCCTGTAGGGCTGGTTTTGTGTTTGCAAATTCCTTTAATTTTTGTTTGTCCTAGAAGCTTTCTATCTCTCCTTCAATTTTCAATGACAGCCTAGCTGGATATAGTATTCTTGGCTGCATATTTTTCTCATTTAGTACTCTGAATATATCCTGCCAGTCCTTTCTGGCCTGCCAGGTCTCTGTGGATAGGTCTGTTGCCAATCTAATGTTTCTACCCTTGTAGGTTACATATCTCTTCTCCCGAGCTGCTTTCAGGATTTTCTCTTTGTCTATGAGACTCGTAAGTTTTACTATTAGATGTCGGGGTGTTGACCTATTTTTATTGATTTTGAGAGGGGTTCTCTGTGCTTCCTGGATTTTCATGCCTGTTTCCTTCCCCAAATTAGGGAAGTTCTCTGCTATAATTTGCTCCATTATACCTTCTGCCCCTCTCTCTCTTTCTTCTTCTTCTGGGATCCCAATTATTCTAATGTTGTTTCGTCTTATGGTATCGCTTATCTCTCGAATTCTGCCCTCGTGATCCAGTAGTTGTTTATCTCTCTTTTTCTCAGCTTCTTTATTTTCTATCATTTCATCTTCTATATTACTGATTCTCTCTTCTGCCTCATTTATTCTAGCAGTTAGCGCCCCCATTTTTTATTGCATCTCATTAATAGCCTTTTTGATTTCTACTTGGTTGGATTTTAGTTCTTTTACTTCTCCAGAAAGGGTTTCTCTAATAACTTCCATATTTTTTTCAAGCCCAGCTAGTATCTTTAAAGTGATGATTCTGAACTCTAGATCTGACATCGTACTAATGTCCGTATTGAGTAGGTCCCTGGCAGTCGGTACTACCTCTTGTTCTTTTTGTTGAGGTGATTTTTTCCGTCTTGTCATTTTGTGCAGAGGAGAATAGATTAATGAGAGAACAAAATGCTAGCAGAGTAACAACGTCCCCAGAAAATATACTCTAAACAATTCAGAAAAGACCTGAAACAGTGGGAAAGAGAGGGAAAGAGAGAAAAAAGAGAAAGAAAAAAAAGAAAAAGATAAAGATAAAAACAAAAACAAACAAAACAAAACAACAACAACAACAACAAAAACCTAGAATGTGATCAGATATGATCTATATGGTATATAGATCAGTGCCACACACTAGATTTTGGGTGTATTTTGATCTTTTAGAAGAAAGTGCCTCCCAAAATTTTAAAGAAATAAAAACTTATATATGTACAAAAATAAGGGTTGATATGATGAAGGGATGGAATATGACTGTAAAAATGGAAATTATAAAAATTTTTATAAAAGGAATTAACAAGAAGTTCTTTGAAAAAAGAAAGAAGAGGATTTAAAAAAAAAAAAAAAGGGAGAGTATGTGATCAGGCAGGGGAATAGAAAACACCATATACTAGAGATTTAGGGTATATTTTAATCTGTTAGAAGAAACTATCTCAAAATTTTAAAGAGAGAACAACTTATATATATAAGCCAAAAATATGGGTAACTACTATGAAGGGATAGAATATGACTCTAAAAATGAAAAATAAATTTTTTTTTTTAAAAAAAGGGATTGATAAGATGTTTGTTGAAAAAGGGAAAAAGAAAAATTCAAAAAGAAATAAAAAGACAAAAAGACAGTTAAAAAAAATAACTTTAAAAGACTAAAGAATCATGGTAAAAAAGCCATGAATTCTATGTGCAGTAGTCCCCTAGTGCTGGAGTTCTGCTGTTCTCATTGATCGGTAAACTTGGTCTTGGCTGGCTGTTCTCACTGATCTTCTGAGGAGAGGCCTGTTGCCATGGTTTCCAAATGTTTCTGCCAGAGGCAGAATTGCCCCCCCCCTTGCCCCCTCCCGGCTAAGTAATCTGCTCGTGTTTGTTCTCCGGGGCTTTTGTTCCCTGTGAGCTTTCCGTACAGCTTTGGAGGCGGAGAGTAAAAATGGCGGCCTCCCAATCTCCGCCCCAGAGGAGCCGAGAACTCGGGGCCCCGCTCCTCAGTGAGCCCCCAGAGAAAAGCCGTCAGTCACTCCCGTCTCTCTGGTCTCCGGGCCGCACTCTGTGCTCGCCCGGCCTGTGACCACGCGTTTCTTCGTCTGGCACCCGACCCCGGGTGGAGTCTCCAAACCTAGCAGATCCCTGTGGTGCACTCCCGCGCGGCTCCCCCCCGGGAGGAAGGCGAGTCTCCCCGGATCTGCCGCTTGTTGGGTCCCTGCTGGAGGAGCAGGGGCCCGACTGTGCCGCGGATCACAGTTTATGGCAACCCCGAGCTGAGAGCCCGCGCCTGGGCTCCGCCTCTGCAGCCGGCTTCCCTGCTCCATTACCTGGGAGCTCTGCCACACTCAGGCTCGCCCAGTCTTTCTGTGACCCCGAGGGTCCTGAGACCACACTGTCCCGGAGGGTTCCACCCCCTGCTTAGCCACCAGAGTGACGTCCCTCAGCGGAGCAGACTTTTAAAAGTTCTGATTTTGTGCTCTGCGGCTCTATTACTTGCCAGAAGCGGCCGACGGAGGCCCCTCCCCCGCCGTCTATCCTCCCAAATATCACCTCAGATTCACTTCTCCGCACGTCCTACCTTCCAGAAAGTGGTCGCTTTTCTGATGAGAGAGTTGTTGCTCTTTTCTTCGATCTCCTGTTGGGTTTGTAGGTGTTCAGAATGGTTTGATCCCTATCCAGCTGAATTCCTGAGAGGAGACGAAATCCAGGTCTCCTACTCCTCCGCCATCTTGCTCCGCCCCCGCATTGACTTAATTTTAATACTGTATAAAAGCTCTGTTCCAGTATAGCTCCTTTTCCTCACCCCACCTTTGTGCTATTAATTATATACAAATAATTTATCTATACATTATTAGCCCATCATTTTTGACTTAATTATTATTTTATGTATATAAATTGATTTATGACTGATTTTTGTATTTATATTTTATATAATTATTGATTTATGTATTTATATTTTAAATTAGACAGAAGAGTATAACAAGCAACTTACATTTATATTTTCTTTTATATGTACAAATGTAAATTTCTTTAGTGTTTTTTTATTTCTTTGTGTGGATTCAAGTTATTGTCTAGCGTTCTTTCATTTGCTGAGATGGCCGAGTAGATCCAAGAGTCACATGCTTAATCTCTTCAAAGAGCTTTCTGTGTGATTGAGTATTCTACTTTTTGATCCTTAGGAGGAAAAGAAAGTCTAGCCACGTTCTTGGCTTTTTCTTCAGAACACACTTTCCTCACATTTCCTGAATTTAGCATCTTTTGCAATCTGGATAGGCTGGTAATTTTTCATATCATGAAATCCTGGTTCTTTTTTACATAACAGTTTATCTCCTCAATTTATCTCTTTCCTATCACATTTTACTATAGGCAGCAAGAAGAAACACTTTGCTCAGAAATCTCCTTAGCTAAACTTACAGCATATTATTCATAAGTTCTATATTCTACATAACTGTAGAACATGATTCTGCAAAAGTTTCTTCTACTATATAACAATGAGTCTCCTTCCTCAGTTTTCAGTGACACATCTCTCATCCCTAGTTCCTTTAATATTAATATTTCTATCAACAGTGTGTTTATGATGATTTAAATGTTTATGATGATTTAAACATTTAATTTAATTTAATTCAAAGTGGTCCTCACTTTGAATTCTCACTAGCAGAGCTATTAATATTTACATTTATACTGTCTTTTCAGGGAAATCTAGGCTTTTTTCTATTGCTCTCCTCAGAATGATGCTAGCCTCTGTCCACTGCCCAAAGCCAGAACCCTACTTCCGGGTATCAAAATCTTAGTGTCCAATGCTGTTGTAACAACAAACTTAGTGTCTTAAAAGAATATAGGCTTGTTATCCTCTAGGTCTCATTATCAGAAGTCTAACATAGATCTTGACTAAACTCAAGCTGTCAGTAGACCTTTGTTCCTTCCACAGGCTGTTGGAGATTCCATTCTTTGCCTTTCCCAGCTTCATGAGGCAGTCTGCATTTCTTTGTTCATTGCTACACCAGATCAGACCTCTGCTTCTATCATCACATCCTTCTCTGAATCTGACCCAATTGCCTCCTTAAGGATCATAGTTTACATTAAGCCCACATTGAGCCCTGAACAATGCAAGATACTTACCCCCTACAAAACTCTTAATCTTATCTGTAAAGGCCTTTTGCCATGTAAAGTAACATATGCACAGGTACCAGGAATTAGGATATGGGTATCTTTGAGGGCCATTATTTATCCTACTGACACTGCCAAACAGAATAAACAGTGAAAATTCTATGGTCTAGGACTCACTGGGGAATTCCCAGTACATTCTGACTCTTCCCATGCCTTCTAAGCTGTGTTGGCTTTCACAGCTACTGTGGTCGGGAAGCCTTTGGTTTTCAAAGCCACCACAGAGGTGGGGAGAAGGAGGTGGAAGTAGACAAGTCACAACACCACAGAGCTTTCTCTTCTTACTGAACTGTCAACATTTGTCTGTGTAAATTCTCCTTGGACTGCTGTAAGGCTTTGGTTAATTTCCAGAGTTCGGAAAAGATTAATAGTTTTGCCAATGTTCTCCTTGCTATTATGGAGTAGTAGCTTTGCAGAGATCTTTACTCTGTCATTATAGAAGTGTTGCCACTCTGGTGGCTATTTTAAAATCTAATTAATCAACTAGTTTATCAAAATGATCTCAATTATTTTAGCAGCTTCAATTCATGGGGAGCTGTGAAGCCGTCCTTGGCTTTAGGGGTGCCATTGCATGGGTATAGTTCATATGGCAAAAATGTGCTCTATCACTCTGCTTTGGTAGATGCTGATTCAGAACCTTCTGGGGAAGAGTGATCATAGATCCCTCCCCACATCTTCAAATGTCCTAAAGATAAATTTCAAGATGACCTGTGCCTTCTGTACAAACACTAAAAACCTAAGATTGATGAGTTTCTAATAAATGTTTATTTCCCCCAAAATGTTTAGACAACACAATTCTTATAGAACTGTACTGAGTTTTTTTATTTATAACACTTTTCTTCACCAGGTACCCATGTCAAGTGCAGCTATGTGAAGTCTTCAATCTGACCCAGGAAATATATTTGCATAACAAATTGCAGGCAGTTGATTTTTGGCTTTACTAAAGCTTTTTGATAAACATTAAAATTGCTAGTGTGACACTATAGTTCACACACATTATAAGCAGCCCAGAATAATGCATGACATATTTATGCAGATGTTAAAAGCAGATTCAATTGGAATGGTTTAAATTTGTGTTTATGACTAGAAAAAGATGGAGACAATAAGCACTTAAGGATAATCATTTTGTCAGATAAAATTATGAGAAATAACTTCTTTGAATAACAGAATTGAAGCACAATGAAAAAGAAACATTTAAGTTATACACAGTGATTTGTACTGCAGTATAAAGACAGATGAGAGAAAGATGGGTAGAAAGGAAAGGAAAGAAGGAAGGAAAAGTAGGAAGGGAGGGAGGAAGAAAGAGAGAGAGAAAGAAAGGAGAAAGAAAGAAAGAAAGAAAGAAAGAAAGAAAGAAAGAAAGAAAGAAAGAAAGA
>NW_023270464.1:1777520-1832501 GCF_011800145.1 Mirounga leonina | reverse complement strand
AAAGAAAGAAAGAAAGAAAGAAAGAAAGAAAGAAAGAAAGAAAGAGAGAAAGAAAGAAAGAAAGAAAGTTCAGTATAGGTAGTATCTCTGACAGGGGTCTCATAATGTCATCCTTTTTTGCCTTTATAACACATAACAGTGATGGATTTTTTAAAAATCCATCTTTTATATGAAATAATTCATGATATATAATGCTTATATATATAACTGGAAAATCCAGAATAGAGAAATGATCTTACTCATATTGAATATATCTTAAAATTAAAACAAATGATAGCACATACTATAGCCTAACACAACTAAAGTGTGAGTCTGTAGATATAACCTTTCCCTCATATGCCATTCGAGCCAGTGTCACTTGTCACTGAGAGCAGTAGACATGGGCCAGAGCAGTGGGATAGTCTCCTGGGGAGACCAGGAGAGGCCTGTCATTCCTCTCCAGGGGCTTTGGTTTGGAAGGTCCCTCTTCGATGTCTAAGGTGGAGGGAAATTTTCCTGCCTTACAACAGGATCCCTCTTTATCTGGAGTCCAGTTTGGGTTAGTTGCATTCCATTTGTGCATTTATCTGAATTTTCTTCCTGCTCTCATCTCTTTCTACTCTTCCCCAGTCACCCAGCCCAAGAACCCTGACACCTTTGTTGTTCGTCCAATATGCCAAACTTTCTTGTACTGGGCCTTTATACTAACTCCCACTCTGTTTGGATACTCTTCTCCTGCAAGTGCAGCACCTGTGCCCTCACATTTTTAGGACCTATTGGAGGGTTTCTTTATCCTAAGGGCTTTCCAAATTACTCTAGATATCCTGCCATGATCCCTGTCCCACAGTCTCTTTCTTCCCTTATACTGATCTATTTCTTTCTGTAACAGAGTTTAGCAAATTTGTTCTGTAAATGTCAAAGCAGTCAGTAGTTTAGGCTTTGTGGGCTATTGGTCTCTCTTGCAACTACTCAATTATGTCATTATGGCACATAGAAAATATGCATATAAATGTGTGTTGTGATTCAATAAAACTTATTTATAAAAATAGGTGGAAGCCAGATTTTATAGCCATTGTATGCTGGCCCCTGCTCTAGAGCTGGCAGTTTGCACCCCTGGAAAAATGTTGTTTATTTATTATCTTTCACCAGAATATGGGTGTTCAATAAATATGGTGAATGTGAGGAATGAATAAAGACTGTTGCTTAAACATTGAATGATTAATATTAGTTTTTTCTTACCTTATCTCTGTTAAATAATTTAAGTTTATGGTATTAGAATCACTGCCAAAGCCTACAAAAGTAAAATGTCTAAATCTGGAGACAGGCCAGAGTCCAGAACCCCTAGACTTCAGGCAACCAGTTGTCCATTAGCAATTCTTTTAATCATTTAGCAAACATTCCATAAATAGTTTACTGACGCCTCCTTTATATCAGGTATGAATTAGGGAGAGAAGAATCCAGCTTGCCTTCCTGCTGCTCAAGTTTCTGTAAGCTCTGTAAATGGGTGCAGGGGGAAGAGAGGCCATTGCGGTAGTTCCTATACCAGATAAAGATGTTTTGACGTACACAGTGCAGTGAAGATAAAGGGAAGTGTTCAGACTCAAAATATATGTTGGGGTTCGTACTGATGGCAATTGCTGATGAAAAGAGTATTAGGGTTACTGAAGGGATAAATAAAATACTTTAATTTTTGGCTTGAACACTGAGTATGGGGGGGAATAGGCTTGGAGACAATTTTAAGTCTTTTGGACATGGAAAGATAAGATTGTGATTCTTGTTATACATATAGGAGAAAGAGAAATGTAACAATTGTCTGCACATCTTTTCTATTTAAAGCCACAGCACTGAATATGGCCTCTTAGAGAGAAAGTGCAAATCACAGGGTCCTTGACTGAGGGCTGGGTTGCTACGTGGACTGGCCTGAAAGTGGGGAAAGAACTTGCAAAGTACAGGAAGAGCATCCAGGAGGTCAGGAGGAATAATCACGGGGCAGTCCACAGTCTCATAACATTAGCAATAATATATATTTCTTTTCATCTTCTACTTACTTAGCTTTGATAATGTTGATTATCATCAAGCAACTTTTAATTTGTCACACACACGCCAGACTGTTCTAAAATTGCAGCTGCTTAGGAAGAGTGAAAAAAATATTAAAACTTTTCAGGTGAATCTGCTGACATGATGCAATTTATTCAGCATATAAGTCAAAGAAGTTGTAAATTTTAGAGTTACTGAACATAGCAACTCTAATTGTGTCTTCGCTTAATAAGTGGGGTATAATTAAATTTTATTTCATATTGGATTTTGGTGGAAACAGAAATTTTATTTATTATCTAGGAAATAGATTAGTTGGCTTTTTTTGCAAATCATTTCCTACTTTCAACTCCCCTCTACACCTCACCCCACTTTTCACTCTAATGGAGCCATTTTCTTCCACTCTTTCCCTCATTTTTTAAAAGATGTTATTTATTTATTTATTTGAGAAAGAGAGAGAGCATGAGTCGAAGGGAACAGGGAGCCCAACACGGGCTCGATCCCAGGACCCTGAGATCATGACCTGAGCTGAAGGTCCATTGAGCCACCCAGGTGCCCCTTATTCTTCATTTTGCAAATATTTGTAGAGCACCCACTATGTCCAGGCCTTGAACAAAAAGGTGGCGTGCAGTGGAGAAAGCAGACTTGGCTGCCTCCCAGGGAAGCATTCTTTCTGGGGGAAATGCGGGAATGAATACGGTATCTAACTAAGCCTAACAGAGTTCACCTCCTACAAATGAGGGGAGGCTGTGCCTTAGGAAGCAGGCCTGGGAAGGCCCATATGGAAATTATGCTTCAGCTGAAAGCAGAGCAGGAGAGAAGTCTGAGTGCTAATGTGTCCTCTGTGAGCATTCACATTCCGGCAGAGGAGCAAAGAGGAGGGAGGATCTCTGTGGATCCAAGGTGGATCCCTGAAGAAGGTGTTCCTCCTGCATTAATAGGACATCATCTGGTTCAGTTCATTAGGTCAAAAGTCATACAGATTTGATTACCTGAAAATAATGGTGTGATTGTTTAAGTGACATTTGAATTCCTTACTCCTAATAAATGTATCACTCACCAGAGATCTGTTCAGTGTTTCCTCAATTGCTTAGCTAAAAGTAAAGTTTTTCCTCATAATTTTATTCATGTCACACATTTTTATGAGGGCCTTTTATAAAAAAGTAAATAATACTTTGAAGTCTTGGGCTTATTTTCTAAAGACAATACATAAGACCAGCATTGTCTGTGAAGTCAAAGTACACAGGGAAATTCAATGAAATGTATCCATCTTTGGAACTGTCACTCATGTCTGCGGTGGAATGCCCCTGAGGACCACCAGGACCCACACTGCCAGGACCCACACTTGTGGGACCTCCAGAGGGTCACCTTCAGAGGAGGAGGCTATCCCAGGAGCCCACTCCAGGTGGCCTTATGCCTTGGAAATAATTTTGCCTGATTATCAACTTCAACCAAATGAGTCACTGTAGAAGGTAGAACTCTACATTTTGCTTTAGGAAATTTACTATGGAACCTTAGAAGTTACCATTGACCCATTATGATTTTTTATAACTAGAGAAGGAATAGATTGTACTAGTTTAACCCCCTAGGACTTAATCTTATTTCCAAGTTGTTAACATTTATATTGACACCAGAGACCTTATTAGATTTTCCATGTGTCTGCATTTCCCTCTGCGTGCAATGATACCATACATATGAGATCTTGGCTATATATGAATTGTATATGTCTGTGGCCTGCGTGGATGTCACTAAATTGTGAACTTTTTGCCCAAACTCTGCCCCGCCCAGCCCCCACTTGGCTCAGGATCCCTGCCCCATCCTGAGAATCCACACACGGGGGAGCTTCAAGCTGCAGGTCTTTTCAGACATCTGCTCTACCCACCCTTCCCCCCGCATTCCCACCAATCTCTCAAGAATTTTTCTGGGCTTTCCCTAGCAAGCCAGTGCCCTGTCTGAAACTAACCATGAAAGACCTTTCAACATTATAAATAGAAACAAGTCAATAATGGAAGATATTCTGAGCCAGTTTGATCCTTTATTTTTTTAGAATCTATACCTGTCTAGATATCATTTTTATGGGCTCTGAGATTCACATGTGTGTGTTGAGGTTTTCATTATAGTGCATCTTTTTTCTCCAACAAGTTAGAAATGCTGGGGAACTGTTTTTGCCTTCTAGCTCCAAAATCATTCCTTGTCAGTAATGCTCATCATTAGCTATGCCATCTGCATTGCAATGTGCTTCATTCCATTAGAAGAGTATCAAAATCCATCTGTTGGTGTCACTTCTCTTTGCTGGATATTAACAGCAAATATTAATCTGTGTTGGGGCGCTTGGGTGGCTCAGTCGTTAAGCGTCTGCCTTCGGCTCAGGTCATGATCCCAGGGTCCTGGGATCGAGCCCCGCATCGGGCTCCCTGCTCAGCGGGAAGCCTGCTTCTCCCTCTCCCACTCCCCCTGCTTGTGTTCCCTCTCTCGCTGTGTCTCTCTCTGCCAAATAAATAAAATCTTTAAAAAAATTAATCTGTGTTAATATAACAATTAATGTTGATTAGCGCTTTTCCTGTGCCAGGCACTATAAAGCATGCTTAACATATCAGACCCACAAAGTAGGCATTTTTAATATTTAGTCCCATTTTATTTAAGGAAGCAAGCATGAGAGATTCATTATTTAGTCCAGAGCAAGTGGTGGGCCTGGTGCTACTCTTTAAAGGAAATATAAATGTAACATGGCTAAAAATTAGATCATAATAATCTGATATATCTCTTCAATTATGTGAAGCCATTATAAAATAGAAGATAAATGACAAAGTAAATAGTATAACAATGGAGTAAATCATAGATTTTACCAGGTGAAGGCCTGAGATTAGGTATTCCTGTCCTTATGTAAAGGGGCTTCTTTTTTTAAATTTCTTTTTTGTAGTAAGATTGGAGATAAGTAGAGGGGCATACCTGTTGGAGCCTCTGAAATCATAATGTGTAAGTTATGGATTCTGTCAGTGAGTGAGAGCAGCCCTGTTGGGAGGCAGAAGGGTGTGGCTCCCTACATACCACCAGCTATCCTAAACACCAAGTACTTACTCCAGGTGAAAATTCTTGGGTGGCTGGGTATGGTTTGTTAGGTGCCCTTCCATGTGAGAGAAGCTCTTTATCATACATGTGAGTGCATTTGGGTACATAACCAAGAGAAACATGAAAGTAAAAGGCATGCATGAATGCTATGTGGGTTCTGGAGTATTTACTGTTACCCTGGAGCAAGGCTCTCCAACTTTATTACTTTTTTACAGCTTTATTGAGATATATTTGACATATAATATTGTGTAAGTTTAAGGTGTACAATGTATGCATTGCAAAATGTGTTTCTTAATAAGATTAGTATCACATTCTTCACCTCACATAATTACCATTTTTTGTTGTAGTTATGGTGAGAACAGCTAAGGTCTACCCTCACACAATTTTCAAGTAAATTAATGCAATATCATTAACTATAGTCACCATGTTGTACATTAGGTCCCCGGAATTTTTTCATCTTATAACTGAAAGTTTGTAGCTTTTGATCAACATCTCACCATACTCCCACCCCCTGGTAAACATCAGTCTACCCTTTGTTTCTATGAATTTGACAATTTTAGGTTCCATGTATAAGATTATACAATATTTGTTTTTCTCTTCTGAGTTATTTCACTTCATATGGTTCCCTCCAGATCTATTCATGCTGTTTGCAAATGCAGAATTACCTTCTTTTTTTTTTTTATGGCTGAATAATATCCTATTTATATACAACACTTTTTTTATCCATTCATTCACTGATGGACACTTAAGCTTCTTCCATGTCTTGGTTCTTGTGAATAACGCTGCAAAGACCAGGAGGGTGCAGCTATTTCTTCAAATACTGATATCGCCTCCTTTGGATACATACTCAGAACTACTAGATCCTATGATAGTTCTTTTAGATTTCTGCGGCCCCTCCATACTGTTTTCCATAGTGGTTGCACCAATTTACATTCCCACCAACGGTGTACCACCAGGGTTCCCTTTTCTCCACATCCTTGCCAATATTTCATATCTCTTGTCATTTTGACAGTAGCTTTTCTAACAGGTATGAGGTGATATCTTATTGTGGATTTGATTTGCATTTCCCTGATGATTAGTGATGTAAGCACATTTTCATGGATGTATTGGCCATTTGTATATCTTCTTTGGAAAAATATCTATTCAGGTCCTTTGCTCATATTTTATTTGGATTACTTGTTTGTTTTTGTTTTGTTTTGTTTTGTTTTTTGCTGCAATGTTGTATGAGTTCCTTATATATTTTGGATAGTAACCCCTTATCAGAAAGATGATTGTAGATGTTTTCCTCCATTCTATAAGTTTCTGTTTCATTATATTATTTATTTATTTTTTTTGCTGTGCAAATCTTTTTCATTTAATGTAGCCCCATTTCATTTTTGCTTTTGGTGTGTGTGCTTTTGTTGTCATATCAGAAAAATTACTGCCAAGATCCACATCAAGGGGCTTTTCCCTTATGTTGTTTTTTCCCCCTACCCCTAGGAGTTTTATGGCTTCAGGCCTTACATTTAAGTCCTTAATGAATTTCAAGTTGATACTTGTCAGTGGTGAAAGGTAGAAGTCTAAATTTATTCTTTTGCATGTGGATATCTAATTTTCCCACCAACCCTTGTTGAAGCAACTATCCTTTCACCATTGAGTATTCTTGTCCCTCTTGTCAAATATTTTTCACAGTATATCCATAGGCTTATGCCTGGATTCTCTTCTGTTCAACTGGTCTATAAATGTGTTTTTATACCAGTACAATACAGTTTTGCTGACTATTACTTTGTAATCTGGTTTTAAATCATGAAATGTGATGTCCCCAACTTTGTTCTTTTACAAGATTGCCTTGGCTACTTGTAATTTTTTATGGTCCCATATAGATTTTAAGATTGTCTTTTTCTATTTCTGTGAAAAATGCGATTAGAATTGGTTGATATTTCATAGACTTTGGATAGTATTAACATTTTAATACTAAGTCTTCCAATCTATGGACATGGGATCTTTCCATTTATTTGTATCTTCTTCCATTTCTTCCATCAATGTATTATAACATTCATTGTATAGATCTTTTACTTCCTTGGTTAAATTTATTCCTACATATTCTTATTGTTTTTGATGCCACTGTAAATGGGATCTTTTTTAAAATTTTTCAGATAGTTCGGGTGCCTGGGTGGCTCAGTTGGTTAAGCGACTGCCTTCAGCTCAGGTCATGATCCTGGAGTTCCAGGATTGAGTCCTGCATCAGGCTCCCTGCTCAGCGGGGTGTCTGCTTCTCCCTCTGAACCTCTTCCCTCTCATGCTGTCTCTCATTCTCTCTCTCAAATAAACAAATAAAATCTTTAAAAAAAAATTTTTTCAGATAGTTCATTGCTAGTCTATAGCAATTCAACTGATTTTTGTATGCTGATTTTGCTTCCTGAAACTTTACTGAATTCATTGATTAGTTCTAATAGTTTTTTTTTTTTTTTTTTTTGTGGGGTCTTTAGAATTTCTCTATACAGCATCACATCATAAGGAGACAGTTTTACTTCTTCATTTTGGATTTGGATCCCTCTTATTTCTTTTTCTTGCTTATTGGTCTGACTAGAACTTCCAGTGCTATTTTGAGTAAGAGTGATGAAGTGGACTTTCTTGTCTTGTTCCTATCTTAGAGGAAAAGTTTTCAAACTTTCACTGTTGACTATGATGTTAGCAGTTGCCTTATGATATATGGGCTTATTATGTTGAAGTACACTTCTTATAGTCTCAATCTGTTGGGTATTTTTATTATGAAAGGATATTGTATTTTGTCAAATGCCTTTTCTGCATCTATTGAGATGATCATATGAATTTTTTCTTGATTCTATTAATATGAAATATCACATTTATTGATAAACCATCTTTGTATCCTAAGTATAAATTCCACTTTATCATGATATATGATCCTCTTGATGTACTGTTGAATTCAGTTTGTTAGTATTATGTCAAAAATTTTTGCATCCATACTCATCAGCAATATGGGCCTGTGTTTTTTTTTTTTTTTTCTTGTAGTACCATTACATGGTTTTAATATTAGGACAATGCTGGCCTCATAAAATGGGTTTGGAAGTATTTTTTTTCCTCTTCACTTTTTTAGAAGAGATTGTGAAGGATTGGGGTTACTTCTTTTTTTTTTTTAATACAACATCCAGAGTTCATCACAAGTGCCCTCTTTAACATCCATCACCCATTTAACCCAACCCCTCTCCCACCTGCCCTCTAGCAACCCTCAGTTTGTTCTCTATAGTTAAGAGTCTGTTTTATGGTTTGCCTGTCTCTCCCCCCGCCATGTTCATCTATTTCATTTCTTAAATTCCACATATGAGTAAAATCATATGGCATTTGTCTTTCTCTGACTGACTTATTTCACTTAGCATAATATACTCTAGCCCCATCCATGTCATTGCAAATGGCCAGATTTCATTCTTTTTTGTGGCTGAATAATATTCCATTGTATGCCACACTTTCTTTATCCTTTCATCAGTCATTGGATTTTTGGATCTTTCCATAATTTGGCTATTGTTGATAATATTGCTATAAACAGTCAGGTGCATGTACCCCCTTTGAGTCAGTATTTTTGTATTCTTCAGGTAAAATACCTAGTAATGCAATTGCTGGATCATAGGGTAGTTCTATTTTTAACTTTTTGAGGAAACTCCATACTGTTTTCCAGAGTGGCTCTACCAGCTTGCATTCCCACCAACACCATCACAGGGTTCCTCTTTCTCTTCATCCTCACTAACACCTTGATGTTTCCTGTGTTGTTAATTTTAGCCATTCTGACAGGTGTGTGGTGATATCTCACTGAAGTTTTGATTTGTATTTCCCTGATGATGAATGATGATGAGCATCTTTTTTGTGTGTCTGTTAGCATCTGTATGTCTTCTTTGGAAAAATGTCTATTCATGTCTTCTGCCCATTTCTTAAATGGATTAGTTGGTTTTTGTGTGTGTGTGTGTTGAGTTTGATAAGTTCTTTATAGATTTTTGGTTACTAACCCTTTATCAGATATGTCATTTTCAAATAACTTCTCCCATTCTGAAGGTTGCCATTTAGTCTTATTGATTGTTTTCTTCATTGTGCAGAACATTTTTTATCTTAATGAAGTCCCAATAGTTCATTTTTGCTATTGTTTCCCTTACATCAGGAGACATGTCTAGCAAGAAGTTGCTGTGGCTGATGTCAAAGAGGTTGCTACCTGTTTTCTCCTATAGGATTTTTATGGTTTCAGGTCTCACATTTAGGTCTTTCATCCATTTTGAATTTATTTTTGTTTATGGTGTAAGAAAGTGGTACAGTTTCATTCTTTTGCATGTTGCTGTCCAGTTTTCCCAACACCATTTGTTGAAGAAACTCTCTTTTTTTCCATTGGATATTCTTTCCTGCTTTGTTGAATATTAGTTGACCATATAGTTGTGGGCCCATTTCTGGGTTTTCTATTCTGTGCCATTGATCTATATGTCTGTTTTTGTGCTAGTACGATACTGTCTTGATCACTAGTGTTCTTATTTAAGTATTTGATAGAATTAACCAATCGATCTGGACCTGAGCTTTTTTCATTGGGAGGTTTTTAAAATTGAAATATAGTGGGCATACAATCCTACATTATTTTCAGTTGCACAGTATAGTGATTTGACAGCTCCATACATTAAGCTATGCTCACCATGAAAAGTGCAGTCACCATCCATCACCATAAAATGCCATTATAATATTATTGACTATATTCCTTATGCTGTACCTTTCATCCCTGTGACTTATCCATTCTATAACAGCAAATTTGACCTTCTTAATCCACTTCACATATTTCACCTATCCCCCAATCCCTTTCTCTCTGGCAACCACCAGTTCTCTGTATTTATGATTCTGTTTCTGTTTTTCCTTGTTTGTTCATTTGTTTTGTTTTTTTAGATTCCACATATAAGTGAAATCATATGGTATTTTTTTCTCTGCCTGACTTATTTCACTTAGCATAATACCCTCTAGGTCTATTCATGTGGTTGCAAATGATATATATATATATCTCATCTTCTTTATCCATTCATTTACTGATGGGCAATTAGGTCTCCTCTATATCTTGGAGAAGTAAAAGCCAACACCACAGAAATACAAAGAATTGTAAGAGACTACTGTGAAAAGTTATATGCCAACAAATTAGGCAACCTAGGAGAAATAAGTAATTTCTAGAAACATATGATTTTTCAAACTGAATCAGGAAGAAATAGGCAATCTGAGCAGACCAATTACTAGTAACAAAATTGAATTGGTAATCAAAAAACTTTCAACAAACAAAAGTCTAGAAACAGATGGACTCACAGGTAAATTCTACTATTTAAAAAAGAGTTAATACTTATTCTCTTCAAACTGTTCCAAAAAATAGAAAAGGAAGAGAAGCTTCCAAACTCATTCTAGGAGGCCAGTATTAGCCTGATACCTAGGAGGTTTTGATTATCAGTTCAATATCCTTGTTAATTATTGATCTATTCAGATTTTCTATTTCTTCATGATTCAGTGTTTGTAGGTTGTATGTTTCTAAAAAGTTATCCAGTACTTCAAGGTTACTCAATTTGTTGGCATATAATTATTCAAGTAAACTCTTATGAACCTTTGCATTTCTGTGATATCAGTTTTAATTTTTCCTCTTTCACTTAAAATTTTATTTATTTGAATCCTCTTTTTTCCCTGGTAAGTCTAGCTAAAGGTTTGTCAAATTTATTTATCTTCTGAAAATATCAGCTCTTAATTTTATTGATCTTTTCTAATCTTTTTAGTCTTCATTTCATTTCATTTACTTCTGCTCTGATCTTTGTGTTTTTCTTTATTTTTTTAATTCAAGTTAGTTAATATATAGTGTAGTATTGCTTTCAGGAGTAGAATTTAGTGATTCATTACTTATATATAGTGCTCATCCTAACAAGTGCCTTCCTTAATGCTCATCAACCCATTTAGCCCATGCCCCCACCCACCTCCCCTCCAGCAACCTTCAATTTGTTCTCTATAGTTAAAAGTTTCCTATGGTTTTCTCCCTTTCTCTTTTTTTTTTCTTTCTTTTTTTTTTTTTTAGAGAGGGGGAGGGGCAGAGGGAGAGGGAGAGAGAAAAACTTAAGCAAGCTCCACACCTAGTTGGGAGCTGGAGGTGGTGCTTGATCTCACAACATGATCTCAGGATCATGAACTGAGCTGAAATCAAGATTCAGATGCTTAACTGACTGAGCCACCCAGATGCCCCCCACTGTGTTTTTATCTTATTTTATTTTTCCTACCCTTCACCTATGTTCATCTGTTTTGTTTTTTAAATCCGACATATGAGTGAAATCATCTTCTTTTTCTGCTAACTTTTGGCTTAGTTTGTTCTTATTCTAATTTCTTGAGGAGTAAAGTTATGTTGTTTATTTGAGGTTTTTTTTTTTTTTTAATGTAGGCATTTATTACTATAAACTTCACTCTTAGCTTGGTTTTTACATCATGCCATAGGTTTTGGTGTGTTGTGTTTCCATTTCTGTTTGTTTCAAGATATTTTTTATTTCCCTTTTGATTTCTTCTTTGACCCATTGGTTGTTAAGGAGTGAGTTAATTCCTACATATTTGTGAATTTTTTAATTTTCCTCCTATTATTGATTTCTATTTTCATACCATTGTGGTTTGAAAAGATGGTTGGTATGATTTCAATAATCTTAGGCTTGTTTTGTAACTGAGCATCTGATTTATCCTGGACAATGTTCCATGCACACTTGAGAAAAATGTGTATTCTGCTCTTGTAGATGGAATGTTCTATATATGTCTGCTAGGTCCATTTGGTCTAATGTATAGTTCAAGCCCAATGTTTCTTTATTGATTCTCTGTCTGGATAATCTGTCCATTGTTGAGAGTAGGATATTGCAGTCCTTTACTATTATTATATTGTCATCTACTACTCTTTTCAGATCTGTTAGTATTTGTTTAAAATATTTAGGTATCCAATGTTGGCTGCATATATATTTACAGTTGTTACATCTTCTTGATAAATTGACCCCTTTATCATTATACAATAACCTTCATTGTGTCTTGTTAGTGTTTGACTTTTAAGTCTGTTTTATGTAAGTAGTATAGCTCCCCCTGTCTCTTTTGGTTTCCATTTGCATGAAATACCTTTTAATATACCTGCACTTTGAGCCTTTGTGTTCTTGAAGCTGAAGTGAATCTCTCATAGGCAGAATAGAGTGGGGTCTTTCCATTTAACCACTCTATGCCTTTTGATTGGAGACTTTAATTTATTGACATTTAAAGTAATTATTGATTGGTAGGGAGGGACTCTGAAGGTTGTTATCTGTGAATGTGAGAACCTGAGAGGGAAAAACTGGTGAAATCTGCAAGGAGTCTATAGTGTCTGTGCTGGCTGTTAGTTTCTTCAGTGACAAAAGGTGTTGTGGTTAAAGGAATCTCTTCAGGGCCAGTTCTCACCCGAAGCTGCATTCCCATCTCCTGTTACAATTCAAAATATGGATCCCCTTTGTTAACCCAAGCAAGAAAAAAAAAAGATCAGGATTTTTTTGGCTTTTGTTTTTCTTTTTTTATTTCAAAAAAATCATAAATATAAAGAATAGCAAAAATATGGCAGGTACTTCTAATTGCTTTGAGCATTTATATCAAAGATCCATTCTACATGAATTATGAAATATTGCTGCAATTTTCTTTTTCAAAGGGACAGACTACTTTGGAACATTTGTACAGTGTCAATTTTCTGTACCCTGTGTAGATTTAAATCTCTTGCAGGGAATATATTTTGTCATCCTAAGTTCATCACGTTAAGTTATTGATCTGTATAAGCCATATGGCAGGTATCTCACTGTTCTGCTCTAGTTTAGCAGGTAAAGCACAGAGTATCCTATGAGGTGGTTGTTTTTTCATGTTTGGCTTGGAAAGCAGCCCTGGAAAGATGTTTAACTATCTTGTATCCTTGAACTCCCAGCTACAAAGCAGTTAGGAATTCCCAACACACACTCCAGGATGAGTGCAGTGACAAATCATTTCTCCTTGATATCACAGAACAATTTCCTGATAAAAACTTGTCTTCATCTTCATTTTCCCTGCCTAGAACCAAAACTTCATCTCTAAAATCTTGGGGGCTCTCAAACTACCCTGAGAACATATACAAATGAGGGAGGACCCAGGCCAGCCAGGAGCTATCATTAAGCCCTTTCCTCTTGAATTTCCTTCTCTGTGCCTGTGACTTCCTGGGAAGAAATAGCCAAGTCCACACATTCTAATGCAGTTGTTCCCATAGGATGTTCAGAGAGTTAATGCTATTTTTTTAAAGTTTGTGATAAGGTTTGGAAATCACTGAATTAAACACATTTCAATGAAGTTTACTACTATAAGGTTACTCATACAAATTGGGAATTTCAAAGTGAAAGCATGATATACAGCATTCCTCAAATTATTTTGCCACAGACTCATATTTTAAAGAAGCAGTTGAGATTACTTAGAGGTTCTAGGAGGGAGAGGTGACTCCCATCTCTCCATCCCCAGTCTTGGGAGAGTTCATAGCTGATGCACTTGGCGAGGCTCTGTCTTAGCCTCCTCCTCTAATCCTTTGCTCCCTAAAACACAGATTCCTCCAGGTTCCCTTTCTGTTGTTCCCAGAGTTTTCCTTCTTTTTTTATAGTGTTTATGATGATTACTGTCCTGTGAGTGCACGAGAACAGTGATGTTATCTATAAACACAGCCTCAGAATGGTGGACAATGCATGAGAGTGCTGAGTGGCTGAATGAGCACTGGAACACACTCATGGGCACAAGCCCACTTTATAGCATTAACAAGTGAATATGCCACAGCTCAGCTCCTCCTTGTAGCAAATTACTAGGAAAAGGAATCCACTAAGAGAAACCAACACACATGTATTTTAATCAAGGTGTCTAATCAAGCCACCTTGGGCACTGTCAGACATTCTGGAAGCTAGACCATACAGGTAATTCCTTTACGCAAAATGCAATTTGGAGGCCAATTAAGTTAGCTCTTCCATATATTTAGCATTGGGTTTAGGTTTTCATCCTCCTATAAGGACCTCCAGAATCACTTTTTTAACCTATTTTTCCACAATATGGTCCCTTTATACAGGAAATTTGAACAGATGAGGCTATAAATCCTGATAACATTTTTATATCTCAGATAGAAAAATAGGGAAAAACATGATTGTTTTCTTCTAAGTAGTAGACTGCATGAGGTCAGAGGGGTCAGCCCATCAAAGCAAATAGGAACTGTCAAACATCAAAGGCGAGAAGAACATTTCTCTTCAATAGGGGTGCTCTGTATGCTACCAGAGTAGAAGTGCTCTAGGAGCTGGCCAGAGTCTGGTTCTCCCTGCATGAAGTCTGTTACGGGTTGAACTGTGTCTCCTAAAAATTCATACGTTGGAGTCCTAACCTCCAGTATTTCAGAATGTGACTGCATTGAAAGATGGGGTCTTTGAAGAGGTGATTAAGGTTAAATGAGTGGGCCCTAATCCAATCTAACTGGTGTCCTTACAAAAAGAGATTAGGACACAGACACACACAGAAAGATGACCACATTAGGGCACAAGGAGATGTCCATTTGTAAGCTGAGACTTGAGACATCAGAAGAAACAACCCTGCTGACCCTTTGATCTAAGATGTCCAGCGCCCAGAACTGTGAGCTACCCGTTCTGTGGTATTTTGTTATGGCACAAATGGCAGCCAAACAAACCCATATAAAGTCCTTTCTGCAGAGCATCCAGTGGAGTGACTGTCACACAACACCTTGGATCCCCTCAGTTTTTAGTTTTTATTCTTTCTACCTTTGGGAACCTTTTATATGTTAGGTAGGGTTGCTCATGCTTTCATTTCAATTTCAATGGACATCTCCTCAGAAAATTTAGAGTAAAAACAAAGCATTCTGCACTGATGTATTTTTACTTATTTGCTTTCCAAAGAACTATGAAGTAAGAACAAAGGAAGTTTTAGTCCATGGAAATCATAGTTATGAAATCAGAAAACTTTTCAACTAAGCTGGCTAGAATTTGTATAAAAATATAAGGTCATTTTTTTTTGTTGTTGTTGTTGTTATTATGTTATGTTAGTCACCATGCAATACATCATTAGTTTTTGATGTGGTGATTACCGATCCATTGTTTTTGTATAACCCCCAGTGCTCCATGCAGTACGTGCCCTCCTTAATACCCATCACCGGGCTAACCAATCCCCTCTCCCTCCTCCCCTCTAAAACCCTGTTTGTTTCTCAGAGTCCATAGTCTCTCATGGTTCATCTCTCCCTCTAATTCCCCCCCCCCCATTTTTCCCTTCCTTCTCCTAATGTCCTCCATGCTATTCCTTATGTTCCACAAATAAGTGAAACCATATAATTGACTTTGTCTGCTTGGCTTATTTCACTTAGTATAATCTCCTCCAGTCCCGTCCATGTGGATGTAAAAGTTGGGTATTCATCCTTTCTGATGGCTGAGTAATATTCCATTGTGGATATGGACCACATCTTCTTTATCCATTCATCTGTTGAAGGTCATCTTGGCTCTTTCCACAGTTTGGGTATTGCAGACATTGCTGCTATGAACATTGGGGTGCATATGGCCCTTCTTTTCACTACAACTGTGTCTTTGGGGTAAATACCCAGTAGTGCAATTGCTGGGTCATAGGGTAGCTCTATTTATAACTTTTTGAGGAACCTCCACATGTTTTCCAAAGTGGTCGTACCAATTTCCATTCCCACCAACAGTGTAAGAGGGTTCCCCTTTCTCCACAACCTCTCCAACATTTGTTGTTTCTTTCCCTGTCCATTTTTGCCATTCTAACTGGTGTAAGGTGGTATCTCAATGTGGTTTTGATTTAAATTTCCCTGATGGCTAATGATGATGAACATTTTTTCATGTGTCTGTTAGCTATTTGTATGTCTTCTTCAGAGAATTGTCTTTTCATATATTCTGCCCACTTTTTGACTTGATTATTTGTTTTTTGGGTGTTGAGTTTGAGAAGTTCTTTATAGATTTTGGATACCAGCCCTTTATCTGTAGTGTCATTTGCAAATATCTTCTCCCATTCTGTGGGTTGCCTCTTTGTTTGGTTGGCTATTTCCTTTGCTGTGCAGAAGCTTTTTATTTTGATGAAGTCCCAAAAGTTCATTTTTGCTTTTGTTTCACAAGCTTTTAGAGATGTATCTTGAAAGAAGTTGCAGTGGGCGATGTCAAAGAGGTTACTGCCTATGTTCTCCTCTAGGATTTTGAAGGATTCCTAGCTCACATTGAGGTCTTTCATCCACTTTGAGTTTATCATTGTGAATGGTGTTAGAGAATGGTTGAGTTTCATTCTTCTGCAGGGGGCTGTCCAATTTTCCCAGCACCATTTATTGAAGAGACTGTCTTTTTTCCATTGCATGTTTTTTCCTGCTTTGTCAAAGATTATTTGACCATAGAGTTGAGGGTCCATATCTGGGTTCTCTATTCTGTTCCATTGGTCTGTATGTCTGTTTTTGTGCCAGTACCATGCTGTCTTGGTGATCACAGCTTTGTAATATAGCTTGAAATCGGGCAACGTGATGCCCCCAGCTTTGTTTTTCTTTTTCAACATTTCCTTGGCAATTTGGGGTCTTTTCTGATTCCATAATTTTAGGATTGTTTGTTCCAGCACTTTGGAAAATGTCATTGGAATTTTGATCGGGAAGCTGTTGAAGGTATAGACTGCCCTGGGTAGCATAGGCTTTTTAACAATGTTTATTCTTCCGATCCATGAGCATGGAATATTTTTCCATCTTTTTGTGTCTTCTTCAATTTCTTTCATGACTGTTCTGTAGTTCCTAGAGTATAGATCCTCTACCTCTTTGGTTAGGTTTATTCTGAGGTATCTTACGGTTTTTGGTGCTATTGTAAAAGGAATCATTTCTCTAATTTCTCTTTCTACAGTTGCGTTGTTAGTGTATAAGAAAGCAACTGATTTCTGTGCATTGATTTTATATCCTGCCACATTACTGAATTGCTGGATGAGTTCTAGTAATTTGGGGGTGGAGTCTTTTGGGTTTTCCACATAAAGTACTGTGTCATCTGCCAAAAAAGAGAGTTTGACTTCTTCTTTGCCAATTTGAATACCTTTTATTTCTTTTTGTTGTCTGATTGCTGTTGCTAGGACTTCTAGTACTATGTTGAACAATAGTGGCGAGAGTGGGCATCCTTGACGTGTTCCTGATCTTAAGGGAAAGGCTCTCAGCTTTTCTCCATTGAGGATGATATTCGCTATGGATTTTTCATAGATGGATTTATGAACTTGAGGAAAGTTCCCTCTATCCTTATACCCTGAAGAGTTTTAATCAGGAAAGGATGTTGTATTTTGTCAGATGCTTTTTCTGCATCAATTAGGAGGACCATATGCTTCTTCTCCTTCCTCTTATTAATGTGATCTATCACATTGATTGATTTGCGAATGTTGAACCATGCTTGCATCCTGGGGATAAATCCCACTTGGTCGTGGTGGATGATCCTTTTAATGTATTGTTGGATCCTATTAGCTGCGATTTTGTTGAGGATTTTGGAAACCATATTCATTAGGGATATTGGTCTGAAATTCTCCTTTTTCATGGGGACTTTGCCTCATTTGGGGGTTAAGGTAATGCTGGCCTCATAGAATGAGTTTGGAAGTTTTCTTTCTGTTCCTAATTTGAAACAGTTTCAGTAGAATAGGTATTCTTTCTTCTTTGAATGTTTGGTAGAATTCCCCAGGGAATCCATCAGGCCCTGGACTCTTGTTTTTTGGGAGGTTTTTGATCACTGCTTCAATCTCGTTACTGGTTATTGGCCTCTTCAGGTTGTCAGTTTCTTCCTGTTTCAGTTTTGGCAGCTTATAGGTTTCTAGGAAGGCATCCATTTCATCCAGATTGCTCAGTTTATTGGCATATAGTTGTTGATAATAATTACTAATAATTGTTTCTATTTCCTTGGTGTTAGTTGTGATCTCTCCCCTTTCATTCATAATTTTATTAATTTGGGTCCTTTCTCTTTTCTTTTGAATAAGTCTGGCCAGTGGTTTATCGATCTTATTAATTCTTTCAAAGAACTAACTTCTAGTTTCATTGATCTGATCTACTGTGTTTCTGGTTTCTAATTCATTGATCTTTCCTCTAATCTTAATATTTCTCTTCTAATGCATGGCGTAGGCATCGTTTTTTGCTTTTTCTCAAGTTCTTTAAGGTGTGGTGTTAGTTGGTGAATTCGGGATTTCTCTATTTTTTTGAGTGAGGCTTGGATGTCTATGTATTTTCCTGTTAGGACCGCCTTTGCAGTATTCCATAGGTTTTGGACTGATGTGTTTTCCTTCTCATTGATTTCCATGAATTGTTTAAGATCTTCTTTGATTTCCTGGTTGACCCAAACCTTCTTGAGCACAGTGGTCTTTAGCTTCCAAGTGTTTGAATTTCTGCCAAACTTTTTCTTGTGATTGAGTTCCAGTTTTAAAGCATTGTGGTCTGAGAATATACAAGGAATAATCTCAGTCTTTTAGTATTGGTTTAGCCCTGATTTGTGACCCAGGATGTGGTCTATTCCAGAGAAAGTTCCATGTGTGCTTAAGAAGAATGAGTATTCTGTTGTTTTAGGGTGGAATGTTCTGTAAATATCTATGAGGTCCATCTGGTGCAGTGTATCATTCAAAGCTCTTGTTTCCTTGTTGATTTTCTGCTTAGATGATCTGTCCATTGCTGAGAGTGGAGTATTGAGGTCTCCTACAATTAACGTATTATTATCAATATGATTATTTTGGTTAACAGTTGGCTTATGTAGATGGCTGTTCCCATGTTGGGGGCATAGATATTTACAATTGTTAGATCTTCTTGTTGGATAGACCCTTTACAAATGATATAGTGTCCTTCTGTGTCTCTTATTACAGACTTCAGTTTAAAATCTAATTTGTGGGCGCCTGGATGGCTCAGTTGGTTGGGCGACTGCCTTCGGCTCAGGTCATGATCCTGGAGTCCCGGGATCGAGTCCCGCATTGGGCTCCCTGCTCTGCAGGGAGTCTGCTTCTCCCTCTGACCCTCCTCCCTCTCATGCTCTCTGTCTCTCATTCTCTCTCTCTCAAATAAATAAATAAAATCTTTAAAAAATAAATAAATTTAAAAAAATTAAAAAAATAAAATCTAATTTGTCTGGGGCGCCTGGGTGGCTCAGTTGGTTAAGCAACTGCCTTCGGCTCAGGTCATGATCCTGGAGTGCCGGGATCGAGTCCCGCATTGGGCTCCCTGCTCAGTGGGGAGTCTGCTTCTGCCTCTGACCCTCCTCCCTCTCATGCTCTCTGTCTTTCATTCTCTCTCTCTCAAATAAATAAATAAAATCTTAAAAAAAAAGTTTAAAAAAAAGTCTAATTTGTCTGATATAAGAATTGCTACCCCAGCTTTCTTTTGAGGTCTGCTGGCATGGAAGATGGATCTCCATCCCTTCACTTTCAGTCTGGATGTACCTTTAGGTTCCAAATGAGTCTCTTGTACACAGCATATGGATGGGTCCTGTCTTTTTATCCAATCTGCAACCCTGTGCCGTTTTATGGGAGCGTTTAGGCCATTCACGTTGAGAGTGATTATTGAAAGATATGAATTAATTGTCATCATGTTGCCTGTGAAGATGTTGTTTTTATAGATTGTCCCTGTAAATTTCTGTTGTAGATCACTCTTGGGGTCTTTCTCCTTTTATAGAACCCCCCTTAATATTTCTTGCAAGGCCGGCTTAGTGGCCACATATTCTTTCAGTTTCTGCTGGTCATGGAAGCTCTGCATCTCTCCATCCATTCTAAATAACAGCTTTGCTGGATAAAGTATTCTTGGCTGCATGTTCTTCTCATTTAGTACCCTGAATATGTCTTGCCAGGCCTTTCTGGCTTGCCAGGTCTCTGTGGATAGGTCTGACGTTATTCTGATGTTCCTCCTTCTGTACATAAGGAATCTCTTCCCCCTAACTGCCCCCTAACAACCATTTTCCTTGGTTCTAAGATTTGCAAGTTTTACTATTACATGCCAGGGTGTTGGCCTGTTTTCCTTGATCTTGGGAGGGGTCCTCTCTGACTCTAGGACATGAACGTTTGTTTCATTCCCCAGATTAGGGAAGTTCTCAGCTACAATTTGCTCAAATACATCTTTTAGCCCTCTCTCTCTCTCCACTCCCTCTGGGATTCCAATTATTCTGACATTGGAACGCTTCATGGTGTCACTTATTTCTCTGATTCTATTTTCATGGATTCTGAGTTGTTTTTCCCTGGCCTCCTCTTTTCCCTTTTTATCTGTTATATTGTCTTCCAGGTCGCTTATTTGTTCTTCTGCCTCACTTACCCTAGCTGCTAGATTATCTAGATTGGATTGGATCTCATTGACAACATTTTTAAGTTCTGCCAATTCAGTTTTCATTCCTGCCCTTAGAGACTCTATTTTGCCATTAATTGATTTCTCCATTCTAGCCATTGTCTTCACAATTGCTAGCCTGAATTCCATCTCTGACATCTTGGTTATATCTGCATCCATTTGTAAATGTGCATCATAAGTCATAATCTCTGAGTCTTTTCTATTTTGGGGATTCCTCCTCCTAGTCCTTCTGTTGATGGGTGTTTGAGGAAATATATAGAGTCCAAATTATTGACCAGAACCCAAGCAAGAGGCACCTGTTTTCTAGGGACCTTAGGGTTGCTGGCCTCTTGTTTTCCCAGCCTGCCATGCTGTTACTCAGGCAACCGTGTTCGGGCGGAGTTGCCCTGCGCCCCTGTGGCAGGTGATGGGCTCAGTGGGAATCAGTTTTTGGGGCTTTTGCTCTCTGGTGGCTTTCCCTGGCAGCTTTCCGCATCTCCTCTGCGAGTCAGAGCAAAAGAGACTGTTTCCAGCCCTCTACCTCAGATCAGAGAGACCGCAGTCTGTTCTTCAATGAGCTCTCCAGGTCACACTGTCTCCGTTTCTGACCGTACTGCTATAAACTGCAGTGTCCTGGGTTGTGCGCCCCTCCACAGTGCTCCCAGTCCTGCCTCCAGGTCGGGGCATGTCTCTACCCTTTGTGCTTCTAAAATCGCCAGCCATTCCCTGTTCGCACACGCAACCCCACTGCTCTGGGTTTCTGCCCCAGGGGCTGCCCTAAAGTCCTTTCCCCACCACTACCGGTCTGCGAGTATGTGCCCCGTCCCCAGTGCACGAGGCTGTCGCTCACCAGCGGTGTAGGATCCCCACGGCCAGGTACCCTCCTCCTGCCATTTATCTTCCCATATCTGCCCATGGAATTAGAGCTCCCCGCTTTGTACCTCAAAACCAACCACCTGCGATATTCTGCTTGTAGAAATCCAGATCTTCTTACATCTCAGGCTGGTTTCGTGGGTGCTCAGAGTGATCTGGTAGATATCCAGCTCAATTCGGGAATTCAGTTGAAATAGGGTCCCCTACTCCTCCGCCATCTTTCCTCTCTCTCCTCTTTTGTTTGTTTGTTTTTTTTTTTAATAAAGCCAGGCATTTTTTGTTAGGGTGAGTGCCCACTTGTTCTTCCCCATCACTTAATAAAAGTTACATTTTGGACTATAGTGAAATGTGACTCTTTTCTCAAGCCTTGCCCACTTAATTCAAAATCATTAGTCAGTAGATCAAAATTCTGCCATTAAAGCACCAGTATTCCCAAAGGGGAATGTATCCTCATAGCAAGGAAATCTAAAGATTATTGTACAAATAAACTGCAAGAAGTATATATCAATTTACCTGCATGATTGGAAGACTCTGATAGGCACTTAAGTATTACCTCACTTAACCAGCTTCTGATGAAGCTATTTTTTTAAGATTTTATTTATTTGTCAGAGAGAGAGAGAGAGAGAGCACAAGCAGGGGGAGTGGCAGGCAGAGGGAGAAGCAGGCTCCCTGCTGAACAAGGAACCTGATGTGGGACTTGATCCCAGGACCCTGGGATCATGACCTGAGCTGAAGGCAGACGCTTAATTGACTGAGCCACCCAGGTGTCCCTGATGAAGATATTATTAATCTTTTACCCTGAAAGCAAATTAATGTTTAATTTGGTTAGTGATAGGGCCATAGTTTAGAACTAGAAATGCAATAAGTTGCAACCTCAGTCAAATGCCTGAAGACACTCACAGTGACACTAGCCCTCAATAAATCAGAATGTTTGTGGCTTGATGTGCTGGCCAGGGAAGTCCCTGGGAAAGCCCCTTGGTCCATCAACGGAAATTTATGGCAGCAGTTTTAACAGATGCCATTGGAAATATGTCTTCCATAGGAAGTCCCTCCTAATAGCTGTTCCCTTTGTGGTGATGTCTTGGCAACAGTTCTGCCAAGTGAGTGTTTCTGATATCACCACTGGGGTTTGTCAGTGGAGGCTCCCAGGGAGAATGCTTCTGTCTTTAAACGTCCTTCTGAATGCAGTGTATGCTGTCTGTGTTCCCCCAGCTGCCCTTGGATTCTGCTGGCATTCCAAGGCATCTTCCTGAGACATACTTTCTCTCTGATGGACAGCATCTTTAATGGGGGGCTACCAGAGCCCATGCTGCCTTCACACATGGAGGTCCAGAGTGATGGGAAGTATATGTCCTCCAAGTGCTCCCTTTCTGCAGACTGGTGCAGAAGTAAAAACACCCCAGCTCCCACCTCTTGTTTGATGGGGCAACTCTGAATGTGGGCCATACCAATTTTTTCTTAGCCCCTCTCCTTACTTGCACTGCTTTACCCACACCTTACTGGTTTTCCAGTAACACATCTTAGTAAATTACTTCTGCTTCAGTACTTGTCTCAGGGTCTGCTTGTTGCTGAAGAGCCTAGGGCAAGATACCTTACACTATGAGTCATTTTGTCAGTTTATTCACACGCACACACACACACACACATATGCAAGCACACAATTGGTATTTTATTTCAAATGGCTTTGAATTTTTAATACATTTGGTGTGAATTGATGCCTTTGTTTAGGCTTAACTAGCAACAAACCCTAAGAGAAGTGCAAATAGCAATTTGGGAGGTGAAAGAAGCACTACTATAGGAACACTATCAGGAAGGGAAGGACACAGCCACACTTTACAATAAAGTGTATAATTATGCAATTCACCAATCCTGCAGGGAAGCTCTGGAAACCAGCACAATTCAAAGGCCTCAGAATTGTCCTGCTGGAGCATTAATACACAACTCCACAGTTATTGGTTGAAACCTGCCCCCAGGGGACAATTATTCTCCAGTCTTCCAGCCACCACACAAATAGGAAAAGGAGACCCTGGTGGCCAATAAAATGAGCAGATAAATGGGAGGTTAGGCTGCCATGCCCTAAAGCCATAGGAGTGTAGGGAAATGAAAAGGATATCAACAGATAACTACAACTGATATCTGCACAAAAGTGACTTCCCATCCATGGATACAGAATATGGAATGAAGAATGATTAAATTATTTCTCTCCCCTCTACATAAGTTTCTGTAATATGTTTTTAACATTTACTTAGTAGTTAAAGATTTACATTTTAAGTTATATTTCAAATGTTACTTTTTAAGTTTTTCTTCTAATTATTGACTATTACTACATGAAAAGATAATCGATTTTTAAAAGAAACTTAGTTTACATATTATCAACTTTATTTACTTCTTTCTCTACAGATTAATTCTGCCTGTTCTAGAATTTTATGTAAATGAAATCACAAGTGTAGACTATTTTGAACTTGACTATTTTCACTCAGCTTAATGTTTTTTTTAAGATTTATTATGTTATTATGTGTAAATTTAATCCATACCTTTTTATTAGTGAAAAATGTTCTCTTAGTGTAGATAGACCACAATTTATTGATCTATTCATTGGTTGATGGAAAGCTAGGTTGTTTCCAGTTTTAAGCTTTGAGAAATAAAGCTACTATAAGCATGCATATGCAAGTCTTTCCATGGACATAACTTCACAGTTCTTTCTGGTAAATACCTGGGAGTGAAATTATTTGGCCAAATATAAAGGTATGCTTCACTTCATAAGAAACTGTCCAACAGTTTTACAAAGTGACTGTACCATTTTACATTTCCATCAGGAAGATTACGAATGTTCTGGTTGCTCCACTTTATTCATCTTTTAAATTATAGCCATTCAAGTAGATGTATAGTGGCTTTCCCTCTCAGTTTTTTGTTTTTTTTTTTTTTTTTTTTTACTTGTATCCTTCAAAGAGAAAGAGCAGATGTTATTAATTTGGGAAAGTCCAATTTGCGACATTTTTCTTTGATGTGATTTTTGTGTTCTTGTCTTGACTTACTTCAAGGAGGTGAACACTTTTTCCTATATTTTCTCCTTGGAGATCTATATCTTTAATTTTTACATTTGAACCTACATTAAATTACATTAAACATTTCTAGTTAAATCTTGTAAATGGTGAGAGGTAAGGACTGAAAATCACTTTTATTAAAAAGACTATCAATTTCCTATTGACTTATCTTCACTCCTTTTGTAAAAAATCAATTAACCAGATATGTGTGAATCTACTTCTTGATTCTGTTTTGTTTTACTCTGGTAACACAATGTCTTGAATACTGTAGATATATATTAATTTTTTTTTCTTTTTTCTTATTCTTATATTATTATGTTCTGTTAAACACCATACATTACGTCATTAGTTTTTGATGTAGTGTTCCATGATTCATTGTTTGCATATAACACACAGTGCTCCATTCAGTACATGCCCTCTTTAATATCCATCACCAGGCTAACCCATTCCCCCAACCCCTTCTCCTTTAGAACATTCAGTTTGTTTCTCAGAGTCCACAGTCTCTCATGGTTCGTTTCCCCTTCCCATTCCCCCCCTTCATATTTCCCTTCCTACTATCTTCTTTTTTTTTTTAACATATAATGTATTATTTGTTTCAGAGATACAGGTCTGTCATTCAACAGTCTTACACAATTCACAGTGTTCACCATAGCACATACCCTCCCCAATGTCTATCACCAAGCCACCCCATTCCTCCCATCCCCCACCACTCCAGCAAACCTCAGTTTTTTCCTGAGATTAAGAATTCCGCTTATCAGTGAGATCATATGATACATGTGTTTCTCTGATTGACTTATTTTGCTCAGCATAATACCCTCCAATTCCATCCAGGTCATTGCAAATGGCAAGATTCCCTTCCTTTGGATGGCTGCAAAATATTCCATTGTGTATATATATATATCACATCTTCTTTATCCATTCATCTGTTGGTGGACATTTTGGCTCTTTCCATAGTTTAGCTATTGTGGATATTGCTGCTATAAACATCGGGGTGCACATACCCCTTCAGATCACTACATTTGTATCCCTGAGGTAAATACCCAGTAGTGCAATTGCTTGGTTGTAGGGCAGCTCTATTTTCAACTTTTTGAGGAACCTCCATACTGTTTTCCAGAGTGGTTGCACCAGCTTGCATTCCCACCAACAGTGGAGGAGGGTTCCCCTTTCTCTACATCCCCAACAACATCTGTCATTTCCTGACTTGTTAATTTTAGCCATTTTGACTGGTGTGAGGTGGTATCCCATTGAGGTTTTGATTTGGATTTCCATGATGCTGAGCAATATTGAGCACTTTTTCATGTGTCTGTTGGCCATTTGGATGTCTTCTTTGGAAAAATGTCTGTTTATGTTCTCTGCCCATTTCTTGATTGGATCATTTGTTCTTTGGGTATTGAGTTAAAGAAGTTCTTTATAGATTTTGGATTCTAGACCTTTATCTGATATGTCATGTGCAAATATCTTCTCCCATTCTGTCGGTTGTCTTTTGGTTTTGTTGACTGTTTCTTTTGCTGTGCAAAAGCATTTTATCTTGATGAAGTCCCAATAGTTCATTTTTGCGCTTGCTTCCCACGCCTTTGGCGATGTTTCTAGGAAGGGGTTCCTGTGGCTGATGGTCAAAGAGGTTGCTGCCTGTGTTCTCCTTTAGGATGTTGATGGACTCCTGTCTCACATTGAGGTCTTCCAACCATTTGGAGTCTATTTTTGTGTGTGGTGTAAGGAAATGGTCCAGTTTCATTCTTCTGCATGTGGCTGTCCAATTTTCCTAACGTCATTTGTTGAAGAGACTGTCTTTTTTCCATTGGACATTCCTTACTGCTTTGTCAAACATTGGTTGACCATAGAGTTGAGGGTCCATTTCTGGGCTCTCTATTCTGTTCCATTCATCTATATGTCTGTTTTTATGCCAGTACCATGCTGTCTTGATGATGAGAGCTTTGTAATAGTGCTTGAAGACCGGAATTGTGATGCTGCTAGCTTTGCTTTTTTTTCAACATTCCTCTGGCTATTCAGGGTCTTTTCTTGTTCCATACAAATTTTAGGATTATTTGTTCCATTTCTTTGAAAACGGTGGATGGTATTTTGATAGGGATTGAATTAAATGTATAGATTGCCCTAGGTAGCATTGACATCTTCACAATATTTGTTCTTTCAATCCACGAGCATGGAACATTTTTCCATTTCTTTGTGTCTTCCTCAAATTCTTTCATGAGTATTTTAGAGTTTTCTGAGTACAGATCTTTGCCTCTTTGGTTAGATTTATTCCTAGGTATCTTATGGTTTTGGGTGCAATTGGAAATGGGATCGACTCCTTCATTTCTCTGTCTTCTGTCTTGTTGTTGGTGTAGAGGATGCCACTGATTTCTGTGAATTGATTTTCTATCCTGCCACTTTACTGAATTCCTGTATGAGTTCTAGTAGTTTTGGGGTGGAGTCTTTTGTTTTTTCCACATAAAGTATCATATCTGCAAAGAGTGAGAGTTTGACTTCTTCTTTGCCAATTTGGATGCCTTCGATTTCTTTTTGTTTTCTGATTGCTGTGGCTAGGACTTCTAATACTATGTTGAATAGCAGTGGTGATAGTGGACATCCGTGCCGTGTTCCTGACCTTAGGGGGAAAGCTCTCAGTTTTTCCCCATTGAGAATGATATTTGCTGTGGGTTTTTCATAGATGGCTTTTATCATATTGAGCTATGTACCCTCTATCCTTATACTCTGAAGAGTTTTGATCAAGAAAGGATGCTGTACTTTGTCAAAAGCTTTTTCTGCATCTATTGAGAGGATCATATGGTTCTTGTTCTTTCTTTTATTAATGTATTATATCACAGTGATTGATTTGTGTATGGTGAACCAGCGTTGAAGCCCAGGAATAAATGCCACTTGGTCGTGGTGAATAATCCTTTTAATGTACTGTTGGATCCTATTGGCTAATATTTTGGTGAGAATTTTTGCATCATGTACATCAAGGATACTGGTCTGTAATTCTCCTTTCTGATGGGAACTTTGTCTGGTTATGGGATCAAGGTAACAGTGGCCCCATAAAACGAGTTTGGAAGGTTTCTTTCCATTTCTATTTTTTGGAACAGTTTCAGAGGAATAGGTATTAATTCTTCTTAAATATTTGTTAGAATTCCCCTGGGAATCCATCTGGTCCTGGGATTTTGTTTTTTGGGAGATTTTTGATGACTACTTCAATTTCCTTAGTGGTTATAGGTCTCTTCAGGTTTTCTATTTCTTCCTGGTTCAGTTTTGGTAGTTGATACATCTCTAGGAATGCCTCCATTTCTTCCAGGTTATCTAATTTGCTGGCATAGAGTTGCTCATAATATGTTCTTACAATTGTTTGTATTTCTTTGGTGTTGGTTGTGATCTCTCCTCTTTCATTCATGATTTTATTTATTTGGGTGCTTTCTCTTTTCTTTTTGATAAGTCTGGCCAGGGTTTTATCAATCTTGTTAATTCTTTCAAAGAACCAGCTCCTAGTTTTGTTGATTTGTTCTACTGTTCTTTTGGTTTCTATTTCATTGATTTCTGCTCTAATATTTATGATTTCTCTTCTCCTGCTGGATTTAGGCTTTATTTGCTGTTCTTTCTCCAGCTCCTTTAGGTGTAGGGTTAGGTTGTGTACTTGAGACCTTTCTTGTTTCTTGAGAAAGGCTTGTATTGCTATATCCTTTCCTCTTAGGATTGCCTTTGCTGCATCCCAAAGATTTTGAACAGTTGTGTTTTCATTTTCATTGGTTTCCATGCATTTTATTTTAATTCTTCTTTAATTTCCTGGTTGACCCATTCATTCTTTAGTAGGATGCTCTTTTTTTTTTTTTTAAGATTTTATTTATTTATTTGACAGAGACAGAGACAGCGAGAGCAGGAACACAAGCAGGGAGAGTGGGAGAGGGAGAAGCAGGCTTCCTGCTGAGCCGGGAGCTCGATGTGGGACTCGATCCCAGGACCCTGGGATCATGACCTGAGCTGAAGGCAGTCGCTTAACCAACTGAGCCACCCAGGCGCCCTAGTAGGATGCTCTTTAGCCTCCATGTATTTGAGTTCTTCCTGACTTTCCTCTTGGTGTTTGCGTTCTAGTTTCAAAGCATTGTGGTCTAAAAATATGCAGGGAATGATCCCAATCTTTTGGTACCGGTTGAGACCTGAATTGTGACCTAGGCTGTGATCTATTCTGGAGAATGTTCCATGGACACTAGAGAAGAATGTGTATTCTGTTGCTTTGGGATGGAATGTTCTGAATATATCTGTGAAGTCCATTTGGTCCAGTGTGTCATTTAAAGTCTTTATTTTCTTGTTGATCTTTTGCTTAGATGATCTGTCCATTTCAGTGAGGGGGGTGTTAAATTCCCCTACTATTATTGTATTGTTGTCAATGTGTTTCATTCCTTTTGTTATTAATTGGTTTATATAATTGGCTGCTCCCATATTAGGGCATAGATATTTACAAGTGTTAGATCTTCTTGTTGGATAGACCCTTTAGGTATGATAACAATGTCCTTCCTCATCTCTTATTACAGTCTTTGGTTTAAAATCTAATTTGTCTGATATAAGGATTGCCACCCCAGCTTTCTTTTGGTGTCCATTAGCATGGTGAATGGTTTTCCACCCCCTCACTTTCAATCTGGAGGATCTTTTGGTCTAAAATGAGTCTCTTGCAGACAGCATATCAATGGGTCTAGGTTTTTTTAATCCAATCTGAGAGCCTGTGTCTTTTGATTGGGGCATTTAGCCCATTTACATTCAGGGTAACTATTGAAACATATGAATTTAGTGCCATTGTATTGCCTGTTATGTGACTGTTATGGTGTATTGTCTGTATTCCTTTCTGGTCTATGTTACTTTTAGGCTCTCTCTTTGCTTAGAGGACCCCTTTCAAGATTTCTTGTAGGGCTGGTTTCATGTTTGCAAATGCCTTTAGTTTTTGTTTGTCCTGGAAGCTTTTTATCTCTCCTTCTATTTTCAATGACAGCCTTGCTGAATATAGTATTCTTGGCTGCATATTTTTCTCATTTAGTGCTCTGAATATATCACGCCAGTCTTTTCTGGCCTGCCAGGTCTCTGTGGATAGGTCTGTTGCCAATCTAATGTTTCTACCATTGTAGGTTACATATCTCTTCTCCCGAACTTCTTTCAGGATTTTCTCTTTGTCTATGAGACTCGTAAGTTTTACTATTAGATGTCAGGGTGTTGACCTATTTTTAATGATTTTGGGGGGTGGTTCTCTGTGCGTCTTGGATTTTGATGCCTGTTTCCTTCCCTAAATTAGGGAAGTTCTTTGCTATAGTTTGCTCCGATATACCTTCTGCCCCTCTCTCTCTTTCTTCTTCTAGGATTCCCAATTATCTAATATTGTTTTGTCTTATGGTATCACTTATCTCTCGAATTCTGCCCTCATGATCCAATAGTTATTTATCTCTCTTTTTCTCAGCTTCTTTATTTTCCATCATTTGGTCTTCCATATCACTAATTGTCTCTCTGCCTCATTTATCCTAGCAGTTAGAGCTTCCTTTTTTTTTTTTTTTTTTGCACCTCATTAATAGCCTTTTTGATTTCAACTTGGTTAGATTTTAGTTCTTTTATTTCTCCAGAAAGCGTTTCTCTAATGTCTTCCATGCTTTTTTCAAGCCCAGCTAGTATCTTTAAAATCGTCATTCTGAACTCTAGTTCTGACATCTTACTAATGTTTTTATTGATTAAGTCTCTGGTAGTCAATACTGCCTCTTGTTCCTTTTTTTTGAGGTGATTTTTTCCGTCTTATCATTTTGTCTAGAGGACAGTAGATGAATGAATGAACAAAATGCTAACACGGTAACAACGACGTGAGAAAAATATACACTATACAAATCAGAAGAAACCTGAAAACAGGGGAAAAGAAAGGGAAAGAAAGAAAAAAAAGGAAAAAGAAAAAGATTAAAATAAAAAAAAGAATATGATCAAATATGATCAGGCTGGTGCATAGATCAGTGCCACACACTAGATTTTGGGCATATTTTGGTCTGTTAGAAGAAAGTGCCTCCCAAAATTTTAAAGAAAGAAAGACTTATATATGTACCAAAAAAGGGTAAATATGATGAAGGGATGGAATATGACTGTAAGGATGAAAATTATAAAAGATTTTATAAAAGGAATTGATAACAAATTGGTTGAAAAAAGAAAGAAGAGGAATTAAAAAAAGGGGGGGGGCAAAAGAATGTGATCAGGCAGGAGACTAGAACAAAGCCACACTCTAGTGATTTAGGGTATATTTTAGTCCTTTAGAAGCAACTGTATCCCAAAATTTTAAAGAGAGTACAACTTATATATATACCAAAAATAAGATTAACTACTATGAAGGGATAGAATATGACTCTAAAAATGAAAAATAAAAAAGATTTTTAAAAAAGGGATTGATAAGATTTTGGTTGAAAAAGGGAAAAAGAAAAATTCAAAAAAAGAAAAAAAAAGAAAATTGAAAAAATTAAGTTTGAAAGACTAAAGAATCATGGAAAAAAGCCATGAATTCTATGTGCTGTATTTCCTTAGTGCTGGTGTTCTGCCATTCTCATTGATTGCTGAACTTGGTCTTTGCTGGCTGTTCTTGTTGATCTTCTGGGGGAGGGACCTGTTGCCATGGTTCTTAAATGTTTTTGCCTGAGGCAGAATTGCACCGCCCTTGCTGGGTCCGGGCTAAGTAATCTGCTCGGGTTTTTTCTTGGGAGCTTTTGTTCCCTATTGTTCCCTGCAAGGTTTCTGTACAACTTTGGAGGATGAGAGTGAGAATGGCAGCCTCCCAATCTCTGCCCTGGAGGAGCTGAGAGCTCCAGTCCCCACTCCTCAGTGAGCCTCCAGAGAAAAGCAGTCAATCACACCTGTCTCCGCAGTCTCCAGCCGCACTCCGTGCTTATCTGGCCTGTGACCGAGTGTTTCTATCTCTGGCACACGACCCCCAGCAGATCCCTGTGGTGCGGGAGTCTCCCCGGATCTGCCACTTGTTGGGACCCTGCTGGAGGAGCAGTGGCCTGACTGTGCTGTGGATCACAGTTTATGGCAACCCAGAGCTGAGAGCCCACTCCTTGGCTCCATCTCTGTAGCCAGCTTTCCCGCTCTGATACCTGGGAGCTCTGCTGCACTCACACACCCCCAGTCTTCCTGTGACCCCGAGGGTCCTGAGACCACACTGTCCTAGCGAGGGTTCCAACCCCCGCTTAGCCACTGGAGCGACGTCCCTCAGTGGAGCAGACTTCTAAAAGTTCTGATTTTGTGCTCTGGGGCCCTATCACTTGCCAGTGGCGGCTGATGGAAGTCCCCTCCCCCACCGTCTATCCTTCCGGATATCGCCTGGGATTCACTTCTCCGCACGTCCTACCTTCCAGAAAGTGGTCGGTTTTCTGTTCAGAGAGTTGCTGCTATTCTTTTCTTCAATCGCCTGTTGAGTTTGTAGGTGTTCAGAATGGTTTGATCCCTATCTAGCTGAATTCCTGGGACCATACGAAATTTAGGTCTCCTACTCCTTTGCCATCTTGCTCCTCCCCCCCCCATAGTAAATCTTGAAATCCAACTTTGGTCTTTTAAAAAGTTGTTCTAAGTCTATAGAATTTCCATATTATTTGGGATTATCTTACTGATTTCTGCAAAAAATGTCTACTGGGATTTTGACTGGGATAGAATTAAATCTATAGTTCAGTTTGTAGACACCTGACTTTTTAAAAGCAAAGAGTTTCTCAATCCATTAAGTTGGATTTGTCTCTTTATTTAGCTGGGTATTCTTTAAATTTTCTGAATAATGCTCATATCACATATTACACCACATATTTTGTTTAAATTATCCCTAAGAATCTCATATTTAATGCAATTATAAGTGGTATTTTACTTTCAATTTCATTTTTAATTGTCTACTGCTAATATAGAAGTGTAATTTATTTTTGTCATTGATCTTGTACCCAAGACTTTGCTAAATTAACATATAAGTTTAAATAAGTTTTTGTAGATTTGTTAGTATTTTCTACATATAGAATCATGTTTTCTTTTTTATTTTCCAATTTGCCTGTTTTAATTTCTTCTACTTGTCTGATTGTTCCTGCTAGAATGTCCAGTACCACACTGAATAGGAGTAGCAAGAAAAGATGTCTTTTCTCAGAAGGAAAGTTGTTAATCTTTCACCATTAAACATGATGTTAGCTAAAGGTTCTTTGTAGATGTCCTTTATCAAATTGAAGGATTTCTTTTTATTCAAATTTCCTGGGAGGTTTTATCATAAATTCACTTATGATAAATATATTCACTTATCAAGTATTGGTGTTGAATTTAATCAGATGCTTATTTCATTTATTGGAATATCATACTGCTTTCTTTTTTAATCTATTAATATGGCAAGTTGCATTGATTGATCTTCAAATGTTGAAATGATTTTGTATTCCTGGAATGAACTCCACTTGGACATGATATAT
The DNA here is from genome assembly GCF_011800145.1 of Mirounga leonina. Taxonomy (NCBI): domain Eukaryota; kingdom Metazoa; phylum Chordata; class Mammalia; order Carnivora; family Phocidae; genus Mirounga; species Mirounga leonina. The sequence goes on along the minus strand of NW_023270464.1, from coordinate 1,799,757 downwards.
TGTCTTTTTCATATATTGCTAGATTCAAATAGCTAATATTTTGTTGAAGTGTTCTTGTTCAATTTCTTTTCTTGAAGTATATTTAGTTTTAGGGGCACTTGGGTGACTCAGTTGGTTAAGCAGTTGCCTTCGGCTCAGGTCATGATCCCAGGGTCCTGGGATAGAGCCGTGCATCTGGCTCCCTGCTCCCTGGGGAGCCTGCTTCTCCCTCTCCCTCTGCCTGATACTCCCCCTGCTTGTACTCTCTCTGTCAAATAAATAAAAATCTTTAAAAAAAAAAGAAATATTATCAAAGTAAAAATGGTCTCATAAAATTAGCTGGGAACAATTGATTTTTAATGTTTACCTTGTGAAAGAATTTACAGTTTTTTCTAAATTAAAAAATTAGATTAACTTTGTCATACGTTTTAAAAATCTCCTTACTACTTACTGAATTTTTTGTCTACTTATTCACTTATTAGTCACTTATTAGTTATGGTTCTCTAGAGAAACAGAACCAATTAACCATCACAAAGCATATTCAAATCTTCCAAAATGATTAAGATCTCTTCATTTTTACATCTGGTTCTACATTGAAGCTTTGAATATTGTGAGGCTATATGAGGTTTATGCAAGTGTAGAATTGCTATACCTCCCCACAGTGGAAACTTTCACCACTATTAGATGTTTCTCATTTTATATTAAAGTCTACATATTCTAATGCCACTATGGCAACAGGTGATTTATTTTGGTTAATGATTTCATGATATATTTTTTTTACTATGACTTGATTTCTAACTTCCTAATTTTTATGTTTTAGATAATAAACTAAAAATAGTGTAGTGGATTTTCAGGATTTTTTAAAGTCTAATCTTATTATCTTTTGAGTGTAGTTATTAGTTCTTTATTATATAATCAGTGATATGTTTGGATTTACTTTTATCCACTTACTATTTAATTTTTATTAGCTCACTTTTGCAAACCCTCTCCCTTTATTTCTTCTTTACCTCCTTTTGACCAGATTATATTTCATTATTTTACTTCCCCCTTTTATTATCTTGGTAGTTATACAGTTTTTTAGTTATTATTTTAGAAATTATATCATGCATTACTACAAGTCTCCCTGGCTTATAAGAATTGATGACACTTGGTGTGTTTTCATTATTTTCAGATAATAAAAAGACTTTATAACATTTTAACATCATTTACTTTTGTTTACTTAATTTGGTATTATGGTTGTATGGTAATTATGTATACACTTAGTGCATTATTATTATTTTATATTGTCAATATTACCAACATGTCTTCCCTTTGCATGATCTTCAATCCTTACTGCCCTTCAGTGCTTTCCTTTAAGAAAATCTAATTCTGCTTAGCCAACAATATTTTGGGTCAGATACACAGAATGTATAAATTTTCCTGGTTGTTTGCCTAAAATGTCTTTGCTTCATTTTCATAGAATATTTTGCTTATAAAATTTTAGGTTTATAAATATTTTTCATCAGTTTAAGGAGGTTATACAATTGTATTGTGATTTTCATTTTTCTGTTAAGTCGGCTATCAGTCTAACTGTTGCTGACTTGAAAACATCTATCATTTTCTCTGCTTTTAAGTTTTTGTCTTTGTCATTTGATTTTAATGGGGCTATTATGATATGCTACATGTGTGTATTTATTTGTTAATTTTATCATGAGCTCATATAGCTTATTTAATCTATGCCCCTGTGCATTTCTAGTCTTAGAAAATACTTAGCCATTATTATTTCAAGTATTGATTCTTCCACATATTTATATTTTCTTTCTTGGACCCCAAATACACACATTAGGCTTTTCAACTGTATCTCCCATTTCTTTATTAATTCTATCCTCCTTTGATTTTCAGTGATTTATTCTGGATAATTTTTTCCTGAGCTATCTTCTATGTCATTGTTGTGTTATTTGACTGTATCCAAGTGGTATCTAACCTATCTGCTGAGTTTTTTTTTTTTTAAGGTTTTATTTTAATGCCAGTTAGTAAATATACACTGTATGTGAGTTTCAGGTGTATCCACTGAGTTCTTAATTTTTATTTTTTATTCCTAAGTTCTAGCATTTATTGCATATAATTCCCAGTGTTTCACCAAAATTTTTAATCTTATTATCTGTCTTCTGAAACATATTAAAGGTAAGTATTTAAGCCTCTATGTCTGATATTTCCATTAGTTAGATCCTGCAATATTTTTCTATTGTCTCCTATGTATTTTCTATTGTCTGCTATTTATTCTATTCTATTGTCTGCTTTTTCTACATTACTTGACAACTTCTTCTTGTATAATAGCTTTATTGAGACACATTTACATGCCATAAAATTGACCCATTTAATATGAGCAGTTCTTTTTTTTTTTTAATTTTATTTTATTATGTTATGTTAATCACCATACATTACATCATTAGTTTTTGATGTATTATTCTATGATTCATTGTTTGCATATAACACCCAGTGCTCCATTCAGTATGTGCCCTCTTTAATACCCATCACCAGGCTAACCCATCCCCCCACCCCCTCCCCTCTAGAACCTTCAGTTTGTTTCTCAGAGTCCATAGTCCCTCATGGTTCATCTCTCCCTCTGATTTCCCCCCTTCATTTTTCCCTTCCTGCTATTTTCTTCTTTTTTTTTTTTTAACATATAATGTATTATTTGTTTCAGAGGTACAGCTCTGTGATTCATCAGTCTCACACAATTCACAGCACTCACCATAGCACATACCCTCCCCAATATCTATTACCCAGCCACCCTAATATGAGCAGTTCTATGATGTTTAGCATATTCATAGAACTGGGCAACCATCATTGTGATCAATTTTAGAAAAAAATTCAGCATCCAGTGATCATAATCCCAATTTATTAGCAGTCACTCCCCATTACCTCCAACTCCCTATTCCATCTTTAGACAAACACTGATCTATTTGCCTCTTCTGAACATTTTGTATGAATGAAATTTATCAATGAAGTGGTCTGTCTTTTGTGACTGGCTTTTTTCACTTAGCATATTTTCAAGTTTCATGCATGTTTTAAGTACTGCACCCCATTTCATTGCTGAATTATATTACATTGTACAGATAAGTCACGTTTTGATTATCCATTCATTAGTTGATGTACATCTCCCTGTCCTGTACCCTCCTGTTATGAATAATGCTGCTATTAACTTTCATATACAAATTTTGCATACACATATGTTTTCATTTCACTTTGGTGTATAACTAGGAGTGAAATTTCTGGGTCATATGCTATCTCTTTGTTTGGCCTGTTGAGCTGTAAGATTATTTTCAAAGTAGCTGAACCATTTTACATACCCACCAGCAATTTTCCTACATCCTCATCCACACTTTTAGTTACCTGTTTTTTTTTTAAATTATTAATATTATAGACATCCTGCTAAGTGTGAAGTGGCATCACATTGTTGTTTGGATTCAAGATTCCTTGATAGTCATTAATGTTGAGAGTCTTTTCATGTTTCTATGTATCTTCTTTGGAGAAGGAAGTCTATTCAAATCTGTTGGCATTCTTAAATTGTTGTATTTGTTATTTTTATTATTGAGTTGTGGTTTTTTAAATGTATCCTAGGTAAAAGTGTCTTATCAGTTTATAAGATTAGCAAACATTTGCTCCCTTTCTGTACATTGTAATTTTATTTACATGATGGTAACATTTGAGGTGAAAAAAATTTAATTTGATGAGGTCTGTTTTTTTCTCTCAGTTTGTGCTTTTGGTATCATATCAAAGAAGACTTTTCCTAACCTAAGATTCACTTTTAGTTTTTCTTATAAAAATTTTATACCTTCAGCTATATTCCACATACAGTTAATTTTTGTGTACTGTGGGAGAGTAGTGTAATTTCTTTCTTTGGCATGCAAATCTAGTTGAGCCAGCAACTATGCTACACTACAACGTAATGATTTGATATTTGTATATATTGGGAAATTATCACAACAAATATGTCCAGCTAACATGTTTCATCATATATAGTTACAATTATTTTTCTTGTGATGAGAACTTCAAAGATCCACTCTTTGAGCTACTTAAAATATGCAATACAGTATTATGAATGATAGTCACCATGCTGTACATTACATCCTTATGGCTTATTCATTTCATAACTGCAAATTTGTACCTTTTGAACCCTTTCACCTATATCAGCCACCCCCATCTTCTGCCTTAGGCAACCAACAATCTGTTCTTTATATCAATGAGCTTCATTTTTTGTTTGTTTTGTTTTAGGTTCCACATAAAAGTGAGATCATACACTATATTTTTCTTTCTGACATTTTACTTACATAACACCTCAAGGTCCTTCGTGTTGTTGCAAATGGCAACTATCATTCTTTTTCATGGTTAAATAATATTCCATTATACATATATATTATATACATATAAACATTAAATACATTAAATAAATGTACACATATAAAATATAAAAATATTTACACATTTTCTTTATTCATTCATCATCAAGGGACACCTAGGTTGTTTTTATACCTTGGCTATTTTAAGATTTTATTTATTTATTCATGAGAGACAGAGAGAGAGAGAGAGGCAGAGGGAGAAGCAGGCTCCCAAGGAGCAGGGAGCCCGATGCGGGACTCGATCCCAGGACGCTGGGATCATGACCTGAGCCGAAGGCAGACGCTTAACCATCTGAGCCACCCAGGCGCCCTATACCTTGGCTATTTTGAATAATTCTGCAATAGGGTGCCTGGGTGGCTCAGTTGGTTAAGCGACTGCCTTCGGCTCAGGTCATGATCCTGGAGTCCCGGGATCGAGTCCCACATCAGGCTCCCTGCTCAGCAAGGAGCCTGCTTCTCCCTCTAACCCTCCCCCCTCTCATGTACTCTCTCTCTCTCATTCTCACTCTCTCAAATAAATAAATAAATCTTTAAAAAAATAATAATAATAATTCTGCAATAAACATGAGGGTGCACTAATATTTTAAAGCTAAATACCTGGAAGTAGAATTGCTGGATCACATGGTAGTTCTATTTTAATTTCTGAGGCATCTTCATAGTGGCTGCACCACTTTATATTCCAACCAAGTGTATACAAGTTTTCCTTTTTCTTCACATTCCTTTTTTTTTCTTTTTAAACATTCTTTAATTTAAATTCAATTAATTAACCTAGAATATAGTATTGGTTTCAAGGGTACAGGTCTGTGATTCATCAGTCTTATATATTACCCAATGCTCATTACATCACATACCCTCCCCAATGCCCATCACCCAGTTACCCCATCCCCCCCACCCCCCTCCCCTCCAGCAACCCTCATTTTGTTCCCTATGATTAAGAGTCTTTTATGATTTGTCTCCCTCTCCGGTTTCATCTTGTTTAATTTTTTCTTCCCTTCCCCCATGATCCTCTGCCTTCTTTCATAAATTCCACGTATCAGTGAGATCATATGATAATTGTCTTTTTCTGATTGACTTATTTCACTTAGCATAATACCCTCTAGTTCCATCCACTCATTGCAAATGGCAAGATTTCATTTTTTTTTGAGGCTGCTTCATATTTCATTGTGTGTGTGCATATATGTATACACACAAAAGCACATATATATACACATATATATGTACAAGTGTGTATATATATATGTACAAGTCTATATATACACACACCTATATATATATATCACATCTGAGTACAGATATATATATATGCATATATATATCTGTATATACAGATATATATATATATATATATATATATATATATATATATATATATATATATCACATCTTCTTTATCCATTCATCTGTCAATGGATATCTGGGCTCTTTCCATAGTTTGGCTATTGTGGGCATTGCTGCTATAAACATTGGGGTGCAGGTGCCCCTTTGGATCTCTACATTTGTATCTTTGGGGTAAATACCCAGTAGTGCAATTACTGGGTCATAGGGTAGCTCTGTTTTCAACTTTTTGAGGAACCTCCATATTGTTTTCCAGAGTGCCTACACCAGCTTGTATTCACACCAACAGTGTAGGAAGGCTCTCCTTTCTCCACATTTTGCCAACATCTTTTGTCTCCTGAATTGTTAATTTTAGCCATTCTGATTGATATGAGGTGGTATCTCATTGAGGTTTTGATTTGTATTTCCCTGATGCCAAGTATATGTTGAGCATTTTTTCATGTGTCTGTTGGTCATTTGGATGTCTTCTTTGGAGAAATGTCTGTTTATGTCTTCTGTCCATTTCTGGATTGGCTTATTTGTTCTTTCTGTGTTGAGTTTGATAAATTCTTTATAGATTTTGGAGACTAGCCCTTTATCTGATATGTCATTTGCAAATATCTGCTCCCATTCTGTCAGTTGGCTTTTGGTTTTGTTGACTACTTCCTTTGCTGTGCAAAAGCTTTTTATCTTGATGAAGTCCCAATAGTTCATTTTTGCCTTATTTCCCTTGCCTTTGGAGACGTGTCAAGGAAGAAGTTGCTGAGGCTGAGGTTGAAGAGTTTGCTGCCTGAGTTATCCTCTAGGATTTTAATGGATTCCTTTCTCACATTTAGGTCTTTCATACATTTTGAGTCTATTTTTGTGTATGTATTAAGGAAATGGTCCAATCTTCTGCATGTGGGTGTCCACTTTTCCTAACACCATTTGTTGAAGAGACTGTCTTTTTTCCATTGGGTATTCTTTCCTGCCTTGTCAAAGATTAGTTGATCATAGAGTTGAGGGTCCATTTCTGGGTTCTCTATTCTGTTCCATTGATGTATCATTTTGTGCCAGTACCATACTGTCTTGATGATTACAGCTTTGTAATAGAGCTTGAAGTCTGGAATTGTGAAGCCGCCAGTTTGGGTTTTCTTTTCAACATTCCTTTGTCTATTTGAGGTCTTTTCTGGTTCCATACAAATTTTAGGATTATTTGTTCCAGCTCTGTGAAAAAAGTTGATGGTATTTTGATAGGGATTGCTTTGAATGTGTAGGTTGCTCTATGTAGCATAGACATTTTAATATTTGTGGTTTTTTTTAAGATTTTATTTATTTATTCATGAGAGACAGAGAGAGAGAGAGAGAGGCAGAGGGAGAAGCAGGCTCCCAAGGAGCAGGAAGCCCGATGCGGGACTCGATCCCAGGACCCTGAGATCATGACCTGAGCCAAAGGCAGACGCTTAACCATCTGAGCCACCCAGGCACCCAATATTTGTTTTTCTAATCCATGACCATGGAACGTTTTTCCAGTTCTTTGTGTCTTCCTCAATTTCTTTCAGAGTGTTCTATAGTTTTCTGAGTACAAATCATTTGCCTCTTTGGTTTTTCTTGCCAAATATTGGCTCTTGTCTTTTTCATAATAGCCATTCTATTAGGTGTGAAGTGATGAGTTCACTGTGGTTTTGGTTTCCTTTTTTTTTTTTTTTTTTTTTTTTGTTGATTAGTGACTTTGGAGTAGAGCATTTTTTCTTGTGCTTGTCAGCCACCTATATGCCCTTTTTGGAAAAATATCCTCTGCCCATTTTAAATTGGATTGTTTGTTTTGTTTTGTTTTGTTTTGTTTTGTTTGCTATGAAGTTGTATAAGGAAAATCTTTTCCTCACTTTTAAGTGTTTATTGTTTTTTTTTTTTTTCACACAGGGTTATGAATTTTTTTGTGAAATTCTGTTTCTGCATCCATTGAGAGAATCATGTGTTTCTTGTCCTTTATCATAATAATATGGTGTATTACATTAATCATTTTTGGGGGGGATATTAAGTTGTCCTTGTGTACCTGAGATAAATACCACTTAGTGATACTATATAATCCACTTTATATGTTGCTGGATTTGATTTGCAATATTTTGTTGATGATATTTTTTGTCTATTTCTTAGGGGATGTTGTTCTAGAGGTGTTTTGTTTTGTTTTGTTAATCTTATAATGTGCTGTCTGAGTTTAGTATCCAGGTAATACTAGCCTCACAATGAGTTAGGAAGCATTTGCTCTTCTACTTTGTGGAAGACTTCCTAAAATATTGATATTAACTCACTTTTAAATGGTTCATAGAATGTACCTGTGAATAGATCTGGGCCTGGAATTTTCTTTTTAAATTGGGAAGTTTTAAAATACAAATTCAATCACTTAACTTGTTATAGATCTATTCAGATTTTTTATTTCTTTTTTTTTAAAGATTTTATTTATTTATTTGAGAGAGAGAATGAGATAGAGAGAGAGCATGAGAGGGGGGAGGGTCAGAGAGAAGCAGACTCCCTGCTGAGCAGGGAGCCCGACGTGGGACTCGATCCCGGGACTCCAGGATCATGACCTGAGCCGAAGGCAGTCGCTTAACCAGCTGAGGACCCAGGCACCCAGATTTTTTATTTCTTTTATGGGCCACTTTGTATCTTTCTAGTAATTTCTTTATTTACTCTAAATAATCTAATTTGTAGATGTACAGTTGTTCATATTATTCTCTTATTTTCTATTTCTGTGTAAGTTCAGCAGCAATGTCCTTTCTTTCATACCTAATTTTAGTAATTTGAGTTTTCTCTAGTTTTTCTCAGTAAGTATGCAAAGGTTTGTCAATTTTGTTAAAGTTTTCAAAGAGCTAACTTTTGATTATTTTCTTTAATCTTCTATTCTTATTCCATTAGTTTATGCCCTAATCTTTAATTTTCTTACTTTTGCTAACTTAGGTTTAATTTATTCTTATTTTTCCACTGTCTTAAGGTAGAATGTTAGATTATTTATTCTTTTATATTTCTTCTCTTTTATAATATGGATATTTACCACTATAAATTTCCCTCTATGCACTGCTTTAGTTGCATCCTGTAAGTTTTATCATTTGTTATTTTTCATCTCTAATTTAATTATAGTGTGGTATGGAAATATTACTTCTATATACCTCTGTATCCTCTCCTCTTTTAAAGCAATTATTATACAACATAATGCTTAATAGTTTTTAAGTACTGGATGTTACCTATAAAAATATACTGAGATAATATTAGCCCACAGATATAATTCATTCTTCAGAGTGAGTTAAATTTGTTTCTGGCAGGTATTTGGGGGCATGAGATGATTTGCAGGTAGTTTTCAATTCTACAAAGGCTTCTATCTCTTAACCACACTTACTCATTCAAGATTGAATTATAGTCAGAGTCTCTATAGGATTTTGTCTTACACTTCATACTTCCTTTGTCTCCTTTCCTCTCTAATCCCCTTTCCTACTCCCTACTTGTTTTTCCCAAGAATACATTTTCCTGGGGGGCTTATTTCCTTTGTTTTGTGTGCTGTTTGATTGTGAGCTAACATTTATTAATCATTCCTGTATATCTTGAGAGTCCAGATGCTTTACCCCAGAGAGAATTTTTTTTTTACAGTGAAGATTCAACCATAATTTATTTAACATAACCATCCTTCCATAGAGAATGAGATTTTCCAATGTCTCATAATTCTAAACAATATAACAAAGAATACTAAATATGTATTTGTGCAAGGGGAAAATATTTTAGTAGAATAAATAGTTGGGGAGAGAGAAAAGATGGTGGAGGAGTAGGGGACGTTATTCCAACTGGTCCCCAGAATTGAGCTGGATATCTACCAGACCACTCTGAGCACCCACAAAATCAGTCTGAGATGTAAGAAAATAGATTTGGATCTCTACAAACGGATTATTGCAGGTGGTTGGTTTTGAGGTACAAAGCGGGGAGCTGTGATTCCAGGGCAGATATTGGAGGATAAATGGCAGTGGGAGGGAGACTGGCCATGGGGATCCTACACCACCAGTGAGTGCCAGCCTCACACACTGGGGACAGGGCACAGATTCACAGACCAGTAGCAGCAGGGAAAGGAAACCCAGAGCAGTGGGGTCATGTGTGCAAACAGGGAGTGGCTGGTGGTTTTAGAAGCAGAAAGAGCAGAGACATGCCCTGACCTGGAAGCGAGGACTGGGAGCACTGCTGAGGGACGCACAAACCAGGACACTGCAGTTTATAGCAGCACAGACAGAAATGGAGGTATGGTGGCCTGGAGAGCTCACTAAAGAACAGACTGTTATCACTCTGCTCTGAGGCAGAGGGTTGGAAACAGTCTCTTCTGCTCTGATTCTCAGAAGAGACATGGAAAACCACCAGGGAAAGCCGCCAGAGAACAAAAGCCCCAAAACTGATTCCCACTGAGCCCATCACCTGGCACAGGGGGGCAGGGCAACTCTACCCAAACAGGGCTTCCTGAGTAACAGCGCAGCAGGCCCTTCCCCCAGAAGACAGGCTGGGAAAACAAGAGGCCAGCAATTCTAAGGTCCCTATAAAACAGGTGCCTCTTGCTTGGGTTCTGGTCAATAATTTGGACTCTATACATTCCCTCAACCACCCATCAACAGAATGACTAGGAGGAGGAACCCCCAAAATAAAAAAGACTCAGAGATTATGACTTATGCTGCAGATTTACAAATGGATGCAGATATAACCAGGAGGTCGGAGATGGAATTCAGGCTGGCAATTGTGAAGACAATAGCTAAAATGGAGAAATCAATTAATGGCAACATAGAGTCTCTATGGGCAGAAATGAAAGCTGAACTGTCAAAACTTAAAAATGCTATCAATGAGATCCAATCTAATCTAGGTACTCTCACAGCAAGGGTAAGTGAGGCAGAAACGAATCAGTGACCTGGAAGACAATTGAATAGATAAAAAGGGGAAAGAGGAGGCCAGGGAAAAACAACTCAGAATCCATGAAAATAGAATCAGAGAAATAAGTGACACCATGAAGCGTTCCAATGTCAGAATTATTGGAATCCCAGAGGGAGTAGAGAGAGAGAGAGAGGCTAGAAGATGTATTTGAGCAAATCGTAGCTGAGAACTTCCCTAATCTGGGGAATGAAACAAATGTTCATGTCCTAGAGGCAGAGAGGACCCCTCCCAAGATCAAGGAAAACAGGCCAACACCCTGGCATGTAATAGTAAAACTCGCAAATCTTAGAACCAAGGAAACCATCTTAAGGGCAGTTAGGGGGAAGAGATTCCTTATGTATAGAGGGAGGAATATCAGAATAACGTCAGACCTATCCACAGAGACCTGGCAAGCCAGAAAGGCCTGGCAAGACATATTCAGGGTACTAAATGAGAAGAACATGCAGCCAAGAATACTTTATCCGGCAAGGCTGATATTTAGAATGGATGGAGAGATGCAGAGCTTCCAACACTGGCAGAAACTGAAAGAATATGTGACCCACTATGTTGGCCCTGCAAGAAACATTAAGGGGGGTTGTATAAAAGGAGAAAGACCCCAAGAGTGATCTACAACAGAAATTTACAGGGACAATCTATAAAAACAACATCTTCACAGGCAACATGATGACAATTAATTCATATCTTTCAATAATCTCTCTCAACGTGAATGGCCTAAACGCTCCCATAAAACGGCAGAGAGTTGCAGATTGGTTAAAAGACAGGACCCATCCATATGCTGTGTACAAGAGACTCATTTGGAACCTAAAGGTACATCCAGACTGAAAGTGAAGGGATGGAGATCCATCTTCCATGCCAGTGGACCTCAAAAGAAAGCTGGGGTAGCAATTCTTATATCAGACAAATTAGATTTTAAACTAAAGTCTGTAGTTAGAGACACAGAAGGACACTATATCATTTGTAAAGGGTCTATACAACAAGAAAATCTAACAATTGTAAATATCTATGCCCCCAACATGGGAACAGCCATCTACATAACCCAACTGTTAACCAAAATAAAGAGTCATACTGATAACAATATGTTAATTGTAGGAGACCTCAATACTCCACTCTCAGCAATGGACAGACCATCTAAGCAGAAAATCAACAAGGAAACAAGAGCTTTGAATGATACACTGCACCAGATGGACCTCATAGATATTTACAGAACATTCCACCCTAAAACAACAGAATACTCATTCTTCTCAAGCACACATGGAACTTTCTCCAGAATAGACCACATCCTGGGTCACAAATCAGGGCTAAACTGATACCAAAAGATTGAGATTATTCCCTGCATATTCTCAGACCACAATGCTTTAAAACTGGAACTCAATAACAAGAAAAAATTTGGCAAAAATTCAAACACTTGGAAGCTAAAGACCACTGTGCTCAAGAAGGTTTGGGTCAACCAGGAAATCAAAGAAGATCTTAAACAATTCATGGAAATCAATGAGAACGAAAACACATCAGTCCAAAACCTATGGGATACTGCAAAGGCAGTCCTAAGGGAAAAATACATAGCTATCCAAGTCTCACTCAAAAAAATAGAAAAATCCCGAATTCACCAACTAACTCCACACCTTAAAGAACTTGAGAAAAAGCAACAAATGATGCCTATACCATGCATTAGAAGAGAAATAATTAAAATTAGAGCAGAGATCAATGAATTAGAAACCGGAAACACAGATCAGATCAATGAAACTAGAAGTTGGTTCTTTGAAAGAATTAATAAGGTCGATAAACCACTGGCCAGACTTATCCAAAAAAAAAGAGAAAGGACCCAAATTAATAAAATTATGAGTGAAAGGGGAGAGATCACAACTAACACCAAGGAAATAGAAACAATTATTAGGAATTATTATCAACAACTATATGCCAATAAACTGAGCAATCTGGATGAAATGGATGCCTTCCTAGAAACCTATAAGCTGTCAAAACTGAAACAGGAAGAAATTGACAACCTGAATAGGCCAATAACCAGTAACAAGATTGAAGCAGTGATCAAAAACCTCCCAAAAAAACAAGAGTCCAGGGCCTGATGGATTCCCTGGGGAATTCTACCAAACATTCAAAGAAGAAAGAATACCTATTCTACTGAAGCTGTTTCAAAGAATAGAAACAGAAGGAAAACTTCCAAACTCATTCTATGAGGCCAGCATTACCTTAATCCCCAAACCAGGCAAAGACCCCATCAAAAAGGAGAATTTCAGACCGATATCCCTGCTGAATATGGATTCCAAAATCCTCAACAAAATCGTAGCTAATAGGATCCAACAATACATTAAAAGGATCATCCACCACGACCAAGTGGAATTTATCCCCGGGATGCAAGCATGGTTCAACATTCACAAATCAATCAATGTAATAGATCACATTAATAAGAGGAGGGAGAAGAACCATATGGTCCTCCCAATCGATGCAGAAAAAGCATCTGACAAAATACAACATCCTTTCCTGATTAAAACTCTTCAGAGTATAGAGATAGAGGGAACTTTCCTCAAGTTCATAAAATCCATCTATGAAAAACCCATAGCGAATATCATCCTCAATGGGGAAAAGCTGAGAGCCTTTCCCTTAAGATCAGGAACACGTCAAGGATGCCCACTCTCAACACTATTGTTCAACATAGTACTAGAAGTCCTAGCAACAGCAATCAGACAACAAAAAGAAATAAAAGGTATTCAAATTGGCAAAGAAGAGGTCAAACTCTCTTTTTTCACAGACGGCACGATACTTTATGTGGAAAACCCAAAAGACTCCACCCCCAAATTACTAGAACTCATACAGCAATTCAGTAACATGGCAGGGTACAAAATCAATGCACAGAAATCAGTTGCTTTCTTATACACTAACAACGCAACTGTAGAAAGAGAAATTAGAGAAATGATTCCTTTTACAATAGCACCAAAAACCGTAAGATACCTCGGAATAAACCTAACCAAAGAGGTAAAGGATCTATACTCTAGGAACTACAAAACACTCATGAAAGAAATTGAAGAAGACACAAAAAGATGGAAAAATATTCCATGCTCATGGATCGGAAGAATAAACATTGTTAAAAAGCCTATGCTACCCAGGGCAGTCTATACCTTCAACAGCTTCCCGATCAAAATTCCAATGACATTTTCCAAAGTGCTGGAACAAACAATCCTAAATTTGTACGGAATCAGAAAAGACCCCAAATTGCCAAGGAAATGTTGAAAAAGAAAAACAAAGCTGGGGGCATCACGTTGCCCGATTTCAAGCTATATTACAAAGCTGTGATCACCAAGACAGCATGGTACTGGCACAAAAACAGACATACAGACCAATGGAACAGAATAGAGAACCCAGATATGGACCCTCAACTCTATGGTCAAATAATCTTTGACAAAGCAGGAAAAAACATGCAATGGAAAAAAGACAGTCTCTTCAATAAATGGTGCTGGGAATACTGGACAACCACATGCAGAAGAATGAAACTCGACTATTCTCTAACACCATACACAAAGTTAAACTCAAAATGGATGAAAGACCTCAATGTGGGACAGGAATCCATCAAAATCCTAGAGGAGAACACAGGCAATAACCCCTTTGACATCGGCCACAGCAACTTCTTTCAAGATAAAGCTCCAAAAGCTAGTGAAACAAAAGCAAAAATGAACTTTTGGGACTTCATCAACATAAAAACCTTCTGCACAGTAAAAGAAACAGTCAACCAAACAAAGAGGCAACCCACAGAATGGGAGAAGATATTTGCAAATAACACTACAGATAAAGGGCTGGTATCCAAGATCTATAAAGAACTTCTCAAACAACACTCAGTGAACAAATAATCAAGTCAAAAAATGGGCAGAAGACATGAACAGACACTCCTCTGTAGAAGACATACAAATGGCTAACAGACACATGAAACAGTGTTCATCATCATTATCCATCAGGGAAATTTAAATCAAAACCACATTGAGATACCAGCTTACACCAGTTAGAATGGCAAAAATGGACAGGGAAAGAAAGAAGAAATGTTGGAGAGGTGGTGGAGAAAGGGGATCCCTCTTACACTGTTGGTGGGAAAGCAAGTTGGTACAGCCACTTTGGAAAACAGTATAGAGGTTCCTCAAAAAATTAAAAGTAGAGCTACCCTATGACCCAGCAATTGTACTCCTGGGTATTTACCCCAAAGACACAGATGTAGTGAAAAGAAGGGCCATTTGCACCCCAGTGTTCATAGCAGCAATGTCTGCAATACCCAAACTGTGGAAAGAGCTGAGATTCCCTTCAACAGATGAATGGATAAAGAAGATGTGGTCCATATCTACAATGGACTATTACTCAGCCATCAAAAAGGATGAATCCTCATCTTTTTCATCCACATGGATGGGACTGGAGGAGATTATGCTAAGTGAAATAAGCCAAGCAGAGAAAGTCAATTATCATATGGTTTCACTTATTTGTGGAACATAAGGAATAGCATGGAGGACATTAGGAGAAGGAAGGGAAAAATGAAGGGGGAACGAATCGGAGGGAGAGATGAACCATGAGAGATTATGGACTCTGAGAAACAAACAGGGTTTTAGAGATGAGGGGGGAAGGGGGATTGGTTAGCCCAGTGGTGTGTATTAAGGAGGGCACCTACTGCATAGAGCACTGGGCGTTATACAAAAACAATGGATCTTGGATCACCACATGAAAAACCAATGATGTATTGTATGGTGACTAACATAGCATAATAAAATTAAAAAAAAAAAGAATAAATAGGAATAGGATTACTGAATCAAAGCACATGCTTTTAAAATTTTAATTTTGATAGTGTCAAAATGCCCTCCAGGAAAAAGATATCAATATTTAAACTCCTACCAACTGGGTATACAATTGCCCATTTTATTAAGCCTTGCATCAACACACAATATTATTTATTCTTGTTAATTTCAGCCATATGATGGGTGAAAAATATGCTTCATGATTTCATTTTTTCTTTTTCTGACTAAAGGTAGTTGGCCATATTTTTAAACTTCTTTTGGTCATTTGTGTTTCTGTGAATGGCCCATTTTTAGCCTTTGCTCATTTTTTTATAACAAAGTTTGAAGATGCATATTTTGTTCATTCTACACAGCATTTTGTAGTTCTTGTCAAAGTAGTTGCTAACATTTAGAAATGGGAATATTTAACATTTTTTAAAAATCCATATTTCTAGCTTCTCCTGAATATTGACAGCTCTTCAACCCTGAGCCCCTGTTGGCAATAAGTACCTGGAACAGAAGAAAGGTTTTTTTCCTCTAGTGGTGCAGGTGCTATTCTGGATCCCATGTCCCTCTCCCAGAGATAATTTTTGTTTTAATTCTTATGGCATCCATTGGGCAAAACAAAGTTGGAAATACTTTAGCCCTGCTCAGTTGTTCTAGCCTGATTTGGAAATCTTAGATTTTCATCTGCCACTTTGTGACAGGCTGAATAAATGAATTAATGCAGGTAAACCACTTATGGAAGCACTTTGCATATTTAAGGAGTCCCTGAATAGTATTGTCATCATTATCATCATTATTATCATTAACATTACCGGTTCTCAACCTCTGTGTCAAGCTGTCAGCACCACCAAAAAAGAACAAAGACTCATAGGAGGGACTCTGCAGAAACTTCTTATATTATTTTTCTTTCAGTTCATAATAAATTATCACACACTTAGTGGATAATTATACCTATTTATTAGCTCAGGATTCTGTAGATCAGACATCTGGCATAGCATGATTGGGTTATGTACTCAGGTTGAAATCAAGGAGTTGGCCAATTACATGCTTTTATGGAGGGTCCTCTTGGGGACCTCTTCCACACTGATTCCAGGTGTTGACAGAATTCAATTTCTTGTGGATATAAGAATGAAGTCCTATTTTCTTGCTGACTGTCAGCTAGGGACATCTCTGAACTCATTATGCTGCTCACAAGTTCTTGTTCCTTATCCTCCTCCATATCAAAACCAGTGACAAAGAGCTTTCCTCATTTTAAATCCTTCTCACTTTTGTAATATTTTGACTATCTGTGATCATTTTTAAATCTCTGTACTTGTAAAGAGCTCATATGATTAGGTTAAGCCCACCCTATAATCATCCTATTTTAAGGTCAACTGATTAGTAATCTTAATCATATCTGAAAACTCCCTTTTCCATGTAAAGTATAATCATGTGAATTAACATCAGACACCAAGATCATGGGGCCCATCTTAGAATCTACAACACTGCTCTTGGCAGGCCTAAAGAAATGGTACTCATAGAACATTTTTAAAATCACAGCAGTTAATAAAACTGAAAATAAACCCACATTGTCCCACACAATACCTCATTTCTATCTTTCTCTGTACGTTTTATAACTGAGCTCCAGTGTAAGCCCACTGATTTCCTGGAATACAGAGGGTCTTCATCTCCCCAAGAGGAAGGTCTTACCAGTGCCTGGGGTCACCTATCCAACAAGATCAGCAAGAATCTCTAAATCTTCATCTTACAGCCCTCTTAAAGCACATAAGAGCTATACAAATAGGGTTCTAAAGACTTTTGGTAAGATTAAATTAATTCTAAGCGAGGTTCCAGGGCCAGGTAACTCATTCATAAATAATACAAAATAGAGCCACTGATGTTCTGGTACTTATTTATTTATTTCCTCCATTACTGCTATGAATGTGGAAATGTCTCAAAGCTTTCACACCTGTGTCAAAGTCAAAAATGTGTTTTCTGATGGCTTGAATTCAATTTTGCTTATTTCATCTTTTTTTCCCCTCTACATTGCCAAGGGACTGGTCTGGCACTGAGTTAACTATGTAGTTATCTCTTAGTTCAAAGGCCAGGTGGATTCGATGTCACAAAACTCCACACCAGCCACACCACTGCTGTACCCTCTGTCATCTGCACATTCATACTGGATACCTCAGGCACTTACCACTCCTTCCCCAAAGCTGCAGGGTGTTCATACTCACCTACTAATGTCACTAAAG
Source organism: Mirounga leonina (assembly GCF_011800145.1). NCBI lineage: Eukaryota > Metazoa > Chordata > Mammalia > Carnivora > Phocidae > Mirounga > Mirounga leonina. Next base: position 1,782,153 of record NW_023270464.1, on the reverse strand, counting down.
GCACAACAAGAAGGCCACTGGAGGAATCTCTTTTACTTAGTAATGGGGCACTTATTTCTATCTCTGATCATGTTGACAACCAAGCTGCACCCATCTGGGGGAGGAATCCCATTCATCAGTGAGACTTGACTTTTGAAATAAAAATCCACTGCATGGGCATGGGCATGGGCATGAGGTGGTTTTCACAAGGTTTGACAACTGGTATTTCACACACACTGATCAGAAGTAATAGATCCTCAGCTTTCACCATGTCAGAGGCAGGCTTCATTTTTGCTGGATCATTATGAAGCCCACAGAGTTCTTGGGAGGGAACTAAAACATCCAGACTGATGGAAGGGCACAGGGATTTGGTGGGTTGATTATTCCAGGAACAATAACTAACTAACTGATGTGGAAGAATTTCAAAAGTTTAGAAACTCATTCAGCCATGCCAGTGCATACTTGCCTGAGAGAGGAGAAACAAAGTTAATGGGACTTATTCTCTCCATATATTTTTTTGCCTTTTGCTTATTTCACTCTTCACTTCCATGCCTGGATGGACATCTCTTTCTTTGTGTCATCTTGAAGAATTCTATTTTTCAGTACAATCACATTTTTCTGTAATAAGCACTTATGAGATATTAATTGGTACTCAGCTGTAAGCTGTCCAGAAAAAAGTACAATGACTACTAGGGAAGAGGAAGCACTCTAGACAAGAGAGAAATGCTGGGAATAGAATCTGGAGGCCACACAAGAGAACATTGACCTTCATAATGTCACAGAAAGCATTGAGGGTCACCACAAGCAAATGCTGCTAAATTCTGGCTCACACTTACTATGGATGTCTCACCTCCTCCTGTATGCAGGATCCTTCTCCTCCATGGCCTTATGTAATTTACAGAGGTATCCCTTAGACCTAAAGCCCATTCTCTTATACCCTACTGTTCTACCTCCTAGACTGATTTTCCTAGTAAGAGAGTGAAGACCTCAACACCCTTTGAATTCTCCTCTTGTTGGTCATTGGTCTGCTGGATTGAACAGATGTGTTTTGGTCAGATGGGAAAAATATCATGCAGTGGAACGTACACCCTTAAAACACATCATGTATGCAATACTGTCACCTGTGACTTTTAAGTTCAGAGAACTGTTCCATCTTAATGTTTCAGGGAGGAATGTGGAAAGCTCATAAATGGCAACCACAAAGTAGTCAAACCACGATCCTGGTGCAAACATGAATGACAAGTTTCTCTTATTCTCATCACATATTCTTTTGACAGCTCAGAATAATGGTTTTGAATATTTAACTAGGCAATGTAAAGCTTTAAAATTTGGGCAAGTGGCGTGTGTGTGTGTGTGTGTGTGTGTGTGTGTGTGTGTGTGTGTGTGTTAAGTCTTACTCCACTCTCAGGTGTCTGTTTTCAACAGAGCAGTGGTACATTTCATGAGAATCTAATAGTACTTGGTTGATTTTTTTTTTCAATTGGTGCAGATGAGACCTGGACATATTTCAAACATCACAGATTATTTTATATTGTTAAAACAAGGCATGCATTTAGTCTAGTATATGAAATATAGCATAAGAAACAGTGGCTTACTGAACTGTCCTTTAAATACTCCCTGGTGTGTGGGCGCCTGGGTGGCTCAGTTGGTTAAGCGACTGCCTTCGGCTCAGGTCATGATCCTGGAGTCCCGGGATCGAGTCCCACGTCGGGCTCCCTGCTCAGCAGGGAGTCTGCTTCTCTCTCTGACCCTCCCCCCTCTCATGCTCTCTATCTCATTCTCTCTCTCAAATAAATAAATAAAGTTAAAAAAAATAATAATAAATAAATAAATAAATACTCCCTGGTGTGGTCAGAAGAGCTCTCCCCACATTCCAGTCCTTCCATGATATGAAGACAGAGCTGTCCCTGAGGGATAGATAACATGGTAAAAAGGAGTTAGATCACCTCTTTTGCAGTGTGAGCAGTCTGATTCAGTGAAATGTTCCTAGCTATAGATTGGTATCCTTGTCTGTGCAGGCTGCTGTAACAAAATACCTTAAACTGGATGGCTTAAACAACAGAAATTTATTTTTTCATAGTTCTGGAGGCTAAGAAGTCCAAGATCATGGTGATGGCCGATTCAGTTTCTGGCGAGGACTCTCTTCCTGGCTTGCAGATGACCACCTCTTTCCTCATAAGGCAGAAAGAGAGAACAGGCTCTCTGGTGTCTGTTCTTATTAGGGCATTAATCCAATTTGAGGACCTTACCCTTATGCCTTTTTAAACCTAATTATCTCCTAAAGAGCCCATCTCCAAATACAATCACATTGGGGTTTAGGGCTTCAACATATAAATTTGAGGGAGACACAATTCAGTCCATAGCAGTTAGTGTAGATCCATGATTTGTAATCCCATTATATTATTGTAAAGTTTGCATTGTATTTGCTAAAGCTGCACTATGGTCTGAATATGTGTTCTTCCAGATTCATGTGTTGAAATCCTATTCCCTAACGGTGATGGTATTAGTAGGCAGAATCTTTGGAGGTGCTTAAGTCATGAAAGTGAAGCCTTCATGAATGGGATTAGTGCTTTATAAAAGAGGCTCTAGAGATATCCTTAGACTATATTGTGGGTACACAGTAAGTAGGCACTATGAAATAGGGAGGGGACTTTCAAAACAAAGGTGACCATGCTGGCATATTGGACTTTCCGACCTCCAGAACTGTGAGCAATACATTTCTGTTGTTTATAAGCTATCCAGGCTGTGGTTTGTATTACAGGAACCCAAGCAGACTAAGATAGGATACCATAAGAAAATACCATGAAATGGAAGGCTCAAACCACAAAAATGTATTGTTTCACAGTTTTGAAAGCTGGACGTTATCAAGGTATTGGCAAGAATGGCTCCTTCTCAGGGCTATGAGGGAAGAATCTCTTTCAGGTCTCTCTGCTTGGCTTGCAGGCAGCCATTTTCTCCCTGTATCTCTTCATATTGGCTTTCTTTTTTTTTTTTTTTTTAAGATTTTATTTATTTATTTGACAGAGAAAGACACAGCGAGAGAGGGAACACAAGCAGGGGGGAGTGGGAGAGGGAGAAGCAGGCTCCCCGCCGAGCAGGGAGCCCGATGCGGGACTCGATCCAGGGACTCCAGGATCATGACCTGAGCCGAAGGCAGTCGCTTAACCAACTGAGCCACCCAGGCGCCCCATATTGGCTTTCTTCTATCTATGTCTCTGTGTCCACATTTTCCCTTTTACAAGGACACCAGTCATTGGATTAGGGCCTACCTAATTATCTAATTTTAACTTGATCACCTCTGTAAAGACCTTATTTCCAAATGAGGTCCCATTCAGAGGCACTGGTGATTAAGACTTCAACATGAAATTTGGAGGAAACAATTCAACTCATAACACCCATGCTTCCTTTTTACAACAAATACCTGATGTATCTTACTTTTCTGAAATAAAATCTGTAAATAATATAACCTACTTACACAGAAAAAGTTTTCAAAAAAATAGTATAATGCTCTAACTGCCACATCAAGGGAAAAGAAAAATGAAAGTAAGAATAATAAGTATTTCACTTCCACCTTGTGCTTTATTAATTCTTAGGAACCACTGAGCTACCTTGGAACTTCCAGAATGGCATATATGTGACTGCATGTGTGTGTGTGTGTGTGTGTGTGTGTGTGAGAGAGAGAGAGAGAGAGAGAGAGAGAGAGAGTGTGTGTGTTAATGAGTATGTATACATATGTGAGTGAGTGTGCATGAATGTATGCATATGAGTGTGGTATGTGTATGTATATGACTGTGTGTATGTATATGAGTGTGTATGAGTGTGTGAGTGTTGTGTGTACATGTGTGTGAGAGAGAGAGAGAGGGAGAGAGAGAGAGATATGCTATTCACTGAGACTATGATGGTTGTGCCTTTTCACTATATTCTGTTCCTTGTCACACTCCTGGTGCTGTCAAGCAGGCATTTTGTTAAAAATACCTTCTCATCTAGGACTCATTAGCTGGGGATGGTAAACACTCTGCTTACAGATAGTACCTATGGTTGTTAAGCATTCTGGGACCAGTGAGCTCCCTATACCTCCTACTAGACAGAGGATATCCCTTTTTCCTTTAAAAAACAGGCAATATTCTCCCTCTGCAGCAGAGGTGATGCTGTGCATTTAAGGTGATAGAAATGAATCAGACACATATTCCTGCCCTCATAAAAAAAGCCAAAGCCTATGCAAGAAGACACACCTGTGAAATATTAAAATGCATTTGGCAAGAGCCATAACTCAGATATGTACAAAATGCAACAGCTCTAGAGGGGATGGAACAACTAATTCTATGTGGAAGAGTAAGGGAAGGCCTTGGGAAGAAGGTTCTCATTCTAAACAGAGTAACAATCATGGCAAAACAAGAATCAAAGGAGACCAGCTTGGGGCACGTGGGTGTCTCAATCGGTTGAGCATCTAACTCTTGGTTTTGACATAGGTCATGATCTCGGGGTCCTGAGACTGAACCCTGCATTAGGCTACATTCTAGGTGCAGAGCCTGCTTGAGATTCTCTCCCTTTCCCTCTGCCTCTCCCTCTGCCCTCACACACACACTCACACACACTCTCTCTCAATAAATAAATAAATAAATAAATAAATAAATAAATAAATAAATAAATAAAT